>NW_022631002.1:14266130-14395087 GCF_010015895.1 Lontra canadensis
TTTTTTTTTTTTTTTTTTTTTTTTTTTTTTTTTTTGGTGAGTTGCAGTTCTTTTTTCTAAAATATTATCATTATGGAGGTAAATAGCTATTTCTGATAACTCCAATATCTGGTTTTCTGTGAGTATTTTTCTACTATTATCTGCTCCCCAACCCCACTTTTGGTTCTGATTCTTGATATTCCTGGAAAGTATTAAATTGATGCCAGATATCGTGTGTGAAAATTTTACAGGCTCTGGATGATAATATCTTCCTCTGATGAAAATGTACTGTATCATTCAAGGCAGAAAGGCAGAACAAGGCAGATCACCTCAATCTAGTCAGTGAGTAGGTAGATTTAAAGCTATACTGTAGCTTTGTAAAGCTCAGATTACATCTGGTTCACTTCATCTCCTAAGTCCCATTTCCTTGACAGCTCTTGAACTCCAATTTTTGTCTTCCTAGCACTGTCTGATCTGCTTCTTAGCATCTTGTCTTAAACAAGAAAAATTGAAAATTTGTGATATACTCTGATTATGGAATTCTTTTAAAATAATGCCATCAAAAAAGGAAGGGAGGATGTTTGTTCTTTGAGAATCTATGTTTATTCCTAGTGATCAAAATCCCCTTTTTCAAATGTATGCAAAAAGTAACTCTTATTTATTTTTAAAGATTTTATTTATTTATTTGACAGACAGAGATCACAAGTAGGCAGAGAGGCAAGCAGAGAGAGAGGAAGGCAGGCTCCCCACCAAGCAGAGAGCCTAACGTGGGGCTTGATCCCAGGACCCCAAGGTCATGACCCGAGCTGAAGGCAGAGGCCTCAACCCCCTGAGCCACCCAGGAACCCCCCAAAATAACTTTTAAATAACTGACTTCACAATTAACACAAAATTTCTGAAAATTGGGAATTATTTTTTTTCTCTTGTTCAGGCTTTTGGCACATCTCCCATGTCTTTTATTTTCTTAAAAATGTGTAATTCCTCAAGGCAACAGCAGATGTAGTTCCACAAGCTCACTGCAAAATGTCACAGTACCTTTGAAAGTAATGTATCTGGGATAGGAGACTTGAATTCCAACAATTAGTTGTTCTCTTTTAATCTTTCTACCCGATCTTGGGCTATAACAAATCTTATTCTTCTTTTTTATCTGAAGTTCATTCTTATTGACAGAAAAAACTGAAGAATAATTCATTCTCTCTCTTCCTCAGTCCCTCCTATTCTTTTAGTAATTTCTAAACAGAATATCAAAATTCTGTAGCAAGTCTCTTACTTTTCCCCCAAAGCAGTTCCCAAATTCTCTCTTATATGTTCCTCCTTATAGCTTTTATATTCATTTATTATCTAAAATTAACCAAATAGATGCTTAGAAAACACATTGTTCTTCTTCACCTTATCCCCCTTGCCTTTTCTCTGACAATTTTTTACTTTACTCATCAATTATTAAGTTCCTATAAATGTACTTACTATTCCTCAGACTCAGTGAAACAGAAAAACATATTCCTCCTTAAAGATTGGTATACAATATAGCAATAAGTCAATTATATTACAATGTGATATGTGTAGGTGCAATTTTAGTGTTGTTTTGGAGGTCCTCCTATTTTTCTTGAGCTACCTTTCTAGAGATGATATCCTTAAAGTTACATTTATCCTTAATCTGAATACTTAAAAATCTGTCTTTCTGAAGTCCAGGAAATCAATTTCCATAAGAACTTACTGCAATGATGGAAACGTGAGTGGGTAGCCTCTAGCTAGTACAAGTGAAAAACTGAATCTTTAATTTTATTTAATTTTAATTAAAGGGGCCAATTTATTGGATAGGTAGCTGTAGGGTAGATGTCTGTTTATGTCCAATATCCATCATTCCTGGATATTTTAAGCTCTAAGATTAAAGAACTATTTTTTTACAGGGTTCTAAGTTTTTTCTATGTCTCTGAAAAGTTTTCATCTCTTGATCAAAATTAGGTTCATATAATTAGTCTCCCAAACATTTCTTTCATCTACTGAGGATACAGATTATTAGCAATGTAAACCATGAATCTATCAGAAATTCTACTTTCAGTATAATGAGACTTTGAGCATGCATTTGAATAGTTGACTCGATATGATCATTATATCATGAGCTTGTACTTTTTTCAGGATCTGAATCAGGATTACTAGATACATAATCTTTACTTAGCCAAGAAAATTGTAGAGTATCTACCCTAAACAATACCTATTTTTATGTTACTTCGGATATTTATTTTTATGCTTAACCACATGCTCTCTACCACGTTTCCACTCAAATTTTGCCCCTTATTGACATAATAGTAATTCATGAATATTATGTCTAAAGTTAGGAACGTAGTTTGTGATAAAAAATACATTACAACCAATTGGCCAATTTAGGGATTAACAACATGACTTTTAACTCATTATCACAAAACTTGTATGTGCTTCTTTATGTGTGGAAATACGTACATAAATAATACATATCTTTCATAACTTTGCATGAAGAAGAAACAGTGTTTTTCATAAGGTTAAAATATATAATTAATGAATGTAGTATAGGGAATTTAGTCTTATGAAGTGACGCATGTCTTACCTTGAGAATTAATTACCAAAGAAGATTTAAAAGTTTTTATTGGGTTTTTAGAAAAAAATAAAAAATATACTGTTTTAATAGAATTAGATGTTATGTTTTCTGAAAAATGAATGAGAGGTAATAGAGAAATCATCTGGCCTCTCATAATATCTTTCAAATCAAAATATCATGCATGTTCACAGCATATGTGAAATGTTTGAACTGATTTATTGACAGGGACTTAATTTTTCCTAATGAAATATAGACAGGGATTTAATTTTTTCCTAATGAAATAGGTCTGGTTGTCGATATTTTAGTAGACATCAATGTGTAGGGATAATAGTTCAGGCTATGGATTAACATAAAGCTAGGAATTCTGTAATGTGTAGCTCTAATTATGATGGTTTCTGACCTCAAAAATACGTTAGCAGCTTTCCCATGGTCTTTTTGGCAATTAGAGATTCCAGGTGTCAGTCAACGTTATTTAAGACAACCTTAAAAATTTTAATGCTAAAAAAAATTAAGATTCAAAGCAGATAATTAGGGAATTAGTCACATTACAAATTAATTCTTCACTTTTTTATGGGTTTCACCCAGAAATAATAAGCTCTTTTATACATTTAAAATAGTATTATGTTTTTAAAATTTTTTAAAATATAATATTTCAGGAAGACATTTGTTACACAGAGTAAAATATACCTATATTTGGGATAAAAATCCATAATTATTGACAAGGGTATATAAAGGTGCTTCAAGTTCATTACTACTATTATAATTTGCCTTATATTTATCTAGGACTTTACAATGTACAAAGAACTTCCATACACACTATTTCCTTTAAAAGAAAGGCATCACAAGAATACAAACTGACATTAAACTTTTATTCTATGAATAATGACACTTTTAAAATGAAAAAAGAAACTATGCCTATCACTTTACAGTATAAAAACAGCACTTGTTTTGCAGAGCTTCTCAAAAGGCAATATGGTTAACCACAGGCTTTGGTGTCATTGAGACCTATGTTAGAATCCTAGTTTTATTTACTTACTAGCTATGTGTCCTTAAGTTAATTAACTTATACATGCCTTATTTTCCTCATCTGTGAACCTGAAATTTTAACCTGAGTAAGGGAAAAAATTTATATATCCTAAAGCAATTTCTAGCATACAGTAGGAGCTCAATCATTAATAATAATAATAGTTACTATTACTACTAACATTATCTGTTTTTTCTCATTGACCTTTATAACATTTCAATAAAACAATATGCAAAGGAAATAATTAGACATGAGACAGTGACTGGTCAAATACAGATCAAGTCAGGAAGAGAGTTAGAAGTAAAAATCAGTTTCAGAAGCAAATTAGGCACTACAACCACAGAATGGAACTCATTAGAGAATGTGATATGACACCTACACGGGTTTGAATTTATGATGTTTCAATAGGATAGAAAGTTATACTGATGGCATCACAGGTAATTTTATCTTAGGAAGAGTAAAATTGAAGCACATGTGTGATGTCAATGTTGAATAAAAGAAAATGCGGTAATATTTGCGAAATAAGTAATAGTATATAAAATGCGGCAGGGTGCAGTGGAACATGAGGCTGGAATAACTTCACTTGTATAAGTAAATTTTCCCACTTGGATTTATCATATGGATATGAGAATGAGGATAAAAGCTTGACCTATACAATTTTGCATAAAAAACTATTCCAGAGTAAAAGACCCTAATGGGTCTTCTCATAAATATATGTTGTCAATTAAACAGGGAGCCTCAATTTAAAATATTTATTGCTTGAAGTAACCTATCATCATTATTATATAAATAACTGAAATTATATGTCCTATTTGTATAAAATCAATGCCATCTTTGCATTAACAACACTTGTTTTGATTTTGTCTTGATGTTTTCTTTAGAATGTTTAGACAGAGAATTAACTTTATTTGAAGATCCATTACATAGGTGTTTATATAAACTATATATTTTTATTATGCTTATATTACAGACATGAAAGACCAGTTGAAAAGTCTAGAATAATATCTAATACATGATGAAAGTAGCATATAAACAAAACTTCTTTTTAACTTATAAGCAAATGTTCTACTCCCATTCTCCTCATGCTTTTTCCAGATTAAATATACTAGGTTCTAGTAGAAAATTCAGAATGCATACTAAGTGAAGGCAGTGTGTGAAAGAAATGCAGAACTGAGTTAGTGCCACAGGATAATGCATGTATCTGATTACTGGTAGGCACTGAAGAAACATTATTTGTTTAGGCATTCCCTAATTCATCCTCTTTGCTCTCCCCCAAAGGAGTTCACAATTTTTAAGGGTTCATAAATTATATTGAAATATCAAGGAAGAATAATAGTAGCTTGCTTGAAAACATTCTAACAGCTGTACAGGGCACACAATAAGTACTCAATAAATGTCTGACTTATCAGATTTAAAAAATGAGTCATTAAATATTGAAAATCATTTCATGGCACAGAAAGCAAATCAGCCAACATTCAAAAATAAAGTACACAATTATAAAGAAGACAAGAACAGTAAGGTGTTGCTATATTATCCCTATCTTTTATGATTCCCCTAGACAAAGAGCGTCAAAGCAAAGAGGGAACCATATTTGCTCACTGTAAGTGCACATTTAGCCTACAGATCTAAAGGCTGTTTTGTACACTTGGTCTGCAGAGAGACAGGTGATTGCTCTCAGTTACAATTCCAAAGTCCATCTTCTTTACCTCATCAATTTGCAGCTTGGTAGGGGTGAGGGTCAGGGAAGAGTTATACTGGACTCCCAGGAGCAAGGGTCTGTTTTTCTGCCTGTCATTCTACCAACCTCCCAGAATAAATTGCTACTTAGAAAAAGGAAAGTCAAACATTTAGGAAACATACCGCTATTTAGAAAAAAAACTAAGAATTGTTTTGCAAATAGTAGTACTATTAAAAGAGAGAAGAGAGAATAGCATCAGTCATTTTATATTACATATAAGCAGTTTATTAAAGAATTAAATATTTATAGACTACAAAGCAAGGCAGGCGATGAGTCGCAAACAGCTTGCTGAGAAGTACATTATAAAACAATGAGTCTGTCAGTGATTGATAAAGAATGGGGAGTGCAAATGCTTTATAAAATCCCTAAGTTAGCTATGAATTTCCAGACTAGCAAAACAGGATACGGTAGCCAGCAATGTGTCACGCCAACTCAAGCTGTTGTATTTGCTAAAGGCCTTCAGTGAATAAAATGTATACAACTGCTTTGATCCTTCCACCACTGTCTAATATAGGGGAAACTCCTGGACAAGACAAGGACTTTATGGATGAAGTTCCACATTAATAAGTATTAGATCTAAGATCCCCATATAACCTATCTCATTTTTTCCTTTTTCCCATTAAATAAGGCTATGGAATTTTGACGAAAGATATCCATCCCTTCCTTACAGAATTACATACATTGGAGATCAGATCACCTTACCTAATCCCTTTAGTTCAGGAGGAGGCAACTGAGCTAAAAGTGGATAAGTGATTCATTCACATTCACACAGCTACTTAACAATGGGACCAGGATTAAAAGTTGGGTCTCCTCTTTCCTAGATCAATATTCTTTCCAGAGCTTCACCTTCTTTCCTCAATCCCTTTTTAAAATCAGAATTCTGAGCTTTTCTGTCCACAAAATCATTCCTTAGTTAGAAATTGTGAATTATTTCCTCATAAAATTTTATTTCAATCCAGTTTGGAAAATGGTTTTGTGAAGAGAGATAAAAGCTGTAAGTGGTTAAAACTTTAGTCCATATATTCTCTGAGAGAAATGGAGAATATAATTTGCCTATCCAAAGTCATTCTAGAGTTTGAGATAATAGGATGCTATTAGTGAAATGTTAGATCTTTCTTGGATAAATTGATGATATAGCTTTCCTCCATGCGCTAACTAGCTGGAAGGATTGAGTTTTTTTCATCTTCCATGAGAATGAGTGGTTAAGACCCTAAAGGTGTTCATATTTTTAAATGCCAGAAGAAGTCATCTCTTCCTGACTTTGTGAAAGTCATAAGCATCTATATGTTCTGGATACACTAATTTGGAATTCTATTCCTTTCTGTTCTCTGCCTTCAAATTTAAACGGTCATTTTGTTTCTACATAATTGAGCCTGAAATTCCACTTGCTGCCTGTAAATTGCGCAGTGTACACATTGTGAGTCAAGTAAAGTTATATATCAAATCCTCTCTTCCTATTCAGAAGTGAAAGCACTATGTAGTTTGTTTGTAAAAAACCAACCACTGATGCTCCTGCCCATAACCTCACCACTATTTTTTAAAAAGATCCATTTATTTGAGAGAGAGAGTGTGCATGTGTGGTATGGGGGCAGGGGGCAAAGGGAGATGGAGATAGGGTCTCAAGCAGATTCCCCACTCAGTACACAGCCCTACATGGTGCTTGATCTCATGACCCTGAGGATCAGGACCTGAGCTGAAACCAGGAGTCAGACACTTAATGGACTGTACCACCCAGGCACCCTTTATGACCATTTTTTAAGTATAGTGATTCCTATAAAATTTCTATAAAATTATATCACAGAGAGAAAATCCATTCGAATATATTCAGATGCTTTCTTTCTAGAGCATGATTCAGAGGCTTCTTCATGAGAAAGAATAACAGCTATTTTTGGTGTGTGCTTCCTCATTCCCCCAATTCTCAACAATACAGAAAGGAGGCTACTTGTGTCTCAAAATTCAGCATTGCCAGTATAATAAAAATGAATGATATAGAGGGTAAAATGAACACTTCGTTGGTATTGTGACTGAACATAATTAAAGATATTAATGGTTGGTTAATAGTTGGGAATAACTTTATCTTTTGAGTAGAAAGAAAGATATCCATATATTAAGGCAAATCACTCTATAGAACAACAAAAGCCACTATTCTCTGAAATAAAAAGTTTTCCTAAAATGGGAGGTATCAAGGAAATTCAATTTACTTTATATATATTATGTTTGAGTAAATATATAGTTAGAATGCTATTTTATTTATTTTTAAAAGATTTTATTTATTTATTTATTTGAGAGAAAGAGTGAGAGAGAGAGATCACGAGCACAGGAGAAGGGTAGAGGGAGAAGTAGACTCCTTGCTGAGCAGGGACCCTGATATGGGACTCGATTCCAGGACTCTCAGATCATGACCTGAACTAAAGGCAGAAGCTTAACCCACTGAGGCACCCAGGTACCCCAGAATGCTATTTTAAACATCTTGTCTAAAAAGTTATCTCAAATGTGGGGCCCCTCAGTGGATCGTTCTGTTAAGCATCTGACACTTGATTTCATTTCAGGTCGTGATGTCAGGGTCGTGAGATCAAGCCCCACAACAGGCTCTGCACTGAGCTTGCAGTCCTCTTAAGATTCTCTCTCTGTCTCCTTTGGCCCCTCTCCCATACTCACGTGCACTCTCTTTCTCTCTCTCTCAAAACAAACAAAAAAACCAAAAAAACACCTCAATTGGCTAAAATAAAAATGTAAAAATTCAAAGTTAACTTCTGTCAGAAATGAATCTACAGGCGAAGACACAAAAAATGAGAATCAGAAACAGCACTGACAAAAACATTAACTAATTAAGGTGATTCAACATTTAGAAGCCAAAAAATATATGTTAATGAGTCCGTTTCTTCCTAAGTGTTCCCTGAAGAGTTTAGCTCTGTGTTGCAGCAGCCAAACTTGTAATTAAAAATAAAATGCTGGAACCATTGAAAAGGCATTCTATATGAGAACGAATCCACAAAACAATTTCTTATATGAAACAATGATACACTCATGCTTATAGTCCTGAAACCTTAAAACTACAACGTTAGGGGCACCTGGGTGGCATAATCAGTTAAGCATTTGTCTTCAGCTTAGGTCATGATCTCGGGGTCCTGGGATGGAGCCCTGTGTGAGGCTCTCTGGTCAGCGGGTATCTGCTTCTTCTTCTCCCTCTGCCCACCCTTGCTTGTGTTTGCTCTCTCTGTCCCTTCTCTCAAAATAAAATCTTTAAAAGAAAAAACAACACTAAATATCAGTAAAGTCAACGGGGCTAGTGAATGTGGAGACATGCTTCAGTCTGGAGAATGAGAATAATAAAGGTTCTAGATAGGAGGAAAGCTGATTTACCAAATCCTAGAATTAGGGACAGCTCTTGAAGCTTAGAATTGGTAAACCTAGAACACACATGATGAAATGAAACCTAGATTACTTGATATAACAAAGGAAAATTTCAGGAATTTCTACTTCAAGAAAAAAATAGGTTTTAAAGCAATTTAAATACATAAAAGGATGTCAAACTTACGCTATTAAAGGGAGACTTGGCATGTCTTCTGGATTGACAACATAGCCACAGTGCATTCTTCAATCCTGCTGTTAAGAGGAGTCATACTACTAGGATATTTTCAGTGTGGCAACTGTGCATTGTTATAGATGTTATCTTTAATTCTATTTAATTTTCAATAGGGAAAAAGTATGCATGAGTAAGTTCATTTAATCACTGCAAAATTTAACAAAGCAAAATCTAACAGCTTTAAAAAAAAAAACAAAGTCAAAGATTAGGATGGTCCTACTTTGTGACTTAAACAACAACAAACCACAATGTCAAGATCTCTTCCAGTAATCTTATAAATCAAAATTCTATTGCAGAAAATGACAGCTAAAAGTTGTTGCTATTTGGTACTGTTCTGAAGGAATTTTTTAGGGCTCAGTTTCTGTATTTTCATACTTCAGAACCACAGTTTCACAGGGTAACTAATACAGATTTATGTGTAGTATAGAAAAATAAACCCAAAATGTTAACAGGACTGAAAACCAGCTCTTTTACCATCTTGGACCTAAGGTATAAAGATCCATTATGAAAGGAGATGTGTTAATGAAGATAGTAAATTAATAGGTCTGAGAATCAATTTCTTGGGTCTTAAGGGTTTTCAACTCAATCTGATAAAGATAAATTCACTTCTGTGGACATAAAAAGCACAAACCAAACCTGTAATTCTTGGGGCTGTTATTATGAGCTCTCAAAGCCAATTGTTAACAACTAGATAAGCCAAAAGTCCATACATAACTGAGGACTGCAGAATTTTTTTTCCTGTGCTTTCTATTTTGTTTTGTTTTGCTTTCATCTTGCCCTTTAAAGCAAGGCTGTACTTGATTGTTTGTCTCTAGAAAAAATTAAGTATCAGGATAAAGCTATTGTCTCTAAAGAATGACCAGCAATGTCAGGTTTCTCTCTGTAAATCGAAACAGAAGGAGCTGTCTCATTCCCAGTAGGTCTTAGAGAAGGCTATAGCTTTAAGGCAGTTAATTCTCATGTACACATGGTAAGAAGGGACAAGCTGTGTTCCATAAAGTTAATCTCAGAGAAAGATATGGATCCTCAGGCAATGTTTGCAAACAATAGATTCCAAGAGGTGTGTGGATCAGCTAAAATGGCCTATGTATAAAGTGAGGACCAGCATATGATTAACTGTTTGTGGATGACAGTGTAATCAAACTCCTGTGTGCGTGTGCATGTGTGTGTGGCCATTTATTTTTAAATACATCAAATTTGTAAAATATTAAGAAAGAGCAAAATAATACCTGACATAAAGGATTTAAAAAACTATCTTGTTTATTGATACATGGAGTATGATGAGGAAAAGTATAATCTGAGGAATTTAATACAAATGACAACAAAAGTAATTTAACTATCATCCTGATGATTATTATTGCTACTGTTGTTCTTATGAAGAAGAAAACAAGCCACTTTACGCTATCTCCATTTTTGTTATCAGGGTTTAACTGGATTATTACAATAGTCTCTTAAGTGGTCTCCTTGTTCTCATTCTTGCTTTCCTACAGTGTATTTTTTAGCATAACAGCCATAGAAATCTGATCATATCACTGCCCTGCTTAAGAACCTCTAGTAAGGTCTCATCTCATGCAGAGTGAAAAAACAAAGATTTTACACAGCTCTATACAATTGGGCCCTCCATTACTTCAAAGATCTCACCTGTGACTTCTCTCTCCCTTGCATGCTCTACTCCGTATGTTGGCCTCTTCAAAGTTGCCTCAAACTCCTACCTCATAGCTTTGCCAAAGCCATGCCCTCTTCTTGGTATACCATTAGATATCATTAGGATTTATTCTTCACCTCCTTCAACAACATCTTCTCAGCAAAGCTTTTTCTTCATACCCGATTTTAAATTGACAACACTCCCCATCTCAGCATCATTCTATATCCTCCTCAATTGCTTACTTTTTCTCCAAAATACTTACCTAACAGAAATATGATTTATTTATCTAACTTACTTCTCATTTCTCCTTACTAGGATATCAAATGACAGTGACAAAAGTTTTGCCTATTTTGTTTACTGCTCTGTTCCCTGATATTTTGACTGTGCCTAGCATATAATATGCACTTGATAAATATTAGTTTAATCAATGGAAGAAACTGCAGTGTAGAGCTTAAGTCTTTGAAATTTGAATGCCAGGGCTCAGGATCTGGCTGAAGAACAACCTGCTTTCATAAAACTTTCTTTTCTGTTCCATTAAAAAGGAAAAATTATGATTTCCATCTGTAGGGCTTTTGTGAGAATTAAATTAGATGGTTCATCTAAAAGCATTTAATGACTTCCTTAGATGACCAATAAAGTTACTGGTATCAGATTTGCCTTATATGTTCATATTCTGCTTCTTTCCTCTGCTCAGGTTGTGGTCTAAAAAGTGCCTCCAGAGAGAAAGCTGGGGTGATTGTGGAAAACTGGATAAAATATTGGAAACAACTTGTTTTAGACACTGGACAAAAGGCAGCACAGAATTATGATCCCCAAGAGAAAGAACAGAAGGAAATAAATAAGGCAAGCTCCACAATCACCCCAACTTTCTATCTGGAGGCATTTTCCAGACCAGAGCCTCAGGAGGAGGAACCAAGCAAAGCCCGACAATTTCATGTAGTTGGGGAAACAAACAAACAAAAAAAAAAACAAAAAAACAAAGTTTAGGGAAGCCAAAGTGCCTGGAAGTTTTGCAGGGTATTCAAGAGGAGAATGAGCCAATGAAAAACAAATTTAAAAAGCTGCCTACTTATTCCCTAGAGCAATGGTTCTCAAACTTTTTGGTCTCAGAGCCTCTTTAACTCTCTTAAAAATTGAGGACCTCAAAGAGATTTTAAGAGATATGTGGATTATATCTATCAATATTTAGTTTATTAGAAATTAAAATGTAAGTTTTTGAAATATTTATCAATTCATATAAACATAAAAGCTGTATATGACATATTTCTATGACAAATAACTCTAACTTGTAAAAACAACAACAAAAAAAACAAGAACAGTAGCATTGTTCTATTTCTACTTTTTTTTTTTTTTTGTAATTTTCTATTTTCTGGCTTACGAAAAGACATTGGGTTTTCAAATCTGCTCCTGAGCTCAATTTGTTTCAGTATTCCATACCATGTAGCCTCTGGAAAAAATCTACTATATACACCTGAATCAATGAGAATAGAAAAACAAACATCATCTTAGTATAATATAAACATAGTTTTGAACTCATGGGCCTTAGTATGATTATAAAGTACTTTTAAACTTACAGACTCCTGAAAGATATTAAAGACTCACAGGGAACTCTCTTGCACTTTTTTCCTAGAGTGTTTGGTGAAATACTAAGCTGTTTACGTGTAGGGTGAAACTCGACTGGAGCAGGAAAAGTAATACCAGGAAACTGTAAATTCAATAATTCTCAGAGCTCACACAAGATTGAAGACATCAAAATTCTAACTAGCTAGCATGGAGAGACTTGCTGACCATGCAGGACATTCAGTAAGGCTCTCAGAAGGATCAGCTTTAGGTAGTAGGAGGGATAACTTAACTCTTAAGTGAAGACTACTTTAGATTGACCAAAACAGCCTTTAAAAACAAGCCTCAAAAGCATCAAACTAACGCATAAGTAATTAAGCTGCCTGATAATACATGTTTAACAAACTCTAACAGAAGACAACACAATCCAGACTCAAGTATAATACACATTCAATTAAAAAAAACCAACAACACTAGATATGTGACTCAACACCTAGAGAAATATCAGTAAGTATAAGAAGACCTAGAAACAAAAGAGGTGATGGCAATACATGAACCTTAAAACACTTACTGTTAATGTGTACAAAAGAAAGCGCATGAACATAATGAGGAAAGAAATGGAAGACATAAAAAAATAACCAAATAGAAGCCCCTTGGTGGCTCAGTCTGTTAAGCACCCAACTCTTGATTTCAGCCCAGGGTTGTGAGATTGAGCCTCACATTGGTCTCCGTGCTTAGAGCCTGCTTAGGATTCTCTCTCTCCCTCTCCTCTGAGCCCTCCTCTAAAAAAAATTCTAGAGTTGAAGGATCTATTATTCAAAATGAAAAATTCACTAGATGGGCTTTAAAGGGGAGCAACTAAAGATACAGCAGTAGAAACTATCCCACCTGATGTGTGAAAAGAAAACAGAAATGAGAAAAAATGATCTGAGCCTCAATGACAAGTTAGACGATAGCAATTGATCCAACCTATGTGTAGTTAGAATCCCTGGAAAATGAAGAGAGGCATGAAAATATTTGTTTGAGTACTGGTTGAAAATTTCCACAGTTGATGAAAAGTGCAAAGTCACAGATTTAAGAACCTCAGTAAGTTTAAGGAAGATGAATCCAACGAAAACCATACCAAGGGAAAACATAACCAAACTATTGAAAATAACAATAATAAGAAAATCTTAAAAGTAACAGAAGATATATTACAGACAAGCAGATAGAGAAAGCAAAAATTTCTGATTTCTCTTCAAAATCAGTGAAGACACAACACACAAACACACACACACACACACACACACACACACACATACACGCACAGGGTTATCTTTAATGTGCTGTAGGGTAGGGGATGGGGAAAACTGTAAACTTGGAATTCTATATCCACCAAAAATAACCTTTACATATAAAAGTGAAATAAAAACATTTGTAGTATAAACTAAAGTTAAGGAATTCAATTCCCAGAAGACCTAAACTTAAAAAAAAAAAAAAAGTGTTAAAGCAAGTTCTCAGGAGAAGAAAAATGACAGCAGATGTAAACAGGTATCTATGGAAGAAAATGGAGAGTAAAAGAAAGTTTAAAATGTAAACAAATATAAAAATTGTTTTCTTATTTTGTTACCTCTTTATAACATAATTGTTTAGAGCAATAGCAAACTATGGCCCCAGAACTGGAATGGCTCCTGTTTTGGAAAAATAAATTATCAGTGAAAACTAGCTAAGCTCATTCTTTCATGCATTGTGTATGGCTGATGACTGAGTTTAGTAGTTGTAACCAAGCCAATAATATTTACTGCTTTTATAGAAAATGCTTGCTGGTCTCTAGTTTAAAGCAAAAATAATGCCATTGTATTGTGGAGTTTGTAGCTATATAGAAGTAAAATGTTTGATAACAGTAGCACAAGGCTTAGGAAGGGGAAATAAAAGTACACTTCTGCAAAATAGTTCTATTATACAGGATGAGGCAAACTATTATTTCATAGTAGACTGTAAGAAGTTAAAATGTGTAATGTAACCCTAGACCAATCACTAAATGTTGAACATACAGGTTTGGCTAATTAGACAACAAAGGAGGTAAAATACAAATATTCAAGTAATTCAAAACAAGGCAGAAAAGAAAAAAAGAAACATGAGACAAAGAGAAAATAAACTACAAAAGAGATGATTTTAATCACCTATATTTATAATATAAAATGAATGCAGTGTAAAATCAAATGAAAATTGTTAAACAATTACAAGTCAGAGATTGTTAGAATTAATAAAAATGAAAGCCTAACTATATGCTGTCTATGACAAATCTAATTTAAATACAAAGACGCAGGTTAAAAGTAAAAGGATGGGAAAATATATAATAGTCTAAACAAATAATGAGAATACTGGCATGGTTATATTAATTATAAGACAAAAATGATGCCAGGATAAGGAATATTATCAGAGACAAAGAGGGCCATTTCATTATGATAAAAGGCAAAATTCATCAAGACCTACACATCCTAAATATATATGTACCGAATAACACAGCTTCAAAATACAGGACCAAAAAAATGATAGGCCTGAAAGGAAAAAAGACAAATCTGCAAGTATAAATTGATTTCCACACTCTTATCTGAATATATAGACAGAACAAGTAGACTGAAGATCAGCAAAGATATAGAAGAATAAAGAAGTACTTAAAACACAGAAGTGCTCAATAAATATTATTGCATTATAAGTGTAATTATAGCTATTAAACATTTGAAACATGGTGCAAACTCCTATTACCTAAATAGATATATGAGCCACTGTCACAGTGTGTCAGGGATACAATTTTTTTTTTAACGATTTTATTTATTTATTTGGCAGAGAGAGAAATCACAAGTAGGCAGAGCAGCAGGCAGAGAGAGGGGGAAGCAGGATCCCTGCCGAGCAGAGAGCCCGATGCGGGGCTCGATCCCAGGACCCTGAGATCATGACCTGAGCCGAAGGCAGAGGCTTAACCCACTGAACCACAAGGCACCCATGGGATACAATTTTTTAAAAAATTTTTACTTATTTGAGACAGAGAGCATGAGCAGGGTGAGAGGCAGAGGGAGGAGGAGAAGCAGACTCCCCACTAACCCAGGGATCATGATCTGAGCCGAAGTCACTTAACAGACAGAACCACCCAGGTGCCCCAGGGATGAAAATTGTTAAATAATTAAATAGTCCACCAAAAGAGAAACTGTATCACATTTGGGGTTGGAAATAGCAGGATCAATGAGTCATAGAGATACCTTCAATCATAACACAGACTATATAAAATTACAGAAGTAAAACCTATATTTGATACTTTTATAATATTTGAGGTGATAGAACTGAATCTTAGAAGCTAGAGTTGAAAAATGTACTCAAATTTATAGATTAGAGATTATACAGCATGGATTTTTACTCTGATGATATTCAAAATTTCAATAGTCATTTTTTTTAAAATAAAGATTTTTATTTATTTATTTGACAGACAGAGATCACAAGTAGGCAGGTAGAGAGAGAAGAGAGGAGAAAGCAGGCTCCCCACCGAGCAGGAAGCCCTATGCGGGGCTCGATCCCAGGACCCTGGGATCATGACCTGAGCTGACGGCAGAGGCTTTAACCCACTGAGCCACCCAGGCGCCCCTCAATAGTCAATTTTTTATATGAAGTTTTTAGCCAATGTCATAATCGTGTATTATATGTTTTTAATAAGGAAAATCAGCTTTGAGACATAATTTGCATACTATAAATTCATACGTTTTTCCAGTTTTTATTTTTGACACATAAAAATTATCTATTTAAGGCGTACAACATGTTTTGACACCTGTATACATTATGAAATGATTATCAAAATCAAACTAACATATTTATCACCAACCATAGTTATTGCTGGTGTGTGTACGTTTCTGTGTTTGTGGTGAGAATACTTGCTATCTGTTCTTTTTAGCAGATTTCAAGCATATCATTATTAACTATAGTCACTATGCTGTATATTTGATCTCCAGAACTTACTTATCTTATAATTGAAAGTCTGTTTCCTTGAAATGCAATTTTGTACGCTTTGATAAAGGGTACAAATTTTCCCCTTCTCCGCCAATCCTCCAGCCTCTGGTAACTACCATTCTACTCTCCATTACTCTGTTAATATGATTTTGACTTTTTTTTTTTTAAGATTCCATATGTAAGTGAGATCATGTGATATTTGTCTTCTTGTGTCTGACTTATTTCACTTAATACAATATCCTCCTAATTTATCCATATTATCATAAATGGCAGCATTTGTCTTTTTTAAGGAAAACAAAATTCACCCTTCTTAAGTATACAGTTCTGTAAGTTTTGACAAATATATTGACAAATATATTTGACAAATATATATTTGACAAATATATACCATTCCAACAATCAAGGTACAAAATATTTCCACCACCCCTAAAGTTCCTCATTACCCTCTACTACGATCTCCTACTTCCAGCTTCTGGCAACAACTGATCTGATTTCTATCCCTATAGTTTTGCCTTTTCTGGGTTTTCACATCTTTTGTGTAAATACTGACAAGTAGGATATCTAGGTCACCTGGTAAAATGAATCCTTATAAATATCAAATTATTCTCCAAAAATGGCTGTACTATTCCTTCAATAATATATGGCAGTTCCAGTTGCTATCCATCCTTCGAGCAGTTAGAATTATAATGGTTTGGAAAACATTTCAGACATTTTATTAGACAGAGTAGTATCTTACTGTGGGTTTAACTGACATTTTCTGAAGGACTAATAAGGTTAAACATTTTTTTTCTATACTTATTTTCCAACAGACTAATGAAATGTCTACTCAAATCAGTTTGCCATTCTAAAGTTTGTTTTTTGTCTTTTTTATCGTTGAGTGTAAGAGTTTTTATATGTTCTACATAGAAATCCTTTATCAGCTATGTGTTTTGAAAAGATTTTCTCTGACTGTAGCTTTTTTCTTTTAACACTTTGAAGAACAAGTTTTTAAAAATTTTGATGAAACCCAATTCATCAATTTTTTTTTTATGGTTAATGCCTTTGTTTTCTTTCAAGGAAATCTTTGCCTAATATAAGGTCACAAAGATTTTCTTCTACATATTCCTCTATAGATTTTATAGGAATTCAGGTGAGAAAATTTTTGTAGTACAATGTACAAGGTATGGGTCATGGTTTAAGTTACACTGCCTTCCCCCATTTTATTTTTGCATATGGCCATACAGTTGCTTTAGCTTCATTTGTTGAAGGTTATCCTTTCCCCATTTGACTCAACTTTGCATCTCTGTCAATTATCAATTGGCCATATTTATGTGGGTCTTTTTTTGTACTCTGTTTTGTTCCACTTCCATTCATCTGTAGATCTAACTGAATGCAAATACCACACTGTCTTGAATACTAATATTAGTGAGTCTTGAAATAAACTGGTGTAAGCCATCCAAACGTTGTTCTTTGTTTCCTTGCTTTCCACATACATTTGTAAATTTCTATGTTTAACAAGTCAGCTAGAATTCTTATTGGAATTACACTAGATCTATAGGTAAATCTGGGAGATCTTACATCTTAACAGTACTGAAAATTCCAATCAGTAAATATGGTATATCTCTATATTTAGTTTGTCTTCTTTAATTTCCTTCAGCAGCATCTTTAATTTTCATTGTAAAAATCTTGCAAATGTTTTGTTAAATTTATCCCTCTTATTTCATGGTTTTTGGTGCTACTGTAGATGGCATTTTTAAAAATTTTGATTTCCAAATTTTCATTGCTACTATAGAGAAATATAATTGGTTTTTGTATACTGACTGTATCTAATGAACTTGCTGAATGCACTTAGTTTTGTAGATTCTTCAGGATTTTCTACATAGACAATTATGTTGTTTGGTTTATACTTACCATTTTGTAGTTAGTTTTTACTTTGTCCCCTCCCCACCCACCCACCTATATTATATTGTTTTCTATTTAACTGTGTTTTCATTTATGGTTTCATTTAATTTCTACTATTGCTTAATAACTGTGCCTCCTCTTTGAAAATGTAATGATTACTGTAGAGTTTATAATATACACATATACTTGGCTTATCATAGTCTTCCTTCAAAACAGTATATCACTTCATACACAAAGTACAAACTTAGGACAGTAGACTTCAATTTCATTCTCTCCATCCTTCGTGCTATTGTTATAATAGTAAATATTTTAGGCTTTAGGGGCTACATATGATTTGTTTAATATATTCTTTTTTTATTTTTATTTTTTTTAATCATTTTTTAAATTTTTCAGCATAACAGTATTCATTGTTTTTGTACCACACCCAGTGCTCCATGCAATCTGTGCCCTCTCTAATACCCACCACTTGGTTCCCCCAACTTCCCCCCCCACACCTTCAAACCCTTCAGATTGTTTTTCAGAGTCCATAGTCTCTCATTGTTCACCTCCCCTTCCAATTTCCCCCAACTCCCTTCTCCTAACTCCCCATGTCCTCCATGCTATTTGTTATGCTCCACAAATAAGAGAAACCATATGATAATTGACTCTCTCTGCTTGACTTATTTCACTCAGCATAATCTCTTCCAGTCCCGTCCATGTTGCTACAAAAGTTGGGTATTCATCCTTTCTGATGGAGGCATAATACTCCATAGTGTATATGGACCACATCTTCCTTATCCATTCGTCCGCTGAAGGGCATCTTGGTTCTTTCCACAGTTTGGCGACCGTGGCCATTGCTGCTATAAACATTGGGGTACAGATGGCCCTTCTTTTCACTACATCTGTATCTTTGGGGTAAATACCCAGTAGTGCAATTGCAGGGTCATAGGGAAGTTCTATTTTTAATTTCTTGAGGAATCTCCACACTGTTCTCCAAGGAGGCTGCACCAACTTGCATTCCCACCAACAGTGTAAGAGGGTTCCCCTTTCTCCACAACTCCTCCAACACATGTTGTTTCCTGTCTTGCTAATTTTGGCCATTCTAACTGGTGTAAGATGAAATCTCAATGTGGTTTTAATTTGGATCTCCCTGATGGCTAGTGATGATGAACATTTTTTCATGTGTCTGATAGCCATTTGTATGTCTTCATTGGAGAAGTGTCTGTTCATATCTTCTGCCCATTTTTTGATATGATTATCTGTTTTGTGTGTGTTGAGTTTGAGGAGTTCTTTATAGATCCTGGATATCAATCTTTTGTCTGTATTGTCATTTGCAAATATCTTCTCCCATTCTGTGGGTTGCCTCTTTGTTTTCTTGACTTTCCTTTGCTGTGCAGAAGCTTTTGATTTTGATGAAGTCCCAAAAGTTTATTTTGGCTTTTGTTTCCTTTCTCTTTGGAGACATATCTTGAAAGAAGTTGCTGTGGCTGATATCGAAGAGATTACTGCCTATGTTCTCCTCTAGGATTCTGATGGATTCCTGTCTCACGTTGAGGTCTTTTATCCATTTTGAGTTTATCTTTGTGTATGGTGTAAGAGAATGGTTGAGTTTCATTCTTCTACATATAGCTGCCCAGTTTTCCCAGGACCATTCCATGCTCTTGGATCAGAAGAATAAACATTTTTAAAATGTCTATAGTGCCTAGAGGAATCTATACTTTTAATGCCATTCCAATCAAAATTCCACCGGTATTCTTCAAAGAGCTGGAGCAAATAATCCAAAAATTTGTATGGAACCAGAAGAGACCCGGAATCGCTAAGGAAATGTTGAAAAACAAAAATAAAACTGGGGGCATCACGTTACCTGATTTCAAGCTTTACTACAAAGCTGTGATCACCAAGACAGCATGGTACTGGCATAAAAACAGACACATAGACCAGTGGAACAGAGTAGAGAGCCCAGATATGGACCCTCAACTCTATGGTCAGTTAATCTTCGACAAAACAGGAAAAAATATACAGTGGAAAAAAGACAGTCTCTTCAATAATATATTCTTTTTATTTCTTCTTATAATCCTTTAAAAATCCAGAAAAAAACCTTTACTCACAGGCTGTATATAACCAGGCTGTGGGTCAAATTTGGTACATGGACTGTAATTTGCTGACCCTTGCTTTGCATGGCCATTTACATAAAGAGAATAAAAATAAGAAAAAAGTATCTCTATATTTACCAGCATTTCCCCATATTTGCTACTCTTTCTATTTCTTTGTGTAGTCCAAATTTCCATTGGGTACCTGCCTCTGCTTCATCAACTTTCTCTAATATTCTTGTATAGAATTCTTTCAGCTTTTGTTCACTGAAACATCTTTACTTTTCCTTAAACTCCCCTAGATACAAAATTCTGGGAGGATAGCTTATTTTAGCACTTTAAAGGTGTTGGTACATTTTCTTCAAACTTAGACACTTTTGGATGAGAAATCTGCTGTAATTTTGATCTTTGTTTCTTTATAATATTCCTTTTCCCTCTGGCTGTTTCAAGATTTTATCTTTGTTTTTTAGCAGTTTAAATATAATGTCCCTTGGGCAATGTATCCATGTTTTACCTTACTTATCCTCTTGAATTTGTGCTATTTGTTTTTACTTAATTTTGGAAAATACTCAACTTTGTATTTTCAAGTTTTTCCTCTCTCTTTCTCCTCTTTCTGGGACTCCAATTACACATAAATTGTATTGTTTGATATTGTCCCACAGTTCTTGGATACTCTGTTCAGTTTTTTACGCCTACTTTGTTTTGCTCTCTGTTTTCTTTGTCTTTATTTTATTTGTTTGATAGAGAGAGACACAGCGAGAGAGGGAACACAAGCAGGGGCAGTGGGAGAGGGAGAAGCTAAGCTTCTGGCTGAGCAGGGAGCTGATGTGGAGCTTGATCCCAGGGTCCTGGGATTATGACGTGAGCCAAAGCCAGCAGTTTAATGGGCTGAGCCACCCAGGTGCCCCTGCTCTCTGTTTTCTACTCCAGATAATTCCTAATGATCTATCTTCAGGTTCACTGACTATTTCCTTAGGTGTGTATTATCTGGTGATAAACCAATAAAAGGAATTCTTCATCTGTGATATTTTTTTCCTACCATATCTATTGATATTTTTATTTTACTTTATCTTATTTCTATTACATTTTATATTTATTTTATTATATTTTTTTATAGTTTTCATCTACTCTGAAATTCCCTACATGTTCATGGATGTCATCTGTCCTTTTCACTAGATCCTTAAACTTATTAATCATGGTTATTTTATAGTTCTTGTATAAATTTTCCAACATCTGTATCATCTCTTAGTCTAGCTCTGTTAATAGCTTTTCTTCTTTGAAATTGTTTTTCCTTGAGTTTCTATGTCTCATAATTTTTTTTTTTTTTTTTTTTTTTTTTTTACTGAATCCTAAACATTGTGTATGGTAAAGACTGAGATAAATTTTTTTTGTCTTCAACTATTGACTAAATTGAATCAACTCCTCAATAATGATAGCTCTTATCCTACAGGGGGTGATGGATTTGATGTCTACCCCTTCTCCAGACACAGCAAATCTTTGCTTGAATCCTAGGTGAGAGTTTCTTGTCACCCACCCCAGTGGCTTAAGATTTTTGCTCTGTATGAGAAAAGTGTTCAGGAACTAAGTAGAATTTCACACCTGAGTGTAACCAAGAGAAGCTCTCTTCCACCTACTGATCTGCCCTCAATCTTTTTCTTAAGCATGTAGCAAAAGTCTATGGATAAGAGCTTGCAAATAAGTGCAGAGACCCTGGGACACTCAGGGATTCTAAAATGTCATATTGACCCATCTTGGCCTTAAAGAAGTTGGTAAGACTTTAGTTTACTTTTATATAATTTAATGGAGGCCATGTCTTCTTTACTATGACAAAGTTAAAACAACTTGTGTCCCGTTTCTTTGGCGAAGTTTGTTACTCTGGAATTCAGTTTACCTAGTTGCCTCACAAACTCAACTCTCTGATGGTTCAAGAAAGATATGATTTTGTAGGTTGTTTGGCTTTAACTCATTGTTAAAACAGTGTGATGTCTCCTTGACTCCTATATTGTCCTCTAATTAATTTATTAAAGCAGTTTGTAACACTTTCTCCTTGTGAACATTTTGTCTTTTGATTTTGCTTTCCCAGTTTTACAGTATAGAATAGTCTCTCTCAAACTTCAGCCTGCATCTTATTCCTATTATCTTTTATACCATACCTCAAAGTATGGGGATAAAGGGAAGGAAGGAAAGAACATATATTCACACATACATGCATATACATCCAATTACATATATATACAATTATGTGTGTAAAACCATTTTAGAATGCCATGGAGGAATAGGGCAATTGAAGAATAGATAATAAATAAGTTATTAGCTACTAAAGCTATTTGGACACAGAGTAATTACAATAACTCTTAATGGTTCATTAAATAGAAATTATGATAACACAACTGCTTAGTTCATAGGTTGTGGCTGCTTACTCAAGAGATTGGCCCTGCCTTTCATTTCATTCAGTATGATCTAGTCAAAGCTTTTTCTAAGACAAAATTTCTATCAAAGGAAGGTATATTTCAGTATGTTGTCTCCTAATCTATAAAACCTGTAATTACATGTTTTCTGTTTCTTTAGATCTGAAGATCTAGAATACTGCCATTGTTTTATCAAGTGTGATTACTTTCCTCCTCTCATGTGACAATATTTATTATGTTCTAGCCATCTTTGTAGGTACAGGTGATTCAGCTGAAAGCAAAACTAGACATAGATTCCACTCCCATAGTTTATAGGCTTTAATCAAATAACTACATAAGTATATTGTCAAAAAATTACATAAGCGGTATAAAAACATTATAGAGATCTATGAAATCACAGAAGAAAGGAAACTGATTCATAAAAGGAATGACAGTATGGGAAGATCTGAGGAATTCAATGCTAAGCTGGGATCTAAAGAATGATTAGAAGTTACTTAGGGAGGGGCGCCTGGGTGGCTCAGTGGGTTAAGCTGCTGCCTTCGGCTCAGGTCATGATCTCAGGGTCCTGGGATCGAGTCCCACATCGGGCTCTCTGCTCAGCAGGGAGCCTGTTTCCCTCTCTCTCTCTCTCTGCCTGCCTCTCCATCTACTTGTGATCTCTCTCTGTCAAATAAATAAATAAAATCTTAAAAAAAAAAATTAAAAAAAAAAAAAGAAGTTACTTAGGGAAAATGGAGATGGGAGAAAAAGCTCATTTTAGACAGAAAGAAAGATTTGGGCAAAGGTCCTATTTAATAGGCAAGTTACTGAAATAAGAAGTAAAGGGAAGAATGTGATATAAGGTAGTTGGAGAGTGAGACAAAGTCCAGATCATGCTCAGCTTGGAATACCATGTTTGGGATGTTAAATCTTCATTTTAGGAGAAATGCAAAGTCTTTGGAGAGTTTCATGAATAGGAGAGAAATAACCAGATTTGTATTTTTAGAAAAGGTTACCCCGGTTTTGATGTGGAGAAGTGACTTTCAGAAGCAAAAATGGATGTGGGAAAAACAGGCGGCTTCTGTGGTAGGCCAGATGAAAGATGACAGTAACTTGGCTTCGTATGGCAGCAGGAATATGGACAGAATGGTTGAATTTAAAAGATATTTGTGGGGTGGCTGGGTGGCTCAGTGCGTTAAAGCCTCTGCCTTCAGCTCAGGTTATGATCCCAGGGTCCTGGGATCGAGCCCTGCGTTGGGCTCGGCAGGGAGCCTGCTTCCTCCTCTCTCTCTGCCTGCCTCTCTGCCTACTTGTGATCTCTGTCTGTCAAATAAAAAAATAAAACCTTTAAAAAAATAAAAGATATTTGTAAAGTAAAATTAATGGAATTTGATGAACTGGACATGGTGAGGGATATTAAAAAATGATTCTTATTTTTCTACAACTGGACAGATAGTGAAGTCATTTACAGAAGGTAAGGAATAGAAGACAAAGAACAGATTTTTGTTTTTATTTTTCAAGGTGGGGGTTTGAAGATCTCGAGTGCAGTTCTGGACATGCTGATTTTGGGCTATGTTTAGAGATGAAGCAGAACAAAAATCTGGACTAAAGATAGGAATTTAAGAACCAGAAATAAAAATAATACAAAAAGAATGAAGGTAGATAATTTGAAGCCTGGCTATGGATGAGATCTCCTACAAGACAGAATATTCTCCCATTATTGAAAATAAATATTAAAACCCAAGTTATTTTAGTATTTTTGGAGAAAGGGACATGTACTGTATCAAATTCTCATGAGCCTTCCCATATCAAATAATAATAAGCACTTAAATGTTTTATCTTAACTTTTATAGTCACTTTATGGGATAGGTGCTATCATCATTCTCACATTACATATGACAAACTAAGACTTTGCGAAGTAATTTAAGTCATTCAAGAGCCACAGTTCGAATGTAGGACTGTACTCCTAACCATTCTATTAGATTATTTTTTCAGTACATCTTACATTAAACATCCCTCTCAGAAATAATAGCAACTATAGCAGTCAAAGTCTTTTGAAGACTTATTGTGTAGAGGGTAAACATTGCATATTTATAGTAATAATGTAGGAAACAAATGATGACAGCTTTACTCTAATACACACTATGAGAAGAACAAAGATTTTAGGAATACCAAATGAGTTTACTGGTTTGTTCAAATGACACAGAAATTAGTCTCCTGCTCAGTTACCTTAAATTGCTTCATGTTATATAACTATGAAAAATATCATCCACAGCAATATATTATCCAACAGTATCTCTGTTTAGGAACAAGTTTTAGTTTTGACTTTCAGGAAGGAACACTTCCTCAAAAGTCATCGATGCCAAAAGACTTAGTATTCTTGGGCTGTATGAAAATCTAACTCAGATTATTAGAACCAAAAAGGATCATAGCCAAAGAAGAAAATTTACTAAGTGGCAGGAATTTGCAAATCAAGAGAATGTAGGAAAAAATTCTAAGTAGATAGTCTTGCGTATTATCATTTAATCAAGAAATTTTGTTTTATACCTATAATCTTTTTTACACATACACTCTTATGTTTGTAATTGTTGATACACTGAGGTCCCCTGAAAGTATGAAAATAGGATCAAATTAGACAAATACGTGAGTTTCAACGGGTTTGATTTAAAATGAAAATAACGAACAGAGTAAGTGTTTCCACTATTAGTATAAGGAATTCTTTGGATCTGAGTGCAATGTGGAGGATACAATGTCTCTGAAGAGCAGGAATGTTGGTTCTTTGATCAGATATAAATGTTTAGTCTGGCAAGAAAACACAAGAAGGTAACCTTTCTTCCCTTATGGATGTATATCTCTCAATGATGACCAAAACAAACACTTAGCATTGTCACTTTACTAAACTGCAATGCAGCTATTTACATCTAAACTTGCATGTAATTTTAGCTTCTGGATATCACACTGGTGATTCTTATTTTACTTTAGTCATTTTTCAACTGAAATGACTTATGTGCAGTAAGAATGATTGGTAATCTTACTAGAATGCTTTAAAACATGTTGTTGTCAAAGATAAATTTAATTTCCCAAAGGATTTAATGGCTAAAGTTGGATTTTTAGGTCATAATATACCTGACATAAATAAAACGGTTATGTCATATTTAGTATTCAAGATATTTAAGGCATTTTATTACTAGGAATTAAAAACCCATCTGAATGACAAAGATACTTTGAATCTTCAAGTCAGTCCATAGATTGTAAGGTCTTGGATAAATAAGCTTCTTTCAACTTTTCCATGTCCAGGTCCTGCATATAGACTAAACAATATGCAAATTATCTTTTTTGATAAGCACTGATTCCATGAACTTAAAGCAAAAGCCAAAGTGAAAATTTATCAGGGCCAGGACTAGAGTGAGGGAAGAAAAATGCTTACGACCAACAATTCAAGGAGGCGCCCATGCAATCACAGGGCTGGCATGTAAGATCAAGTACATCCTTAAATATTGTGACATAGTCACCTTGTTACTGCCTCTCTGGCCCTGGCCCTGGCCCTGACCCTGGTTTTTATTCCGAAAGGTCTTTTAGGAATCAAGACAATGCAATCTCTAGTTTCACACTGTTTTGTTGTTACTTAAAAGTTAACAAAAATCAAGTAATCTTAAGACTTTATAACAAAAAGGTATTTCATAAAAATAGGGCAATATTAAATATTAGAGATTACATCTAAGTACAAATAGTAACTAATTACAAATATTTTCTTAGTGTTTATTGTGTGATATATGAATTTCTCCCCCAGTCCTCTTCAAGTATTATTATTATTCCCCTTTTACATATAGAGAAACTAAGGCATATAGACCTTAAATAATTTGCTCACATTCATAGTCAGTAGGAGCTCAAGTTGATCTAACTCCAAAGCCTGATCTCTTAACTGCTATGCTCTGCTTCCTCCTAATCATAACCATTTATGAAATGGTTTCATTCATTCCCATAATGAAATGGATTCACTGGAAATACTAGAAATTTCATATGGAAATACTAGAAATACAGTATTTCTACTGTATGTAGACATCTAAATGCAATTGTTGACCAAGATTGAGAATTCTTGTTAGACAAACTAAGCTAATAACCTTTAGATACTACTCTCATTCCTGCAGCCTTATAGCTTGGTGTATTAAGAAAGAGAAAATGAAAATATAAGAGAATAAAAAGGGAAGAAAAAGTATAAAGGATTATAATAGATTTAGAGATCACATCTGTTTGTGGACTAGAATAAAATGGTAAGAACGGGGATCAGAATAGTATGCACAAGTTGCTTCAAAGCAAACTCTAAAGGGAAAAAGAAGATTTTCACTTATACTGGATACAAATGCAGGAAAAACGTTGATCAGAGAGGACTAAAAATGCTAATTTGGTTTAATTTCAGCCTTTTTAAATTAAGAGGAGAAAAAAATACATTTTTTTTTCAGAAATGAAGTACCAATAGTTATTTTTTTCTATTCACCTACTGTAGAAAAAGAATATTGACATAAACAGAAACATGGGGAACAACCTTACTATACTTAATTTAAAAAAAGTCACCTTTCATTATTCTTGTAGAAAGGAGAGACACTAGGATGAAATTGAGATTATTAATTTTTAAGAGATGAATGCTTCATGGAGTATTCTAAGAATGTGTTTTAAGAAATATAATATTGTATTATATTTGGCAGCGATTGTGATTTTCTAGTCTTTTGGCAAGAGTAGATCTTCTAAGAGGTTAAATGACATCCCTGTTTCCCTTCCTCCAAGCTCCTCAAACCTCCATTACCAAGTCAGGCTCTGATACCAGTAAGAAAGGCCTTATCTTGCAACCTGCTGAAGAGCGCCCTCTAGTGCTCTCTTGCAAACGAAATGCGCTCAGACCATTTTTTTTTTTTTCATGAATTGTTCTGGGTTATACTGGATCTTAGGTTTTCTTTGAAACCTTAGCCAAAAGAGAAAGAAAAATGATACTTCAGAACAATTTTCTGGTTTGTAATGCTAGCCAAATAAGACTACCACCATATATTAAAGAACGAGAGGATTTTTTTTTAAACTTTTATGAAATGAGGTACATCTATTTTTAAAACAACAAGCTTTTTGTTGAAAGCCTAGTTTTTAAAGAATATAATCTCCAAACATTTTAGTGTGCTTCATAGTACTGAAAAAAACCCAGGAGTTTTCTTAATAAAAAAAGTAGTGACAATAATTGCTTCTCTCAACCTTTCAATCTCTGGAAATTTGTCTACTTAGACTTGGGATACTAAGAAAATTTTTAAAAACATATTTATATTAAAATTTTAATTTCTAGGGACATATAATAAAAATTTTGTTCATGTTTAATCAAAATCCAGAATGGAGAACACAGAAAAACAAATTGCCTGACTAGAAGGAAGTATACCTTTAAATTCCAGGAAAAAGAAAACATAATATATTCCAAAGGCTGCATTACATAATGACAATGTATTCTTTTGAACAGTTTTTGACACTGGTACAAAGAAATTTAAAGGAGTGTTCTTGGAAACCAGTGTTTTCATTGTTTAATACACACACATGAATTTGAACCATGAGACTGGTATAACTTCATAAACTACCACTTTACCTTAGATATAATTTTTTCCCTTTCAAAAGACCTCATGTACAATGAATTAAAGCCAGAGTGTGATAAAGTTAGGAAAAGCTGAATATTAAAAAGGACCATTCATGTTAATGCATGTGTGTGTGTGTGTGTGTTATGTCTGCACATGTGTGCACATTTATGTATTGCTGTCATTGCCTTTAATAATTAAAGTGAGGATCAGTCAGACAGTTGGTCCAGAACATGTGCAAATATAAGATCTCTGAAATAGTGTTCTGACAAATGAGGAAACTAAGAACACTGAAGGAAGAATTCAAATTCATAGATCTTTTAGTTTTGTTTCATTTTTTTGTTTGTTTAGTTTGTTTTTGGGAGGGCGGGCAGGATATGTTATTCTGCACTGTGTATCTTAAGTAAGATTAAATGTGCCCAATCTAGGAAAAAACAATTAAACAAAATGTTAATAATGCCAATCCAAAAATATAAGGTGTACAAATAGAAGGTAACATGGCCTAAGGCTTCAAGAATAGGACAATGTTTAGAGATGGCATGTTCTTCAAACATGGCAAAGTACTTGTGTTATCTAAATCCTTCAATGGTGTTCAAATAGAACAGGGGCTCTACCAAATTGACAGCAATAGTAGACAGAGAGGGGTATAAAAGGGCCACGATACTTGAAGTAAAAAAATCTGGGTTCTATTTCCTTCTCTGACTCATCACTGACCTTGAAAAAGCCAGTCATTGCCACTGTGATTCAGCTTCACCATCAAACAGGGGCAGTAACTCTTGCCAGAAACCACACAGGAGTGTTGATAATGGGGAGGATTAGTGTGATAATGTACAGAGCTTATAGAAATTTTACTGTGCTATAAACACTTTTGGAAAAGATCTTTCTCTTTTGCTATCCCACAAAAGCTTAAGAAGATAATGGATGTATAAAACATTAGGTTAAATTCTGTTTAGTATCTTTATTTCCATTTATTCTGACACTCCTGGACATATTATAATTTTGCCTATTTTTTAGCAAATAATAGTATTGATATTTCAGAAAAATTTCTAAGTTATAAAATATATATTTACCCCAATTTATAGAATGAGATATCATACATTTATATTTTATAGAATCTTAGGGTAAGAAAAATAAAAGTGCTTCGCAATTCTATTTTCAGTTCTATTGCTTTTGGTTGGATAACAGTAGAAATCACTTAACATATATAAAATATGGAAACGACTACCTCATTGTGCTCTTGGAATGATTAATTATGCTTTTACTTCAGAACAAAGGCTGTATGAACATACAGTATTATTACTTTAATACATGTAATTCATTGTAGTATGAAACAGCCATATATAGACTGAACAATGATCACTTACTATATATGATAAATAAAACCCCCACTGAAAAATGGAGAAATGCCTCTTTCTGTCCCTAATTAGTTTTTAATAAATGATACATAATAAATGGCAACATTCTAATTTATCACAGTTTAGGCATAGTCCTTGAATGGGAGATGGGAGTGTATGAACTCTGACAGCTGTTTACATAGCCTGTGAAACCTTTTCTGTTAAAGGGCATTGTTCTCAAAGTCTGAAAAGGTACCAGCTCTCATCAAGTCCTTTCAGGTAGGTGATATGGCTAATAATAAGTAGTCCCTAAAAAGCTCAAGTTCTAACTGCAGATAAATTGTCTCTGTTCTTGGTCCACATCTCTATAAACATCCATAATCATTTCCAATTGATTTTAGCCACCCCCCCCACAGAGTTTAATACCTAGAGTAGGACACAGCCCTTTTTATCTCAAATGTGAGACACACATTTATTTTAATAGTTCTGATTTTCTTTTCAAAGCAAAATTTTGGGTCCTTGACATTAAATTCTATAAACTAGGTCTAATTTTTTCATGTCTGTTTCCACAGACTAGAAAACCTGGCAGTATTTTTCTTTAAGAATCCAGATGGTATTTATTTTCCATACCTGGTCCCTGCTTAAGTTCAATGGTGTATTTTATTTTTTTAAAGATTTATTTATTTGTGACAGAAAGAGAGGAGGGGGAAGAGCAGAGGGAGAGGGACAAGAAGACTCTGTACTAAGCATGGAGCCCCTTGTGGGGCTTGACCTCAGGACCCTGAGATCATGACCTGAGCTGAAACCAAGAGTCAGACACTTAACTGAGCCATGCAGGCAACCTTCAACAGTGTATTTTAATGTTTCTTCCTCAGCTAGTAAAGATAAAGGGATACATTATAACCATAAATATTTAGCAAACATCCATTTGAAAATTTGTGCTCTTCTTACTAAAAGTCTCATCTAGACTTGCCTGAGAAATAAAACAGGTGGGAAAGTGGGTTTTATCCCATCTAATGTGTTCCTTGAATGCATTCCTCCTTTATGCCCGCATCTGCCATATCCATTGTTTCAATATCATACTGCCTGCATGTATGTGCTTCTGCATGCAAGACAAGGACTCTAATGCCTTGCATCATCTTGGAATAAAAGAACCTGGAAGGAAAGCAATTGTTTCCTCTTAAAAAAGTAGAAAAAATTGTACTGATACTGCAACCAATCATTTCCATATAACCATAGCTAACACATTCTAAAGAAAAATTCATGTAGATTTTCTGTGGAGAAAATTTTTTTTTCTCCACTGGGTCATACTATGAGTGAGTGCCTTTGTTCTCAAACAGTATGCTTTCCCTATGCTGAAAATTTTGTGTAAAGTTCTGGTATGACCAATTAGATTTACAGGGTTTAATTTTCTTAATCATCAATATAAGTATACCTGTTTCTGTGTGTCCTTTATGGAGTTAAACACACACACACACACACACACACACACACACACACACACACACAATGTATCCCTTTATAAAATGGACATTAACATAAAGCTAGACCACCTTCTATCATATATGGAATGGAAACCATTACATCCTTACAAAAATGCAGGTGTATCTTTATATAGCAAGTGTACTGATAGCATTATGCCTTGACACTCCTTCACCCTGCTCTTCGTGTGTTCAGACACACACATGCATGCACACATACACAACTCCATTTCTATAAAGTCAAATTCACCTAACATTACATAGTCTGCTGGTATTTCTATATCTTTTCCTTCTTTAAATGTGACTAGCTATTTACACCCTAACAATTCTGGTACAGAGCTGATTTAGCATTTTTATTGGAATGTGAAAGCTCTTAAAAGAAGAAAAAATCTAATCAGGCAGAAGAGATAGAAAACTTGCTGAATTTTCTCTCCCCCCTTCAAGACCCCCCCGAATCCTATCAAAAGCACATCTTCCATTCATTGCTTCCCGGTGTCATTATGACAAGCGGCTACAAATCAATAGCAGAGGGAAAGGCAGGACCAACTCGCACTCACCAAGTGATAAAGATTCACTCTCAGCCCCGATTTGCTAATAGCCCATAATAGCAGCCATTGGCGCCCTGCATTAAATCATACATTTCACTCTGCGTTTATTATGGGATTTTTAAAACTCCTCACCAAATTGGATTTTCTCGATGGTCTCTAATTTCCACATTTATCATTTAAAATTAAACTCCTCTGTGGAGAGGGGGACTAGAGAAGGAGGAGAAGGTAGAAAGAGGCCAGAGAGTACTGTATTTTTTCTTCTCACCTCCCTCTTTTTTTATGAAAACCCATAAATAATACCAGGTATCATAGCCATAAGCAGCAGGGCTTTTTGTTGTTGTTGTTGTTGTTGTTAACTATAAAAAAAATTCTAGAAATCAGGCTGGAATGGTTTGTATGTGCTGGTCTGAAAATGAAGATGACAATTCAAGAGGATAAAATATATATAAATAAAGTAGGTTTTAAACAAAAGAAATTTGGCAAAAAAAAATTTCTCAGTAATATTATAAAGAAGGTGAATTGCAAAAGCAATGGAAAATAAGTTAAGGTTACATTATGCAAATACTCCAAGGAGCTGTAAAGAGAGTTTCAGCAAGTACATAGTATTCTAGCTTTAAAAACTACATTTATCTTATTCCAAAGCTCAGTGACAGATGAAAAGTAAAAAAATCTTTTATTGGTTTCTAATTATGTAACAGCTTCCTTTTCCCTCTATACAGTCTTAGTTTAAAAATTTATTTTAAAATTGCATGGAATTCTTTGGATAAAGCTGCCGCTTGGCTGCCACAGCAAACCCTGAGACAAGTTCTTAAATCTGCCACACCTACCACGGAAACAATGGAACTGACCCACAGGAACTTAAATCACTGCAAGTTTAAATATACAGTATGTCTTTTGGGACAAAATTTTAAAAATTCTCTGGGTATAAAAACTGAAAAGTAAATTCTGGAACTAGAGCATAAAATGAAAAAAACTGTATTTTCTCAAGGCTGCATGGCTGGGACTTTATTATGACCTACTTATAACTGTAGTACTATCAGGATCCAAAGCCATCAGATGGGAACTAATCAGTCCATATTCGGAGATGCTTGAAAAGGCTGGAGGTTTAATGAAATGTCAAATGATTCCCTTATTTTTCTTCCTTTTGGAGATTTCCTCAGCAATGAGGTCCATCTGTATCATCTTCCTTAAGAAATAGAGAAATGACCTTTTAAAACAGTGCTTGAGGAGGAATTAAAAACTTCGGCCATTTTATAATAATTCATTTCATATTCACCAGTTCTCCTTTGTTTTGGAATTTTGTTTGTAATTGATATAATGATTTAACTTTTTCACTGATCTTTAAAAAAAGTTGTGCCATTAATTCTGTGCCTTTTATGTCACATCCCTCCCACCACGCTCTCCGTAGAAAACTACTGTTGTATATACCTCTTTTCCCCTCTCCAATTCCACGTGACCAATCACCTCCCATTTTATTTATTTATTTTTATTTTTTATTAAAGATTTTATTTATTTATTTGACAGAGATCACAAGTAGGCAGAAGGGCAAGCAGAAAGAGAGAGGGGGAGGCAGGATCCCCGCTGAGCAGAGAGCCCTGATGTGGGGCTCAATCCCAGGACTCTGAGATCATGACCTGAGCCGAAGGCAGAGGGTTTAACCCACTGAGCCATCCAAGAGCCCCTCGCTTCCCATTTTAATATTGCTTTGATTCAAGTAGCATACATACTGAAAAGAGCTTAAATCAGAACTGTAATCTATGAATTTTCACTAAGTGTACACACTTGTTTAACCAGCATTCAGACCAAGAAACGGAACACTTTGTAATGTCCCAGAAGCCCTTCTTAAGTAATCACTAGCAACTAACTACCCCAAGGATAGTCTCTGTCTTGACTTTGAATGGCATAGATGAAGTCTGCCTACCTCTGAACTTCATATAAATGGCATCTACCAGTATGTACTATCTTGCATCCACATTTTTTTCTCAGAATTATGTGAGATTAATTCACATTGCTGTACATAGTTGTAATTCGTTCATTCTTCGTGGTTTGGCAAACTATGGCCACTGGGCCAAATGTGGCCTTGTTTCCTTTTTGTTTTTAATGGTTCTGAGCTAAAGAAGATTTTTATATATTTAAGTGGGTTTAAAAAATCAAAAGAAAGATGATGTTCATGACATGTGAAAATTAAATAAAATTCAAATTCCAGTGTCCACAAATAAAGTATTATAGTTTTGTATTTAAAAAAAATACAGTCAAGTTCTTTTGTTTAAGTATTGTTTGTGGCTGCTTTCATACTATAACGACAGAACTGAGTACTTGGGGTAGAAATGTGTACAGCACACAAAATCTGAAATATTCACTATTCAGGTATTAACAGAGAAAGTCTATTGACCTCTGGTGTAAAGTGTTCCATTATGTGACTTACACCACATACTCATCCATTCTCCTGTTGAAGAACATTTGCGTTGTTATAAATACATCTGGTTATATAATATATCTGGTATCAGGTTATTATAAATACATGCTATAGACATTCTAGAACATGCATTTCTTGAACATATCTGGAGTGGAACTGCCGGGTGTAGATAATGTGTATGTTCAGTGTTGTAGCTGTCATAGCACTTTTTATTAATTTATACTCCCACCAGCAGTGCATGAGAATTCTAATCAAATTTTTCTGTTGGTATTTTAGCTATTCTTATTATTTTAATATGCATTTCCTTTATGTCGAATAAGGCTGAAAGCAGTTTTTTCCTATGTTTATTGCCATTTAGATATTGTCTTTTGTGAAGCATACTTAAGACTTTTTGTTTATTTCTATTGAGTTAACCTTTTTCTTACTGATTTGTAGGAGTTATTTGTATATTATAGATCCAAGTCTATTGCTGGCACATCTTTTGTAATTATCTTCTAGGTTGTGGTATGCCTTTTTGCTCTTTTAAAGGGTGTCTTCTGATGAACAGAAATTCTTAATTTTAATGTGGTTCAATGAACTCATTTTTTCTTTGTAGTTAACACTCTGTGACCTGTTTAAGAAATACACCCTATCCCAAAGACATGAAGATTGTCAATTCATTTGGGTTTTTCATGTATACTAATGTCACTTTTGAATAATGACAATTTTCTTTCTTTCTTTTTTGATTTTGATTTCTTGTCTTATTGTATAGTATAGTACAATGTTGAACAGAAGTGATGATAGCAGGCATCTTTGTCTTGTTTTGAATTCTGGTCTGGATTTTGTTGATCCTCTTAATTAGGTTAAGGAAGTTCTTTTCTATTCCTAATTTTTATTAAAAAATTTATCAAAGATAAAAAAAATTACAGAGATGAACATGTAATTCTCTTTGTTAATATAGTGAATTTCATTGATTTTAAAATGTTAAAGCATCCATGCATTCCCAGAATAAATTCCATGGGGCGATAATTTCTTTCTTTTTTTTTTTTTTTTAAAGATTTGATTTATTTATTTGGCAGAGAGAAAGACACAGTGAGAGAGAGAACACAAGCAGAGGGAGTGGGGAAGGGAGAAGCAGGCTTCCCACCAAGCAGGGAGCCTGATGTGGGGCTTGATCCCAGGACCCTGGGACCATGACCTGAGCTGAAGGCAGACGCTTAACAACTGAGCCACCCAGGCGCCATTCTAATAATTTCTATATATTCCTGAATTCAATTTGCCAGCATTTTGTTAAGGATTTTTCTATCTTTTCTTTCTATCTTTCATAAGAAAGATCAGTTTGTATTTTTTTTTTTTTGTAGTAATCTTGTTCAATTTTGCTATCACCTCCTGTATATTTTTAGAAAGTCTCTGGTGAAATCACAAGAGTTACTTTTGGCAAACTGCAAATTTTGGAGGAAATTGAAGTTGCTGTACTTTTATAATAATGGCATAGGCAGCTCTGGTGCTTATGGGTTTTTCTTATTCTGCTCTAATATTCCTTATTTTTTATGACACATGATTCCTCAGTACTTGCTTATCCTATACCAGCTTTCGAAGATTTTAAATTTTATCCTACTTCTCCCTCTGGTGAATTCAACAGTTCCAGCAAGGGTTTTGTTTGTTTCATTTTTTTGTTAATGATTACATATTAGATTGCTAATATCTGTCAGAATATATACAGTGGGAAGTTCTAAGGACACCATATATTCTCTGCCCTCCACCGGTTTATAATGCACTAAGTTATAGCAGTCCTTTTAAAAAACTATAACTCAATTATGGAATAATATTTAATTAAATTTCTTCATTCAAACTCAAGAAGCTTTTAAAAAGTGACTTCTATTATAATGGAGAAAAAGTTAATGAAAGAAACATTGGAAATCAAGAAAAGCAGAAAGAAGGTGCAAAATCAGAGACATACCAAAAAACACAACCATTACTAACTTTTTAAAATTTTGTTGTAAATTAGATAATCTTCAATGTGTTCATTCTCATATTACATTTATAATAGATACCTCCATAGTTGGTGTCTCCTATTTCTCATCTCTGCATACCTATCCATTTTATGAAGGAGTCTCCGAAAACTGTTTTTAAAGATAAACTTAGAAAATAGCTTCTATAGTTTCTATCAACACAAAACAAGTATAGAAATTAGGAAAACTTTTGAATATATTCGATGAAACTCACTTCTCTTTCTCAAACAATCAAATATGATACTGTACCAAGGTTCCCAACTCAGAAAGCTTCTAGTACATGCTTGGTAGGTCCTGAGCTTAGCACATTTCTATCTTTAGACTATCCTCATTTCTGATACACAACAAAATAAGACTTATGCAAAAAATACTTTCCAATTTGCTACTTAACATTAAAGTACAGGATTACAATCTTAAGAGTTGATTTAGCCTAGTGGTTAAGGGCAGAGCCTCCAGTGCTAGATGGTCTGAGTTTGAAACCTGGTATCAACACTCACAAGGTATATAACCTTGGTCACATTCCTTATCTTCTCCACGCCTCACGTACTCATCCATAAAATAGGAGAAACAATGGTAATGACCTCATATTGTTATTGTGAGGATTAAATAAATTGAGATAAGTAAAGTACTGTTGGGTACATGGTGGGTGCTCAGTCGATTTTAGCTTTATACAGGCAAGCTGAAGGGATGCTTATTTTAAATAAACACAAGGAGCAGCTATATTTACTGTTTTCATATTGAGAGACCTCCTTCAACTTGCTCCCATCAACATCCCTCTTCTCTCTAATCCTGAAGACTGTGTCTTTTTAAACCACTTAGTTCATCTTCATTCTTACTGTCTCCTGCCTACTGTCATATTTTGTTTCATTCCTGAAACAATGAAAAAGTCCTCTGCTTTTAAAATTCATTTCTAAAAGCTTACTTCTATTACGAAGCCTCTATCTAAGCTAACACCACTCGATTTAAGTGGATAAAAGCTGGAATTGAAGAAATGAAGACAAGTGACATGTTAAAACTGTAAGCATTGTCAGGGCTTTCCTAGTTTTCTCTTTTGTTTGGCTAATCTAGAATTGACAGAGTACAGCGTATATCTGTTCAATTAAAGGATCCATTAAAGACCTGGCAACTAAAATTCAAATCTGAGTTATACAATTAAGTATGAAGAAATTAAAATGAACTTTAAAAATCAGGCCAGGGGCAAGAAAGAATTTTAATAAAAATACGAAATATAAATCTTAAACAGTTTTTTTTTTTGAGGTTGTGATGGTTTAGGTAATCACAAGAGACTGGAGAGATTAGAATGAACAGGTTTAAGGTCTTAAAATCTGGGCCTAGAGGCTCTGTTTAATCTGCTCGCAAAGCTGTGTAACATCGTAGCAGTAACAATTTACATACTACACAGCATGTGTTTATTTCTTTACTAAACTGCATTGTTATTTTATAAAACATCAATTTTGTAAAAAATTCAAATATGGTCAAGGTTATGGATTCTCTGAGGATGTCTCCGTAGAAGGAGTTATAATGGGATAGAGAAGCTTTAATTATGGGCTGGGTCCTTGCACTCTGAATACCAGCAGCTTTAGACAATCACTCTTTCTGTGGACTCCACAGAGTGCCCTCACCTTTTTTTCACTGTTTCAGAATCTGAAGCATCCTGTGGTTTATTGATTCTCATAACCACACACTCTGCCACTAATGTTCATCACTTGTGTTTCTCCTGACTCCTGCCTCTTGAGGAGAACGAAAGGTGGAAAATGTGACACAATAGTCTCAAATTGGATGACTCAGTTTAAATACCAAACAGGAAAAAAGTGTCTTAAACCACCACTAGAAACATTTTCATTTCAAATGGAACTGATCTTAAAACCCAGTTCAATCCAGCATATAGGTAAAGAATTATTGAAGTAGGTACTTTCAGAACATATTGTGGCATGTCAGAAGATCATTCTTCTATAGGATGACAAAAACTTCTACTTCTTTAGTTTTTTTTTTGTGTGTGTGTGTGATACTTGCTGATCTTATTCAAATATAACCTTATCCACCAATAATCCTCACCCAGCCTAAATATTGTTACTTAGATTATAATCCTTTCCTGTCCTTTAAACTAGCCTTTTAATTATGTAGAGAAATGTTCTCCTTCAATAAAAATTATCTTCACACACCACACATACTTTTTACCAAGCATTTTCCCCCTCAAGTCAATGATCTACCACAAGTTCTATCCTCTGCCCTAAAATCTACTTATAGAATTTATTTGAATATTTATAGAATTTATAGATTGTAATAATCCTGTTTTTTTCCATTACTTCATTGGTTTTATATACTTGGAGAATTTAGCATTTTAAAGCTATATATACCCATACATTCTTCATAATACCACCAAGAAGTACAAGATGCAGTTGAGCATTTTTGTTAATTAAGAGTGGAAGCAAACAAACAAACAAACAAACAAACAAAGTGGAAGCAACAAAGTTAGACTGCCTGAGTTGGAATCCAAGCTCTGACATTTAGTGGCTGTGTAGATTTGGGTGATGTACTGAACCTCTTTGTGTTTCACTTTCCTCATTAGTTAAATGGGAAATAATTAGGACCCTATTTCATAGTGTTGTGGTTATTATTAAATAAAAGAATATTTGGAAAATTTAGTATAATTAATATTTATTAATATTTATAAATATTAACTGTTATTACTTCACTAAAATTTCCTAAATTAAAAAGGAAGAATCTAATAGGCATCTTCTCTTCTCTGTAGCCAAAGTGGTCCCTTTAAAAACATAAATTATATCAGGTCCTTCCTTTGATTAAAATCCTTCAGTTGCTTTCTTTATGATTCAGTCAAAGCCAAAGGCCTTACCTTGACTCCCTGGGCCTTACTTGATTTGACCACCATCCATCCCAACACTATGACCTTATTTGCTCTTATTCTTCATCCCCTTCATTCACTCTATTCCAGCTTCCACTGGTTTCCTTGTTCTTGAATGTGTCAAGCACATTCTCACTTTCAGTGCCCTATAACTGCAGCTCCCTCTAACTGAAATATTCTTTCCCCAGAATCATATGCCTCCCTTTCTTACTTATTTCAGGTATCATCCCCTATCACCCATACAAAAGAGCAGTCACTCCCAGCCTTTGGCACTCTCTATCTCCTTTCCTTAATTTATTTTTCTCTATAGCATTTATTACCACTTAATATAAATAACCTAGATTTGTCTCTTGGTGGTATCTATAGGGCTTAACTAAACATGATTGCTAACTGAAAATTTCTCCTATTACTTTATTATGCTGGCTTAGAGAGCCATGACATATATTAACAAAGTCCTTCAATTTTTAAAATGAATCAGGTAGAATCCTCATAGAATCGGATTCTGTGTACATTTACATTAAATGGGTCTGATCCTTTCTTATAGGAGTTAACAAGGGATTTTTTTGTGTGCATGTTTAAGACAGATATTATCAAATTAGTAGCTCTTTTAATAGGTAACAAACACTTGACACACATACCTGTCCTGGTAGTGAACTTCAATAAAGAGAGCTTTCTATGTAAGGAAGGCTAGAGATAAAAAGAAAAAGAGAACGGGCTTCTACAGGAGGACCCTGAAAATGTTACCTCCCACTTAAAAAAAAAAAAAAACTCTTTGAGGATTTTTATAGGCATAGAGACTTGGTTTATGTCTCTCGTGTGTGTGCCCTTTGACTTAGAAAAGGGATCAAGTGAAATAAAGACATATTTCCTGCTTCTCATCAACAGATGAAAGGACAAAACATTAGACTAGCATCATGTCGAGGAAAGAAGGAAGTAAAAGACATTGGAACATAGATAAAGAGAGAGAAACAGCAAAAGAGAAGAAATAGTTATAATGTGAGGCTCAGCCTGTGGACTCCACAGGTACACGGCACCTCAAACACAGAGGTTTAAACTGAACATTTATTAGCTAGCTACATAGGTACAAACAGATTAACTTTACATATGCTAACTGTGTCACTCTCCATCACAGTGGTCTTTGTCAATTTTTACTACCCCTTTTTCTTTTGAGATTTCTGTTCCTAAAATAAGCTGTGGGTGGTGACTGTGCCCTTTAGCAAAATATTTTTACTGTTTTTATTTTTATTAAAGAAAAAAAAACTATCAAACATTCCAAGCACAGAAAGAAGTAAAAGGAATAATGGCATGGAATGCTTGTATAACCACTATCTGGTTTTTCAAATTTAATAAGTTTCCATTTTTTAAGAAATAGAATATTATACTTACAGTTTAATTAAGACCTTGTGAGTAATTCTTCCTCACCTCATTTCCCTTCTCTTTCTAGCCTCCCTACATGTCAACTCAATCTGAATTTGATGTCGATAATTTCCGTGTGTGTTCTGCATGATTTAAGGAGACAGGAAGGAAGAAAACTACACACCAACATCCCTTATTAACAAAGATGCAACAGTGCTCAACAAAAGATTAGTAAATACAATCCAGCAACATACAAAAAGGATTATATACCAAAATCAAGTGAGGTTTATTACAGAGATGCAAGACAGGCAAAATTCAAAATCCAAGAGGGTAAATCACATGATCGCATCAAATAATGAAAAAAAAAAAACAGCATTTGACAAAATTTAATACCCATTCTTGATAAAAGACTCAGAATGATAGGAATAGAGGGATATTCTCCAACTCAATAAAGAGCAAAAACCTACAGCTAATATTATACTGAATGCTCAAGATGGAATGCATTCCTTTTATGATTGGGAACATAGTGCTAGAAGGTCTATGCAATAAGGCAAGAAAAGGAAATAAATGGCATATACATTGGGAAGGAAGAAATAAAACTGTCCTTATTTATACATGACATGGTCAACTATGTAGAAGATCTCAAGTTATCTATAAAAAAACCTCCTAAAACTATTGAGTTCAGCAAGATACAAGATAAACATACAAGAATCAGTTGTACTTCTATATACAAGTAATGAACACATGGCACCAAAAAAAAAAAAAAAAAGTCAATACCATTTACAATGAGTTCAAAAAGTTAATTACTTAGGAGTAAATCTAAGAACACATAAAGAGGACTTAAATGCTGAAAACTACACAATGACAAAAAAAAAAATCAAAGAAGATACAAATAAATACAGAAACATACTGTGTTCATGGAATGGAAGACTCAACATAGTAAGGATGTCAGTTCTCCCCCAGTTAATATACAGTTTTACCTATAAAAATCCCACAAAAAGTTTTTATATAGACAAGATTATTCCAAAATTGATCTGGAAAGGCAAAGAACTAGAAGAGCTAAAACAACTTTGAAAAAAATGAAGTGTGAAGAATCAGTCTCTCCAGTTTCAAGACTTAACTTATAGTTACAGTATATAGTTGTGCAGTATTCATGGAAGGATAAACATATAAATTAGTGGAGGAGAAGAAAGAACCCAGAAATAGATCCACACAATAATGCCCAAATTATTTTTTTTTATTGCCATATGGAGGGAAGATAGCCTTTCAACAATTGGTGCTAGAGCAACTGGGCATCCATAGGCAAAAGAATGAACTTTAATCTAAGGCTTGTCATACCTTACCTAAAAATTCAAAATATATCACAGACTTAAATAGAAAATGTAAACCTCAAAAACCTTTTAGAAAAATACAAGAAGAGTTCTTAGTCTTGACACCAAAAACATGATTCATGAAAGGAAAAACTGCTCACCTGAATCTCATAAAAATTAAAAACATTTATTTTGCAAACGAAAATGGAGAGGGAAAGGTATGACAAAGCATTAGTATCCAGACTATATAAATAACTCTTAAAACTCAACAGTAAAAAAAAAAAAAAAGGCAAACAATTCTCTTAGAACATAGGCAACAGACATGAAGAGATATTTACCCAAAGAAGATCTATAGGTGGCAAATAAGCACACAAAAAGATGTTCAGCATCATTAACCATTAAAGAAATGGAAATTAAAGTGAATAAAACATCACTGTACACCTATCAGGATGACTAAAATAAAAAATACAGCAACACCATCAAATGTTGGTTGGGAAGGAGAGAAACTGTATTGCTCATACAATGCTAGTGGGAATGTAAAATGACAGAGTAACTCTGGAAAATAGGTTGGCATTTTCTTAAAAACAAAAACAAAAAAATGCCCCAAAACCTAAACATGCATTTACTATATAACCCAGCAATCACATTCCAAGTCATACGTCACAATGAAACAAAGACTTAATTGCAAACAAAAATAGACACATGAATGTTTAGAGCAGTGCAGTAGGTTGAATAATGGCTCTCCAAAATATATGTCCATGTCCTAATTCCTGGAACCTGTGAATGTTACTGTGCTTGGAAAAACGGGTTTTGCAGATGTAATGGAAGATCTTGATATGAAGAGATCACTCTGGATTATCCATGTGGGCCCTAGATCCAAACAAACTGTCCTTACAGGAGACACACAGGAAATAATTTGATAGAAGAAAGGAAGGCAATGTGAAGCTTACAAACAGAGGCAGAAACTGGTTATAAACTGAGGAAGCCAGCAAAGCTGGAAGACATGGAGAATGGATTCTTCCCTGGAGCCCTCAGAGGGAGTGGGGTCCTGCCACATTTCAGACTCTAAGCCTCAAAGAACTGTGAGAGAATAAATTTCTATTGTTTTAAGCCCTAGTTTGCAGTAATTTGTTGTGGCAGCCACTGGAAACTAAGACGAGTAACTTTATTCATAAATAGCTCAAAATGGAACAACCCAGATATTCTTCGAAGGGTAAATAGCTAAACGCTGGTACATCCACACTACTGAATATGACTCAGCAATAAAATGAAAATAAGCTAGTGATACATGCAAAAACAAACAAAAATCACCAGGTAATTATGCTGAGATTAAAAAAAAAAAAAAGCCAACCCCAAAAGATTATATACTACCAGTTCCTTTTATATAACATTTTTTTTATCTTGCTTTTTTAACACTACTTCATTCGTTTAACATTCAACCAATATTAATAGACTGTTATAAATCAGAACTGCACTTATCTCTGAATATTATAAGCATTTTCTGACGACGTTAATTACTCTTCAAAAACATGATTTCTAAAAACTACAGCGTTTAAATTTTACTTTTATGTAACAAAATTAAATCACTCTAATTTTTGAATGCACCTATTATTTTTGTTTTAACAGCTTTATTAAAGTATAATAAACTGCACATATTTAAAGTGTACCATTTGTAAGTTATGACCTATGGATATACTTGTAAAACTATCATCAAAATCAAGATAATGAATATATGCCTCCCCCAGAAAACAAGAGTTTTCCTTGCTCTTTGGTAATCCCTCCCTCCTGCCCTTCCCTGCCCCCCACCCTCTTCCCCAGGCAACCTTAGATCTGTTTTCTGTCACTATAGATTGGTTTAGATTTTCTAGACTATTTTATGAATGAAACAATACTTTGTGTATTCTTTTTGTCTGATTTCTTTCACTCATCATAATTATACTTCTATGTTGCTGTTCAAGCAGTAGTTTATTTCCTTTTATTGCCTCAGAGTATTTTACTGTATGGACATAACATAATGTATTTATCCATTCACCTGTTGATGGATATTTTTAAATTTCCATTTGTTAATCATTACAAATATAAGTGCTATGAACTGTATCTTCGCATGGCCAATTATTTCTTTCTCTCTTAGTCTATACAAAGACTTATATGCACATGTTTATAGTATCTGAGAATAAATGTCTTGATCATATGATGTAGGGGGTGTGTGTTTTTAAGAAACTTCCAAACCGTTTCCCAAAGTAATTGAATGATTTTCATTCCCTCCAGCAATTCCAGGGGTTCAGGAAGGTTGGAGGCAGGAGGGAAGTATGTATAACTATACAAGGCAACAGGAGGGCTCCTTGTGGTAATGGAAATGTTCTGTGTTGAGTGTTTCAATGTCAGCATCCTGGTTGTGATATGATACTCTATGCAAGATATGACCACTGGTAGAAAGAGTAGAAAGGGTATCTGGGATCTCTTTATATTATTTCTTGCCACTGAATGTGAATCTATGATTATCTCAAAATAAAAATAATTAATTAAAAATGCGATTAGCTTGGGTAGAAAGAAGTAAAAAAAAATAAACAAAAATCAAATTAGAAGAATTATCTTAAGGATTCCAAGGTACCCCAAAATAACATTTAATCAATTTAAAATTACAGTTTCCGTTTTGACAAAGTGGGTTTTTGTTTATTTGTTTGTTTGTTTTAAAGTGAAATAGCTTTGGTGTTAAAAGGTAACATCACTTTCTTGTTTTTATTCATTTCTACTCTTCTGCACTATTAAGAAACAAAATCATCAGCATGCTGACTGATACAAAATTTCCCCCCCTGTAAACTGCTTCAGACTAAGTTCTATAATTGATACCACGGTTGTTTTGTGTTTTCTCTCAGAAATCTGTTTTTAACTTTTATTTCCTATTGAATTAGAAAAATGCTTTGTACTTTTTATTACTGCATTTTACTCTAAAGTGCAGGCTACTCTAATACCATAACCCAATTTCCATCCAGTTCACATTTATTGCTTTACTTGCCCTTACTTAATCAATGACCAACAAGTATCTATACACAGTCTATTTAACTTTGCTAATTTTCAATATCCATATCCATGATGCCACCATTTGCCAAATTACCTGTTTCTAAATTTATTTTCATCTTAGGACCCCAAATACCTTAGTAAATGCTCTCATGCTTTCAGTATTTTTCTTAAAAATCACTGGTATTTTCTTTAACATAAAGTCAGACCACCAACCTCATATATGGGTCAAAATCTGTCCCTTTACATTGTATCATGAGAAATCAAATACCTTAGGACAAAGACCAGATGCCTTCTTCTTCCATTTTTGTTAAAGTTTCTAATACCCTTGGTAATAAAGACTTATTTGGATTCAAAAAGTTGTAAAGGTCTGCTAATTCTTCCTTCACAATTCTCTCAACTCATTTTCAACTGATAAGACCGTCATGTATAAGCCATATGCAACAGCTTCTTATTTGGTCTCCTTAAATCCAGAATCTTTTCCCTTTAAAATAGACTGCAAACTATGGTGAGATATATGTTTGCTTTTGTTTTTGTTTGCATTTCACATTACTCTTTGAAGGCATTCAATTGCTTCCCATTTGCTAAGAACAGCGTTCTTAAGCAGTGCATAATCTTTTATGAAACCTTTTTCCCCAGTCATGTTTTGTCAGAATGTAAGTGTATTCTATTTTATCACAATGTAAATGAATCATAGCTAAACAAAGATTGGGAAAACAATAAACTAAAGAATAGGTCTAAATTTTTATACTAGACTTTCAGGACCTATAACAATCTTATCCCTATATATCCTATTGTCTGCTATTTGCTTCACAAATTAATTGCCCCTCTTAAATTAAGCTACTTGCGTTGCCTTAAAACACACCCTATGCTTTGCCAACTAAATCTTTTTGTGGATATGCCACAGGGATTTCACTAAATATGTAATGAAAGGAAAAGGACATAATAGAACCTGAAAAACAAGTCAATCAGAATTTTACCCAGATGTAATGCCTCCCTACCCATGAAACTGTTTTATCACATTAACCTAGATAGCATTGTCCACTTACCTGAAATCTTACAAGAGCTGTTCTTTTCACTATTCTTATGGTGATTATGTAATGACTTTTAATACAATTTTTTATCATCTTAGAGCCCTTGCTATAATATAAGTATGTTAAAATTGATATTTCAACTTACGTATCTCTCTTTAATAAAATATTTAAGGCTTCCAAAAAGTTAAGATAAATTTAACCAGCACCCAGCTGAAGAAATAAAACTGAAGTACTCTTCTCTGCATTCCATCCATTCCCCTAGTAGAAGTAATCATTATCCAAAATTTCCATGCATGTTTTTGCACTTTTATTACCTATATAACTATCTCTACATTTAAAACATTACTGACATCCCAAGGTACACAGTATATTTTGACTTACTTTGTCCTATATTGTTTATCATACTTGTTCATATTGATGCAAAGAGTTATAGTTTATTCATTATCTGGCTGTGTAATGTTCTTTTACATTAATCCATCATGGATTTGTTTATTCTCTTTCTGATGGATAGTTTCTAATTATTCACTCTTGTAATGATGTAATGAACATTTTTATGCACCCCAATGTTCATAGCAGCAATGTCCACAATAGCCAAAATGTGTAAAGAGCCAAGATGCCCTTCAACAGATAAATGGATAAAGAAGATGTGGTCGATATACACAATGGAATATTACTCAGCCATCAGAAAGGATGAATTTCCAACTTTTGCGTCAACGTGAATGGGACTGGAGGAGATTATGCTATGAAATAAGTCAAACAGAAAGTCAATTATCATATGGCTTCACTTATTTGTGGAACACAAGGAATAGCATGGAAGACATTAAGAGAAGGGAAAAATGAAGGGGGAGAAATCGGAGTGGGAGATGAGCCATGAGAGACTATGGACTCGGGAAACAAATTGAGGGTTTTAGAAGGGAGGGGAGAGTTGGAGACCTGGGTGGCTCAGTGGGTTAAGCCTCTGCCTTCAGCTCAGGTCATGATCTCATGGTCCTGGAATCGAGCCCCACACCAGGCTCTCTGCTCAGCGGGAAGACTGCTTTCCTCTCTCTCTCTGTCTGCCTCTCTGCCTACTTGTGATCTGTCAAATAAATAAAACCTTTAAAAACAAATAAACAAACAAAAACTAAGGGTGCACTGTATGGTGACTGACATAACACAAAAAAATAAGAAAAAACAAATAAAATTATGTAATGAACATTCTTATACATGTCTCTGTGTTTATGTATGAGAGTTTCCTTAGGGTAGTACCTATAAGTGGATTTGCTCTACCATGACCATTTCTGCCTTTATCATGTTATCAAAATGATTTCCCTGTCTCTGGATTATATTTTCACTCCTTATCATTTCTTTCAGTGAACAAAAAGTTTTAAATTCTTAAAAAGTTACAGGTAATTAATTTCTTACAGAGTTACACCTCTATTTGTGTTTCCTAATTGCTCCTGAGTCAATTTGGACAAGTTTTATTTTTCTGGGAAATGTCCATTTCAGTAGGTTTTCAAATTTATTGGCATAATTTATGCCCATAAGGGGAAGTTTCTTGAGCTTAACTTTCTTAACTAACAATTAGATCCACATAACTATTATAGACCATTCTTGACATAAATTCTTTTTAGCAGAGTTCAGCACAGCATATGGGCAGGGCAATGTCAGGCATTTTTCTTCAGTAGGAGTATTCATCACAATAGGCCACCAAACAAAAAGAAGCTAATCTCAGATATGAAGGAACAAAATCATACTGGATGGGTGCAGGGGTCATTAATATTTCCTTTCATAATCCTATAAGCACAGCTTAAAGTCACCACACTCAGGGAAGTTTAAAGCTATGGTTTTCTAATAGCTTATTTACAGCCCTTCCAGACCAATGTGATTTACTCATTAAGTGTCACTTTTTTTTTTTAATTTAAAGATTTTATTTATTATTTATTTGACAGACAGAGATCACAAGTAGGCAGAGAGGCAGGCAGAGAGAGAGACAGGGAAGCAGGCTTACTGCCAAGCAGAGAGCGCGATGCGGGGGCTTGATCCCAGGACCCTGGGATCATGACCTGAGCCGAAGGCAGAGGCTTTAACCCACTGAGCCACCCAGGTGCCCCATTAAGTGTCACTTTTAACATAGGCAATGGTGCCTGGTATAAACATAGCTCACATTCTAAAAGTCAACTGTGATTTTTATTTGCCTTTCTAGGGGAAACAGAGGGAACAGCTTTCCAGGGTAGGTAGGTAACTTTCCAGAGCTAGGTAACTCTTGACTTAACAATTGTCTTCCCTTATGTATTTAAATATTAATACACTGATAGCTCTTGACTGGTTTTTCATTCCTAATAATTTCTTAGTTTTGTTTTTTCATTCCTAGTAGCTTTCTTAGTTTTGTTTCATGTTTGCCTATTAGTCTCTTCAAAGAACAATATTTTTATTCTATCTTTATTCTTTAATTCATCGATTTCTGCTCTTTATTTCCTTCCTTTCACTTTCTTTTGGTTTATTTCATTTTTTAAAAGTTGAATATTTAGCTATAACTTTTCCTGTAAGTACTTCCTTAGTTTCATCTCACAAGCTTTGAAATGGCACATATTTATTATTGTGCCCTTCTAAATATTTTCAAAATTCTATTGCAATTTTTATTTCTAAGCCATGACTTTAATAAGTTTATTTTTTAATTTCCAAGATTAAGGGATGTTTTGAAATATCTTTTTTATTTCTAATTTTGTGGGTTGTAGAATACAGTTAGTGTGATACTCTTTGCTTTTTTTTTTTTAACCTTATGTTAAGACTTGCTTTGTGCCCTAGTATATGGTGAGTCCATACAAATGTTATGTATTTATTTGAAAAATAATTTATTGCACAAATCTACCCATTAGATTACACTGTTAATTTTCTTCAAATTATTTCTAGCCATGCTTCAGCAATTATTTAGAGAAAGTTATTATGTCTCCCATCATGACTGTAGATTTGTCATTTTATTGTAATTCTGTCAATTTTTGCTTATGTAATTTGTGGCTTTGTTAATAGGTGCACACCAACTTTTCTTATACATATTTGGAGTTTTTCATTTTATAATTTGTAGTATAACAAAGCTTATGCCTTAAAAAATATTGGATCTGATATCAATATATCATATTAGTTTTCTTTTTGTTAGTGTTTGCCTCATACATTTTTTAAAATTTAAATTCGATTTCCCATCATTAGTTTTTGATGTAGTGTTCAATGATTCATTAGTTGCATATAACACTCAGTGCTCATCACATCACATGTCCTCCTTAATTTTACTTCTAATCTGTGTCTTTTTTTTTTTTTTAAGATTTATTTATTTGACAGACAGAGATCACAAAAAGGCAGAGAGGCAGGCAGAGGGAGAGGGAGAAGCAGGCTCCCCGCTGAGCAGAGAGCCCGACGTGGGGCTCGATCCCAGGACTTTGGGATCATGACCTGAGCAAAAGGCAGAGGCTTTAATGCACTGAGCCACCCAGGCACCCCTAATCTATGTATTAATGTGTCAGGTAGTCCTCTTATAGTAAAATGTAGGTAAATTTTTGAAAAACTCTGATAATATTGCTTACTGACCTACAATTACTGTATAATACATCTCTGAAAACTAATACTTGAGTTTATTTCTATATTATCTTGTATTTAATATTTTTATTTGCTTTCTTAGGATTTATTTTTTACTGCCTGCTGTTAACTTGACAAAGTTTTTTTTTAATTACAAAACTGTTTATATTAAATATTGAGGGGATAAAAGGAGTATCTATAAAATATTTATAAGGTATGACTAGCTCAATTTTAATGTGTGGATACGGTAATCAGCTTATTAATATTAGATCTTGCAAAAACTGAGAGATATGTTAAACACTTCTGAAATAGGCTGATGAATTTACCTATTTCTCTTTATAGGTCTGTCAGTTTTTGTTTTATTTAATTTTACACCCTCTTATTATGTTCACTTAGAATGTATCTTCTTAGTGAGCTGAAAATTTTATAGTTATGTAGTAGCTTGTCTTTATTTCTAATACAGCTTTTCCCTTAAAGTCTTTGTGAAACTTATACAGTTCTTCAAACTTTAAAAAATATTTATATTACCTACCATTATCTTTCTTTTAGTAATTCCATATAAATTTTTGCAAACATACCTATCTCATCATAGCCGAAATGTAATAAATATCTAAATATCCAATAATTCTTTCTAAAAATTAGAGGGAACTTAACTTTTAATTTTAGTCACTTTTACTCTCCTTATAGTTTTAAGTCTGTGTTCTCAGCTTGAAGGAGATATTTACTTGGGCAATTTCTGAATTTTGACTACTATTGCTTCTCCTTTGGAAACTCGCAAAAACCAAAGGTTCAACTCAATTCAGTGACTGCTTCAAGGTGAAAGCTGACTCCTTACTTGACCTGGGTTCTTGCTTTTATTTAGTTTTAAGCTTGAATTTCCCTTACTTTGTTACCAATTCATGGATAGAATTAAATTAAGTTTTATTCAGCATTTTTAATTGTTTTTGGTGAGAAGTTGGCGTTAGTATTTAGTTGAACAGACTGCCAGAAATAAAATTCATCTCCTAAGTTTTATTTACTCTGACCTTTTTCCTTTCTTTATATGTTTGGAGGTAATATATTGTAATTTTACATTTTTAACGGATACATCTAAGTTTTACTATAAAAAACGGACTTAAAAATCTAACAGCAATCAATCTATCTTCTTCGCAAATAATACAAGGAATTTAGCACATGACATTATTGTCCAGTATTTCAGTTTCATTCTTATATTTTTCCTTTTTAAAAATTTTTTCCTCATTTGGAAGTCACAGATTCAAAGAAGTTGCAAAGATAATACAGGGAAGTCCCATGTTTCCTTCAATCAGTTTCTCCTAAATGGTTACATCTTAAAATAACTATGGCAGAAATACCAAAGCCAGATAATTTGTACTGGTACAATGTGTGTCTATAGTTCTATGTCATTTTATCACGTGTAGATTTGGGTAACTATCACTGCAATCAAGATACGGAGTTTTTCATCACCACCAAGTTCTCTCTCATGCTTTACTGTCACCCCTTTTTGGCTCTCCCCATCTACCATTCTTACCCCCTGACAAACATAAATATGCTCTCCTTCACCATAATCTTGTAATTTTGAAGATGGTCTACAAATGGAATCACACCTTACATGACCTTTTGAGACTGGCTTTTTCCACATGGCATAATGCCCTCTTCCTTCTTGGCTCATTGTCCTATTACTTGAAATATTCTTTAGTAATTCTTTCAATGTCTATAAGTGAGCAAAATCTTTCACTTCTTGTTTTCAAAATAGCTTTATTATACTCTCATTCTCAAATAATAGCTTAGATGGCATTATGTAACAATCATAGGTCAGTCAGGAAGAGAGAAGCCATTTCAGATACTTAAAGGATTTCACACAGAAATTTAGGGGCTTAACTGTTGGGAAAACATCTTCATCAAATATTATCTCTCCTTCATTCTTCCATGGTCTCCTTCTGGTACTCCTATTATATACATGTTGGATCTTCTCATTTTATTTGTCATATCTTTGAAACTCCACTTCACAGTTTCTATCTGCATAACTCTGCACTGCTTCTAGGGTAATTTCCTTAGATCTATCTTCTGATTGTTAATTTTCTCTTAGCTGGCCAAGTTTTTCATTTTTAGGTATTCTGCTTTTATGTTTTAGTGTTTTGGTGAAAACATTCTAGACTTTTCTATTTACATTCTCTCTTCAGTTTTCTGAAGTTGATAAAGGCTAATCCTGGTGTATATTGGTTCTAATGACTCTTGTTCACATTGGCTGTTTCCTTGCATATTTTGTACCTTTTGGAAAATGAGTCTGTGTTAATAGTGCATTTTCTGGGAAAATAAAGTATAGCCTGAGTTGAAGGCGCATCCTTCTAGAATGGCTTTTATTTTAGTTTCTTGCAAGGCACCTTGGCAATATTCATGTTCACTTATGACTTTTATGCTGCTTTCTCAGTATACTGAGTGTAAGAAGTATAAATTTAAACGTGAAACCTAAAAAATGTTATGCATCTAGTTAGAAATTCTCAAGGAAACTTTTTTTTCCACTCAGACACACAATCCAGGTGGAGAAAAATCTTCCTGCATTCTGCCTATGCTAGAGAGATATATATTTTTAATATCCTTTTCTTTGATTAAGCTCCTAGGGTTCTTGCAAACTGATGTCTCAGTTCTAACTCCCTTCATTGTGTAGGCCCCAAATCTTATCTCCTAATTTTGACTTATTATTAAATGTATAACCCTGGACCAGGATATTCCCCCACTCATTCCCATATACCCACCATTCCCAGGGTAGCCCATGTCACCCCTCACGCTTACAACCCTATTTTTTAAAAAAGATTTTATTTATTTTACAGAGAAAGAGAGATCACAAGTAGGCAGAGAGTCAGGCAGAGAGAGAGAGAGAGAGGGGGAAGCAGGCTCCCTGCTGAGCAGAGCACCAGATGCGGGGCTCGATCCCATGACCCTGAGATCATGACCTGAGCTGAAGGCAGAGGCTTAACCCTCTGAGCCACCCAGACACCCCAACCGTATTTTTTAAGCCCTCTACATTCTTAGGTCTTAAGGATTTTCCTTACTTTCTCACAAGCAAAGCTAATACATTCTAAAGGAAATCTGTCGCTTTTTTTTTTTTTTAAACCATTTCTAGATGTTTAGTAATGGGAGAGTTTTCAAGTTAATTCTAGGTTGCTTGTCCAGGAATTATCTTATAAATCCTTTTATTCTTCATATATGTCCTAGCACAGTATTGTGGGACGGGGAAAAGAATGTTACATAATAAATGTGTGGAATGAATGCTTGAATGAATGATTATTTTTTATCAGCATTCTTTTCCTTTGTTCTTTTTCTCAATTTTTTATTTCTGCAATCTCTCATATAAATTTATTTTATGGACTCCATTTAGGTTAGTATAATTTTCTCACATACTACTACAGTAGTCATGATAATCTTCCCCTCAGTTTTTTTCTACTTGCTTATGTGGATTTGCCAGTCATCTTTTTAACATGAAACTCTTCTTATGTCATTTTATGGTCAATGGACTTTCAAAAATCTTATTTTTATCCTTTTTAACATCTTAAGTTCTTTTCTTCTTTCAATAGTTATACTTAACTATATTTTCTATTATAGGAGGCAGTGTCAAATGTGTGTAGCACATAAGATGATTCTTAATCATTTGCTGCTATTATATTCTGCTTTATTCTTGATAACTCATTAACTTGAGGAAGATTTTATATGAAGATTTGTTTCAGTTTCCAGCAGTAAATATGAAAATTTCTCACATACATCTCTTTCATTGTATTTCTGCCTTGTTCACATGCACTAAAGTATATCATATATTTGCTAAAATATGCACACACAACCCTATTATGTCATGATTTTCTTCATATTTATATATATATATATGAAATTATAGCCACATGAATCTTCTTTTACACTTAGCCCACCCCTCAATGTTACATACCATTATCTATCTTCAGTGGAATCTTTGCAAAACCTAGTATAATATAAAGAACCCAAGAGGCATTTAATAAATATTCACTTGTGACAATCATGATCTCACACAAGCTTTTTGAAGGTGAATTCTGGAAATCATCAGGTATTCTTTAATGTAGATGAAGAAACCTCCCAGAAGAGATGACTACCTTTCAATCAGAAAAGCAACGAAATGCAGCAAAATAAGTGCTATCAAGTCTTTTTAAAATTTTTATTTTTTAGCTAAGATTCAGTATAATATAGCATTAAGTACCACAAACATTTTGGATAAACAAAACAGTACAGAAACTCAACTTAGTGACATAAAATTATACATGATTTAAAATTTTTTCCACATACTGTGGTATGCACTATGAATTTCAGACTTGTGGTTTTAAATACACTAGCTTCTAGGAACTGGTACAGAGCTGCAATTATGTCCATGGACATTCTATGAACATTAGTACTGAAGATAGAAAACCACTGCAGTAAGCTGATTAGCATTGCTAATATGCACACTATTCAGTCATATAATTAGAAAGAGTTTTACTCACAGTGATGTTGAGGTTACGGGGTTAGGACAGTTTCCATTTCAAAAGATGTAAGAATCTAGGTTACTATGACGGGAAAAAGTAAATCAACTAATTTAAGCTGTTGGAAAAATGATGGCTTATTTAAATAAAAACAACTTTTACCTTTCCTTGTGAAAATTAAGGTAAACTATGAGTTAATTCTTCCCCAGATAAAGGAAATTTCTTTTTTAAAGCAGACTTTTTATAGTCATGACAGCTCAAGAATGTTCACTGTGTAAGACTATATTAGTACAACTATGTTGTCACCTCATTGTTCACTTAATAGAAAATGGAGCTTGATTAGAGAAAAAATTCATGAAAATATTCACTCCTTCTCCTGAAATGGAAACCTGTACAGAGAAATACGGAGGTGGAGAAGAGAAGGCAGTGAGAAACAAACAGTTGGTTATAATGGTGAGAATCCATTTCCTTTGTACAATTTTGATAGTGTTCCTTCTTTATATTCCTTCTCAGCTATAATAATCTATAAACTTTCCCTAGGTTTGGCAGTCTATAATTAGCTAGAGTTATCTCTGCTTTTAATGGAGAACATGTTAGCCAATCACTTATAATATTTACAAACAATTCCCACTATCTCAAAATTTAGGTGTAAATACATGTAAACTTTCGAGACAAATTATTTTATTTCTGACAAGATGTATCACAATTGGAGTATATCACCCTCATCATGATACTTTGTGGTGGAATAAAGATGTGTTATTACTCTGCTTTAGAATAAGAAATTGGATCATTTAAGTCTTGTGATATGTGAATTTTATATACATGCCCTGAAATGAAAAAGCATTCTCACAAATCCTTACTTTACATAGAAAAATGTCAACTGCAACTTTAAATAACATTCCTAGCAACAAAAGGAAGCCCAAATTATCTGCTCTTTAGAAAACTAAAGGCTAACACACACACGGACACATACACACACCCCTCTCTCCTCCTTAGAGAACTATTTCTATTTTCATAGTAGAGTTAAGTTGGATTACCCAAAGAAAAAATTTCAAAGGATTTATCACTTAACACTTCAATGGAGTTACTAATAGGAATTATATTGAAGTAGGTCATGCCAAAATCAACCCTCAAACTATAGGAGATCCTACATAAGTCAGCAACCATTTCAAACACAATAACCGCAGAAAACCACAATTACCAGTGTTATGTGGCCTAGTATATTGAGGACTAGAGATTTGAAATGTAACCCAGACTTCAATTACAATGCTACTAATATCTCAGTTAATCACTTCTAATATTAGTAGATTGTTTATATCATAAAGGTTAGTGTAATCATGTTAACAAAGTAAAAACTTTTCTCTCAGTCCATGATATATCCTCCTACAAAATAAATCAAAGCTAGAGAAATATGAGTTCAAGCTAAAGACATTAAACAATGGGAGTATCTCTTATCTAAATGAAACACAGAAATAATTTCCCAAGTTGCAAGTCTTGTTGTTCATGGAACACATTTGTCTTATCCTTTGGAACATGCTTTCTAAATCATTCACAAAGATGATAAAGTATTAATTAATAGTAATGATGAAATAGTTTTTAAAATCTGAAGAGGATTACTTATCAGGTTTTCCTCATTGACCCGTACATACACACCCTAAGTTACTTTGTGGAGGAAAAAAGTCTATAAGCCTATATTATTTTTCAATGAGGCACAGAGCATTATAAATAGCGTATATGCTAAGGAAATAAATATATATAATGCTTTTTATTAAAAATTTTGTTTCTGAGCTAAGATAGATATCAGATGGTCCTTGCCTTGTTTCCTAACTTCACATCAAAATTCTACCAGGTAGAATGGGTAGAAATATTGTCTCCAAAGAAAGAGATAATAAGCTAGGGATCATGGATAATATTATTTCACAACATGCAACTCTTCTGTTTTTTTTTAAGATCACAATTTTGCCACACACACACACACACACACACACACACGTAAAATCATTAAGTTGAGCAAGTATAACACTAATGAAATTTTTTTGTCTGTCAGTTTGACATTTAATCTATTTCATGGGGCTTCCCATGCCTATGCATGAAATATAGGGCAGATTTCATGTTTCTGTTCAGTTACAAGTACTTAAAATACTCAACAATTAATACATCTCATCTAGTAATAAAAACTTTAAATTTCAAACTTATGATTACTTTTGCTTCCCACTTCAGTCCTGCTATATATAGGCTGGCCACTTGCAGTGGGAAAGAGGGTGTCCTGACTCTCACTTGCAGATCCTTTGATTTAGGTGGGGCTCTCTTTCTGCTCACTGCTCCTGAAAAGATGGCAATTCACTTCACCATTCAGACCACTGGGCCCCTCTAGGAAGTCTGTGAGTCTACGTCAACCTTACATCATCTCTCCTGTGCATATGCCTACCTTTAATCCTTGCCATAAATTCAAGCAACATTTGCTCCAAAAAACTCTCAGAATGTAGGTCACCTAAAAGAGCTTCATCACCATAATACCTTCAAAGGAGCTGCCAATCAATTTCAAGCTCTAGATTTTTCAGGCATGCATCAGAAGCAGTTCTTAAGTGGCAGGGGTCAGTTATTAAGCTTTCCAAGTCACCTCCTTGAAGCCTCTCTCTCTCTTAATGAAGGGAGATGCATCCTTACTCCTTACTTTTGGAGGTGCGATGGGACACTCTGCATACCAACTCTCTCCAAAATCTTCTTTCCCTTAAATTTTGGCTTCCCAATTTGTTTGTATCTTTGACGTGATTAACCAGCTTAAGAATCATGTAACTGGTTTTCTCTTTCCACTTCATATATAAACTGGAGGGTGTTTTCATATATTACTTTGAAATCTTTTTTCTTAGGGCTTCAGCTAAGACAAACTGGGAGAGCCCCATTTTAAGATCCTGTTACACATCGTTCCAAAACTGCACCAAATTTAGGAGTTGAGGGAAAAGAATCACTTTTTCATCAAATAATAGCAAGTGCTAGCAGATGATTTGAAAATGTTTATAGTTGGAGTGAGATCACCAAGAGAATGGCATTTACGTACCAATGTGTTTTCATTTGCCAACTATAGGCTTATCTTCATAACAATTAAATAAAAATGAGGAGTTACTGGTGATTTTCATGCACCAAGGATAAATTAAGGCTCAAATCCTAAGAAAATAGGCAACTTTGTGTCCAAAACTGCTATTATTTCCGCAGAACATTCCTTCTAAGACATAAACAAGAGCCCAACGAAAGAAAAATGTCTTCTCTCTTGGCTACGTAAGTTTAGGGAACTTATAAGCTCTTAAGAAACAACTAACATTAAAAGAGGTCAATTAGGAATTTTATAGCAAAGATATAGGCCCTAGAAAATCCCCCATTGAATTGATTCTATATAGAATGAATAATTAGGAGCTGAGTTTAAGTCAACAATTTTATCATAAAGACAATTTCCTTTTTTTTAAAGATTTTATTTATTTATTTGACACAGAGAGAGAGAGATCACAAGTAGGCAGAGAGGCAGGCAGAGGGTGGAGGGAAAGCAGGCTCCCTGCTGAGCAGAGAGCCCGATGCGGGGCTCGATCCCAGGACCCTGAGATCATGACCTGAGCTGAAGGCAGAGGCTTAACCCACTGAGTCACCCAGGCATCCATAAAGAGAATTTCTAATGAACTTTCTTAAGTTTTAAAATTTTTAAGAATTTTCATTGGTACTTGATGAGGATGAAGCTTTTGACTACTGTGGTGTTTGGGTTTAAAAATTCTTCTTGGAATATCAGAAATCTTACTATTTCAACATGACCCTTTTCCATTTTTCTAAACATCTAAGGTATATTAGCCAGACCTCTATGGAATGTTTTCCCTACAACTTGCCATTTTAATGAGGCTTTGTTTGGCCTTTTCAAATTTTACTTGGTCTTTTACCATTATTTGTTTTTAAGGTAGCTTTAATTAGTTTGAATTTTAAGTATTTGTGCAAATTTATCTAGGATGAAAGAATAATCTCTAGGAAAAAATAATAAAAACAATAATTAAAACTACACTTTAGTAAATTCACTAAAACTCAGCGAAGTTTACTTTCAAATGAAGCCCATTCAGAAACTAGTTTTTGAGCACCTGTTTTTGGCTGCCTGATAGTTCTTTAGGCATAGAGAAAGAATTGTGAAAAATACAACTCGGACACACAGGTGTGTTAAAACTAAGAGGCAGCATCAACTTGAAATACTTGGCCAAAGTCAAACCTTTAATCATTATTTGAATATAGTTTTTCATACCTACTTTCAAGAAGGCTCTTGTTTATTTTTATTAATTTTCAATTTGCCAGTCTCACAGGCCAATATTACTTTGATTCTGCATTTACTATTGCTTTGGCAAGGATAATGACAGGCAGATACTTACAAGCTATACATTTGTCAAACATTTGATCTAATCAAATGATCAGTACGTATATTCTTATTGCTATTTTTCTATCTCTTTTGAAAATGCATTGGAAACTTTCATTTTGTTAATTTCAAATCAGCCAGTTTCTTAGAACGAATTGAGGTTCCGGTCCCCAGCCGAAAGCTGAAGGAACCTAATACTGCTTCCTTTCCTTCTTCTTTCCTCCCTTGTATACATATGTGTGTGCATATATGTCTGTGTGTGTGTGCATGAGTGTAAAGAAAATATTAGTTTTGCAGCTTTGCCTGAATACTTGTCACTCTATTTGCTGTAATTCAATTTACCCCCTTACAAAAGATTCAGTTGGAATCCCTGCCTTTTTAGAATCTTCATGCAGGCAAGCATAGCTAATAAATTTTGATTAATGTAGCCAAATACCAACTCCCACCTCAAGTCCCCTTTACTTGAAATACTATCATCAGGTTTACAGAAAGGAGGAAATAACAATAAGTTGGGAGGGATGGAGATAGGGTAAGACAGCAATAAAAAGTAATTATATAAAAATGCTAAAGATATAACATCTGTTTTTTTGCTAAGCCCACTGATCTTGGCAGTTCCAGATATATGCTATTGTGTGTTTAAACAGATACAGAAAAGGGAAAAGGAAAAAATGTTTATGTGATATTATTAAATACTGTAGGAAAAATAAGAGTCATTATTACACTGGTGAGGAAAAGAGAAACTCAGTGAAATTTCTTTCCACAGATTTGCCTTTGTGATCTGCAAGGTGCCGGTTCCCCTGCTTACATCCCGTTACCCTGGCAACGCACTCCTGTAAAATAAAGATTATTAAAGCGCATATGATTATTTTGCTGCTGAGTGAATAAGACAAGCTGCTTCTGAAATGCCTTATCAGAGAAATTCAATTTTAGGCCAAATTGTGTTTTTGCCTCCTTCTAGCTTTCTCCTCCCTGCCCCCACTTCAAATAAAACCATCATCTCCCCAGTTACTACATGATATTTTCTTACTCATTCACACTTTTAGTATTTTAAACTAGTGTTATTTTAACTTCATGAAAGCATTCTCCTTAGTTTTCTTTTATAGCTCCTGTCTATTTTCCAGCTATCTACCATCTGTTTGCAAATCAAAATTAGAAGGCAATGTGTCCTTGTCTTGATTTTATTACATAGTACTAATAGAAATATTGGGTTCTGTACCAAATATAAATGCATACGTTATATACTGAGTAAGCAATATTTGACCGAAGAATGATGCAACAAGCTAAGATAAGCCATGCGGTGCCATTTTAAAGGCTGCATATCCAACTGTACCAGTTGTCCTCGCTCTTAAATTTAGTGTCTTGTGCTTTCTGATTTGACACTGCCCTATGGGAATGCAATAGAGATGGGTAGTAGTTTCATAGCCAATTTGACAGTTAGTCACACCTTTGTTGCTTGATACTTCTACATTTGATCTTCAGTTATGGAAGATAGTAAAGATTGTTGAGATCTCTGAAATTATTTAATAACAAACTTCACAAGGTTTGCTAGAACTGCAAAGTGATTAGAAACTACAGCTGTATCATGTTCACTGTCCAAACAAAGGTCAATAAAAAAAAAAGTAAGTATGTTGATAATGGTAAATTTTTAATGTATTCATGCTGTGTAGGAGAAAGCTTTATTTAAAATCTTTTAACACAAGAGTTAAAATTAGCTTTGAAGTAGTGGTGGAAGGAATGAAGTCTCATCAGAAAAAAGCAAGGTTCCCACAGAGGCTACCAGGAGACTCCTTACATGTTTCTTAAAACTGATGAGATGTGTGGATGGACAAGAATGGCTCTGGAGAAGCCTCCATCCTACATGGTCCCAACATTGGATGGTCTTGACAGAAGACATTGTTTCTACTGAAATCTTTTTATAGGACATTTTCCCACTGCTATAAAGCACTGGTATGTAACCAGATACTGTTGTATCAGAGCATGGCAAAAAGACAATAGTGTATGGTGCTGATACTCTAATAACATGCAATTGTTAATTTTTTCCTCTGCCAACATTCATTCTCAGTCCCAACCAAGTACCATATCCTTTACATTGATTAAACAGGCAGGTCCACTGGCTTTTTATTTAGCTAAGTATAAATCTCTGCTCGTTGGTAAGAAATGATATCAATATTTAACAACTTTTAGAAACTCTGAGCAGAAGCAGAATGCTATATGGGTTCATTTGATGAAGCAAACTAAATTTGGTAGTACAAACCAAATCTTTGGTATGCATAACACCACCAAGCAATTTATGGCTGTAATTCACTCCCATCACTGCCCAGAAGGTGTCACCACAGCCTCATTGGCTTGAAGGACTTGGGGACATGTGGGGGAGTAGAAAGCAAAGGGAGAAAAACAGACACAAAGAGAAAAAAATCTTCATGCAGACAAAGGAAAATAAGACAACTACCAGGCAGTAATATTTTCAAATGTAGAAACCCAATCATTCACCCCATGCTAAAACTACAAATCACTACAAGTGAAAGTGGACTTCTACTTATCTGTAAGAACGGAAAATAGGAGATTCAAGGAAGGTGCTACTACCTCACGTAAAAAGCAGGTGATGAATAGGAAATATCTGTGCACTGAGCCTGGTCCAAGCTTCTCACGTTAACTGGTTTACCTGATTATCACACCAAGTTGTATAAGCTGCCACTGGACCTCATGAAGGAGATGATAAAAGGACAGGGGAGAGAGCTCTAATACTGTTTCAAAAACACATCATGGAATGATGGCTAAGATGCATGATGGATACTTTGGATACATCTCCAAAGCAACTAGAATACAGTTTTTAAAAATATTTATTTTATGTAAGGTTTCATTTGGAGAAATAAAAATCATCTCTCTACCAACAAATAAAGGGAACTAACAGGTTGCCAAAACAACATCAACAACAACAAAACAACAACAAAACCCCAAAAAACAACAACAAAAAAACACCCACAGCTGAGAAAAGATCTAGGAAGAATCAAAGAATATAAAACACAAACTCTTTTACTGAGAAGCTGCACAAATTAACTCCAAATTACTGCCACAGTCAGACAAGAGGAAGCTTCAAGGCACAAAACTTGTTGCTGCACTCCATCTTGCTTTATTGTGGTGTCTTCACTCATGTACTAGTAGCTAAAAGCCATCCCCTTTATAGTACTACATCTTTTAATCTCTGCTCTTCCCCACTGTAGTTTAATTAAAAGACAATGAACCTTTTAGAGTAGTGAAATGGAAAATATAAAATTGCACCATTCTATCAAAGCTTAAGATATTCCTGTTCTCAGAGCCTGAGAAGAATTCAAAATAACACACTTGGTATTTTATTATACTCCTCTGTGCCATTTTCTCATCAGAAGGCTCTTGGTTGGAACCAGACACAATTCTACCCAGACTGCTAAACAGAAGCAAAAATTTTAAAAACAATGAATGAGTTAGAACAATTTGATCTGTTCTCTAGATCATTGTACTTGATTTTTAATTTCTAAAATAATATCGTTATAACTTTATTTCTCCTATGTTTAACTGACAAAGGTCTAAAAATTATTGGCTTTTCTCATTTAAGTATTATTTACTCAATGTGTTTTGAGTCTTAAGGCTTCTGGGCTAAAATAAGATAGATGTAGTAAAATATCAGTGGATGCTAAGGAGGCCAGAATGCTTAGCTATTCCCCAAGTCTGCAGCCCAAATCTATTAATTTGGGCAAAGGGCACCAAGACAAATCCATGCTGTTTGAAATGTTCCATGGGAGTCTTTAAAAATGAAGGTCTCGTCTACTCTTTATGGACATTAAAATGCTTCATCCCAAGGACCCCTTTATGGCAAATTGCAGGCTGTTCTGTTTTATCTGGTTTGACAGGATGAAGGGCTGAGCTGGCCCTAGAGGGATGGGATACAGAGTCTGAGTAGTTCAAACTTGAGATTTCCAATAAACCATCTCCCACAATTAGAAGAAAGGCGTGGAAGAGATTCATTTCAGCAGATACAGGATTCACCCACTACTGGAAAGTAAAACGCTCCCGTGGAAACTTTCATAAACCCAAATGGCATAAAGCAAAGAAGCAATTACCATTAATTTTTATGGAAAAATTTTTGAGCATTTCCAGAGCCCAAAAAATAACCTCTCTTAGGCTTTTCTGATACTTAAGACACATCTTGCTAACAGATGCACAAAATAAATCAAGATAAAGCACACATGCTCACAGATGCAGTTCAAAGCTATGATGGCTTAATGCTGAGATAGTGAATGTAGTTCCCAGGGAAGGAGCTTGGTGGTGCCACTCTTGTTGCTTAGGGGTATGCGCAGGCTGCAGAACAAATGCTGAACGCCATTTCTGTGTTTTCCCTTTTTTCATAAAAGCAAATATTCTCTTCATATTTCTTTCAGTTAGTGAAAAGAGGCACTAATCCAAGTCTGCTGTAAAATCGAAGTGGCGTAACACCAACTTTAGAAAAACAGTTTCAGTCTATTAAGAATTATTCTATTCCTTCTTCATCACTAAAAATCTAACTAAAATCATGGTCCTCCAATTCTCCACTCCAAACTAGGACTAAAGCACTTATTATACACACAGACACACACACACACACACACACACACACACACACAATATATATAAATATATAATCAGCACAGAGCTGTGACCTACACATTTGTCCTTCCAAGTCACTTGATTCTGATGCCTGCTATCTTAATTCTTCATTTTTTACAAATTAAAATCTTTTACAATACTACCATTGCCCAGTCATTATTATTCTTTAAGTTCAATTAGCCAGTACAGAGTGAAAATTTCTCTTTTTTTTTTTTTCTTACTGGGTATGCCTGCAAATTTCATTAGTTAATAAATGCTCACAGGATATGAGATTTAGGTTTAATTCTTCACCTGTAGATTCCTACTACAGGCCTCTTGCTAAAAACTTCCAAAGACATCACTGTATTCATTACTGCCAACTCTACCTTACTTTTGTCTATTTATTTGTACTTCCCTTAGAATATAAAAATGTAAGAATTAGCCCTATACCAAAAAATAAAGTTACCAAAGACACATGACCACAGTATCCTTCTATGTAAGTGATCTTATAATGTAAAAGTAATGAAAATGGACAGATGGGGGAAAAATGACAATCACCTCTGAAAGTTTAAATATAATAATAGTAATAATATGTCAGGGAAGATACCACTAGTTTAGGGAACATCCTTCAAACATATTCTGAAATTCCACACTATATCAAATAGCTAAAGCTCTGACCAAATGCTGAAAGCATCTACTCTGTTCCCTTCTCAGATAGTTTCTCAATTTTCTGTACCAACATATCATTAAAATTGTACTAATTGATCAAAAGGGAGAAGAGAATGTGAACTCTCAACAATTAAAATATAGACACTTAAAAAACTAAAGTATAAGCTTTCAAATCAGACTTGATTATTGGTTTTATTGACTACTTAAAAGTTCTTGAAAAGCCTAAAAGTCAGTTTATTATTCTATAATAACGACAACTTCTACTTTATAGGGCTGTTCTGATTGAATAAAATGTCATAGGTAAAACGCTCAGCACAGTGCTTGTCATAGAGCAAATAAAGATTCAAGTGATGGTTATTACTGAAAAGATTTTCCTTTAATAGCAGGGTCTATCTGATAATGTAAATATGATATTCATTTTATATGACTTATTTTATAATAATAAAAGAACATCCCATATGGGAGAGTAAATACATTACTTTCAACCTTTTGACAATTTAAAAATAAACCTAAAGAATAAATATTATTGGGCTTTCAGTACTGAAGGTGTAGTGATTTCATAATTTGATATGAAATTTCACATACACCCTCTGCTCAAAATAGAAGACATGGTAGATGAAACATAAATATGGGTAACTAAAAATAAAAGATATAAATAAGTTTATAAGCCATGGAGCAGAATGGAAAGAGAAATGCAAAACAGTGTGCAGGGCTGAGGCTTTTGGACTCTAGAGAGAAACAGTGGTAGCAAGAGGTCAGTCTACTGCGGGGTACATAAGTTTGACAAAAACAAGGAAGACAAAGGCTTATGTCTTGACACTGGGGAGATGGTATAGGGTTTCCTGATCCCCATGAAAGATGGTTCAGTGGATGAAACTATTTAACTCCTAAATAACACTCTGGGCTGAACACCAAACTATCCTCATAAGATCTATGTCTGGACAGGAGCTTTGGGGAGCCAGATGCAAGTAAATGAAAGATCATCAAACGGAGGAATGAACAGAGTCAAATAAAAGGAACAAAACACTCATAAAACCTCTCACTCAGGGAGGAGTCAATATGGCAGAGGAATAGCAGGCTGAGATGACATCAGGTAGCAGGAGTTCAGCTAGATAGTTAACATACCATTCTGAACACCTACAAATCCAACAGGAGATCGAAGAGAAGAGCAGCAATTCTAGAAACAGAAAATCTGAAAGGTAGGAACTGTGGAGAAGTGAATCCACGGAGATAGACCGTGGAGGGAGGGGCCAGCTCCTGGCAAGCGGTGGAGCAACAGAGCACAAAATCAGAACTCTTAGAAGTCTGCTCCACTGAGGGACATCACTCCAGAGGCTAAGCTGGGATGGAGCCCTTGTGAGGACAGCATGGTCTCAGGTCCTGCAGGGTCACCAAAGGATTGCGGGTGTCTGAGTGTAGCAGAGATCACAGGTATCAGAGCAGGGAAGCCGGGTACAGAGATGGAGCAGAGGAATGAGCTCTCAGCTTGGGGTTACCTTAAACTGTGATCCATGGCAAAGTCATACCACTGCTCTTTGAGCAGGGACCCCACAAGTGGCAGATATGGGGAGACCCCCCTGGAAGAGTGGCAGGGATCTGCTGGGTTTGGAGACTCCAAAAGGTGCTGTGTGCCAGAGACAGAAATGCTCGGTCACAAACCAGGTGAGCTTGGAGCACGGCGGGAGACCAGGGAGACAGGAATGATTAAGCGCTTTTCTCTGAGGGCACACTGAGGAGTGGGGCCCCCAAGCTCTTTGGTCCTCTGGCCGGAGACTGGGAGGCTGCCATTTTCATTCCCATCCTCCAGAGCTCTACGGAAAGTGTTCAGGGAACAAAAGCTCCCAAGAGGGAACGGGAGCAGATTACATAGCCTGGCCCCTGGAAAGGGTGGCACAATTCTGTCTCAGGCAAAGACAATTGAGAATTGCCACAACAGGCCCCTCCCCCAGAAGATCAACAAGAATATACAGCCAAGACCAAGCTCACTGATCAAGGAGAACAGCGGAATTCTAGAGGAGGGAAAAGCAAAGCATGGAATTCATGGCTTTCTCCCCATGATTCTTTAGTCTTGCAAAGTTAATTAAATTTTTCTTAATTTTATCTTTTTCTTATTCTAATTCTTTAAACTTTTACTCTTTCCTCTTTTAACATTTTTAACTAGTTTATCTTAACAATAACTTTCTTTAAAAAAACCGTTTTGAACCTTTATTATAGTCATATTTTAATCTTCATTATATATAACTTTAACTTTTATATACACATAGGGCTTTTTCTTCTAAAATTTTTGGGATACAACTTCTTCTAATAGATCAAAATATACTCTAAATCTAGCCCAGGGTTTGTTCTAGTCTCCAGACTGAGCAAATTCTCTCCACTTTCTTTTTCTTTCTTTTCTCAACCAAGTTATTTTATCAACTCCTTTTTTAGAATTTTTAAAAATTTATCATCTTTACAGTCATATTCCATCCCTTCATCATGTTTACCTTTATTATTGTGTGTGTGTGAGTATACATATATATATATTTTCTTTCTTTAAAATTTTGGGAGGTAGTTTCTTCTAAGAGACCAAAATACACCCAAAATCAACTGGACGACTCCATTCTATTCACCAGTCTAATATATATATTTTCTTTTACCTTTTTCTTACTTTTGTAAATTTTTTTTTTTTTTTTTTACTTCTTTTTACATTCTTTCTTCTCCCCACGATTTGGGGTCTTTTCTGATTTGGTTAATGCACATTTTTCTGGGGTATTTTCCAACCTTTTAGTATTTTATTCTCTTGTTCATATATTCTTATCTGGATAAAATGACAAGGCGGAAAAACTCACCACAAAAAAAAGAACAAGAGGCAGTACCGAAGGCTAGGGACCTAATCAATACGGACATTGGTAATATGTCAGAACTACAGTTCAGAATGACAATTCTCAAGGTGCTAGCTGGGCTTGAAAAAGACATGGAAGATATTAGAGAAACCCTGTCTGGAGCAGTAAAAGCCCATTCTGGAGAAATAAAAGAACTAAAATCTAACCAAATTCATATCAAAAAAGCTATTAACAAGGTGTAATAAAAAATGGAGGTTCTTACTGCTAGGATAAATGAGGCAGAAGAGAGAATTAGTGATATAGAAGACCAAATGACAGAGAATAAAGAAGCTGAGCAAAAGAGAGACAAACAACTACTGGACCACGAGGGGAGAATACAAAAGATAAGTAATACCATGAAACGAAACAATATTAGAATAATTGGGATTCCAGAAGGAGAAGAAAGGGAGAGAGGGGCAGAGGTATATTTGAGTGAATTATTTTAGAGAATTTCCCTAATAAGGCAAAGGGAACAAACATCAAAATCCAGGAGGCACAGAGAAACCCCCTCAAAATCAATAAAAATAGGTCCACACCCTGTCATCTAATAGTAAAACTTATAAGTCTTAGTGACAAAGAGAAAATTCTGAGCAACTCGGGACAAGAAGTCTGTAATATACAATGGTAAAAATATTAGATTGGCAGCAGACTTATCCACAGAGACCTGGCAGGCCAGAAAGAACTGGCATGATATATTCAGAGCACTAAATGAGAAAAACATGCAGCCAAGAATACTATATCCAGGTAGGTTATCACTGAAAATAGAAGGAAAGGTAAAAAGTTTCCAGGGTGAACAAAAACTAAAAGAGTTTGTAAACACCAAACCAGCTCTACAGGAAATATTGAAAGGGGGCCTCTAAGTAAAGAGAGAGCCTAAAAGTAGTAGACCAGAAAGGAATATAGACAATATACAGTCACAGTCACCTTACAGGCAATACAATAAATTCATATCTCTCAATAGTGACCCTAAATGTAAATGGGCTAAATGTCTCAATCAAAAGACACACAGTATCAGAATGGATTAAAAAAACAAAACCCATAATATGCTGTCTACAAGAAACTCATTTTAGACGCAAAGACACCTCCAGATTTAAATGAGGGGGTGAAAAACAATTTATCATGCTAATGGACATCAAAAGAGCTGGGATGGCAATCCTTATATCAGATCAATTAAATTTTAAGCCAAAGACTATAATAAGAGATGAGGAAGAACACTATATCATACTCAAAGGGTCTGAAGATCTAACAATTTTAAATATCTATGCCCCTAACATGGGAGCAGCCAACTACATAAACCAATTAATAAGATAATCAAAGAAACAAATCAACAGTAATATAATAATAGCAGGGGACTTTAACACCCCCTTCACTGAAATGGACAGATAATCCAAGCAAAAGATCAACAAGGAAATAAAGGCCTTAAATGACTGCACCATATGGACATTATAGATATATTCAGACCATTCTATCCCAAAGCAACAGAATACATATTCTTCTCTAGTGCACACGGAACATTCTCCAGAACAGATCACATCCTGGGTCACATATCAGGTCTCAACTGGTACCAAAAGATTGGGATCACTCCCTGCATATTTTCAGACCACAACGCTCTGAAGCTAGAACTCAATCACAAGAGGAACTCTGGAAAGAACCCAATTACATGGAGGCTGAAGAGCATCCTACTAAAGAATGAATGGGTCAACCAGGAAATTAAAGAAGAATTGAAAAAATTCATGGAAACAAATGATAATGAAAACACAACGGTTCTAAATCTGTGGGACACAGCAAAGACAGTTGAGGGAAAAATATACAGTGATACAAGCCTTTCTCAAGAAACAAGGAAGGTCTCAAATACACAACCTAAAGGAGCCGGAGAAAGAACAACAAAGAAAGCCTAAACCCAGCAGAAGGAGAGAAATAATGAAGATCAGAGCAGAAATCAATGAAGTCGAAACCAAAAGAACAGCAGTACAAACCAACGAAACTAGGAGCTGGTTCTTTGAAAGAATTAATGATTGATAAACCCCCGGCCAGATTTATCAAAAAGGAAAGAGAAAGGACCCAAGTAAAGAAAATCATGAATGAAAGAGGAGAGATCACAACCAACACCAAAGAAGTACAAACAATTATAAGAACATATTATGAGCAACCATACGCCAGCAAATTTGACAATCTGGAAGAAATGGATGCATTCCTAGAGATGTATAAACTACCACAACCGAACCAGGAAGAAATAGAAAACTTGAACAGACCCATAACCAGTAAGGAGATTGAAGCAGTCATCAAAAATCTCCCAACAAACAAGAGCCCAGCGTCAGAGAGCTTCCCAGGGGAATGCTACCAAACATTTAAAGAAGAATTAATTCCTATTCTCCTGAAACTGTTCCAAAAAATAGAAATGGAAGGAAAAATTCCAAACTCATTTTATGAAGCCAGCATTACCTTGCTCCCCAAACCAGAGAAAGACTTCATCAAAAAAGAGAATTACAGACCTATATCCTTGATGAACACGGATGTAAAAATTCTCACCAAAATACTAGCCAATAGGATGCAACAGTACATTAAACGAATTATTCACCATGACTAGTGGGATTTATTCCAGGGCTGCAGGTTGGTGCAACATCTGCAAATCAATCAATGTGATACAATACATTAATAAAAGAAAGAACAACAACCATATCATACTCTCAATAGATGCTGAAAAAGCATTTGACAAAGTACAGCATCCTTTCTTGATCAAAACTCTTCATTGTGTAGGGATAGAGGGTACATACCTCAATATCATCAAAGCCATCTATGAAAAACCCACAGTGAATATAGTTCTCAATGGAGAAAAACTGAGAGCTTTTCCGCTAAGGTCAGGAACACGGCAGGGATGTCCATTATCACCACTGCTATTCAACATAGAACTAGAAGTCCTATCCAATCAGACAACAAAAAGAAATTAAAGGCATCCAAATTGGCAAGGAACAAGTTAAACTATCACTCTTTGCAGTTGATATGATACTTTATGTGGAAAACCCAAAAGCCTCCACTCCAAATCTGCTAGAACTCATACAGGAATTCAGTAAAGTGTCAGGATATAAAAATCAATGCACAGAAATCAGTTGCATTTCTATACACCAACAATAGGACAGAAGAAAGAGAAATTAAGGAGTCAATCCCATTTAAAATTGTACCCAAAACCATAAGATAGCTAGGAATAAACCTAACCAAGGAGGCAAAGAATCTGTACTCAGAAAACTATAAGGTACTCATGAAATAAATTGAGGAAAACACAGAGACATGGAAAAATGTTCCATGCTCATGGATTGAAAGAACGAATACTGCGAAAATGTCCATGCTACCTAAAGCAATCAACACGTTTAATGCAATCCCTATCAAACTACCATCCATTTTTTTTTTCAAAGAAATAGAGAAGAAATAATCCTAAAATTTATATGGAACCAGAAAAGACCTCGAATAGCCAAAGGAATGTTGAAAAAGAAAGCCAAAGTTGGTGGCATCACAATTCCAGATTTCAAGCTCTATTACAAAGCTGTCATCATCAAGATAGTATGGTACTAGCACAAAAACAGACACATAGATCAGTGGAACAGAATAGCAAGCCCAGAAACAGACCCTCAACTCTATGGCCAACTAATCTTTAACAAAGCAGGAAAGAATGTCCAATGGAAAAGAGACAGTCTCAAATGGTGTTGGGAAAATTGGACAGCCACATGCAGAAAAAAACTGGACCACTTCCTTACACCACACACAAAATAGACTCCAAATGGATGAAAGACCTCAATGTGAGAAAGGAATCCATCAAAATCCTTGAAGAGAACACAGGCAGCAACCTCTTCGAGCTCAGTTGCAGCAAATTCTTCCTAGAAACATCGCCAAAGGCAAGGGAAGCAAGGGCAAAAATGAACTATTGGAACTTCATCAAGATCAAAAGCTTTTGCACAGCAAATAGTCAACAAAAGCAAAAAACAACTGACAGAATGGGAGAAGATATTTTCAAACGACATATCAGATAAAGAGCTAGCGTCCGAAATCTATAAGGAACTTCTCAAACTCAACACCCAAAGAACAAATAATCCAATCAAGAAATGGGCAAAGGACATGAACAGACATTTCTGCAAAGACATCCAGATGGCCAACAGACACAGGAAAAAGTGCTCCACATCACTTGGCATCAGGGAAACACAAGTCAAAACCACAATGAGATACCACCTCACACCAGTCAGAATGGCTAAAATTCACAAGACAGGAAATGACAGATGCTGGCAAGGATGTGGAGAAAGGGGAACCCTCCTACACTGTTGGTGGGAATGCAAGCTGGTGCAGCCACTCTGGAAAACAGCATGGAGGTTCCTCAAAAAGTTGAAAATAGAGCCACCCTATGACCCAGCAATCCCACTACTGGGTATTTACCCTAAAGATACAAATGTAGTGATCCAAAGGGGCACGTGCACCCGGGTGTTTATGGTAGCAATGTCCACAATAGCCAAATTATGGAAAGAACTGAGATTCCATCAACAGATGAATGGATAAAGAAGAGGTGGTATATATATATACAATAGAATACCATGCAGCCATCATAAGAAATGAAATCTTACCATTTGTGACAACGTGGATGGAACTAGATGGTATTATGCTAAGTGAAATAAGTCAACCAGAGAAAGACAATTATCATATGATCTCATGGATATGAGGAATTTGAGAAACAAGATACAGGATCATAAGGGAAGGGAGGGAAAAATGAAACAAGATGAAACCAGAGGAAGACAAACCATAAGAGACTGTTTTTTTTTTTTTTTTAAGATTTTATTTGTTTATTTGACAGAGAGAGATCACAAGTAGGCACAGAGAGGCAGGCAGAGAGAGAGAGAGAGAGGGAAGCAGGCTCCCTGCTGAGCAGAGAGCCCGACACGGGACTCGATCCCGGGACCCTGAGATCATGACCTGAGCCAAAGGCAGAGGCTTAACCCACTGAGCCACCCAGGCGCCCCATAAGAGACTCTTAATCTCAGGGAAAAAACTGAGGTTGCTGGAGGGGAGGGAGATGGGAAGGATGGGGTGGCTGGGTGATGGACACTGGGGAGGGTATGTGCTATGGTGAGCCCTGTGAATTGTGTAAGACTGATGAATCACAGACCTGTACTCCTGAAACAAATAATACATTATATGTTAGTAAAAAAAATAGTTAAAAAATAGAAACTATCAAAATGTTTATGAAGAGATGGATGGATAAAATGGGGCACAGTCTTACAAAATGAAATACTATATAAAATATATCCATGAAATCAAATGTCAAAAATAGGATGCTGAGGAAGAAAGCAAACTGGAGAATAACATGCTCTGATACCATTTATAGTTCAAAAGCATGCTACATGATATCATGTCCCACTTTTAGATACATAAATATATAATAATAATGTTAAAATTTCTTTGGCATAAAGCCCACTACCTTCAAGGTATGAATTACTTTTGAGAAAGAACATAATGGGATTTGGGATACATGGATTGTATCTATAATGTGTCATTATTACTATTTAATACTTCTACAGCAATCATACAAGATGAGAAGAACTTATTAACCTCTACAATAGGCATAAGGGTATTGCTTTTATTAGTGTTTGTTTTTAAAAATGGGTTTAAAACACATTTTAACACACAAAAATGCCATGATCCCATAAATTTTAAGTTTCCCCAAGTAGTAAATTTCCTCAAAAGGATTTTTTTTTGTTTTTCAATCAATATATCAAGGGCAAATATTACTTACTTGAACCAGCATTAAGTACTACTAAAAGTCAAAGAATTCATTTAGTCAAAATGTTAGATTTTTTAAAAAGGTGAAATTACTATGCATGAATTCAAACACTTTGAAAATCAGATGCTCTCTGGCCTTCCCACTAAGTGTCACCTGACAAGGTCATTGTTTCAAAAAATATAATAATTATTCAGGAATGAGAGAGAACATTCAGTGGGGTATTCTCCCTACTGTTTCCTCAGTAGAAATCACAAAATGACAACTGTAATTAAATCTTTTTTAAAAATTACCTATGAGTTTAAGTCAGGATGAAAATTACTTCTGACCTTATGAACTTTCACACTGCACCGCACTAAAAGAAATTCTTGCAGTTTTCCTTTTTATCAGCAATGCATATGACAGCTAAATAAATAGGAACTCTTCACTTTCGACCTTTTATAGCTAGTCAAAAGAAATAATTCTGTTTGTCATTATTCCACTTACCAAAGATACAAATGAAGCAAGTATAATATTTAACACCAAGTCATCTCTTATCCAAAGGGACTGAATGCTTTAAGAAAAACACTGCTACATATAAAGGGAATCATACAATATATGGCCTTTTGTGACTGTCATCTTTCACTTAACATAAGGCTTTCACTATTTCATTCCTTTTTAGGGTCAAGTAATGTTTCATTGTATGGATATATCACAGTTTATTTTTCCATTCATCAGCTCACTGACCTCTGGGTTATTTTCATTTTCTAAAAATAAAATATTTTATTGGATGTGTTATATAAGATAATTCTCTATTTTATCTTAGTATTTCAAGGCACTTGATAATTGATACCTATATCACCTATGTAACTAACATTACTAGAGTGTTTTATAGTTGTTGGAAATGACGGAGAAAGAAAAATCTATTCTGATTTCTAGGGGTAAAACTTAAAAAGAATCCAGAATTACTGAAACTAAATTTCCTTGCTAAGTCAACCCTAAAAAATTAAAACAGAATCATTTTGCAGGTATTTCATCTTTCATAATGTTACTTAAGAGATTTTTAAGAAGTTCAGAATCTGTTTCAGTACATAAATATGGCCAAACAGCCTCTGTAAAGAATTGCTCAAAGTATAGAGAGGCCTATTATTCATATGATTTTTTTTTAAAGATTTTATTTATTTATTTGACAGACAAACATCACAAGTAGGCAGAGAGGCAGGCAGAGAGAGAGGAAGAAGCAGGCTCCCTGCTGAGCAGAGAGCCCAATGTGGGGCTCTATCCCAGGACCCTGAGATCATGACCTGAGCCGAAGGCAGAGGCTTAACCCACTGAGCCACCCAGGGGCCCCTATTATTCATATTATAAAAGGAAACCTCACCGTATTCATAGTCCAGAAAAACATCAGTCTTATTGGGACATACTACTGGCAGAAAGTGGGTTCTCCTAGGGCCCAATACAACTGCTCTCAATATAATGCCCAGTTGCCCAGAATACACTCAGAAATAATAGCTGATTCCACCACTTCTAGGAAGACAGTTTTGGTACATTTTCAATGTCTACCCAGGCTTATTTTCCACTTCTGCCTTTCAATGTTTTTTCACTTTTGACACCATTAGAAATGTTTGTATGAATGTGTTATTTTATGTGGACATATTTTCATTTCTCTTGGATATATTCCTAGGAGTAAAATTGCTGGGTTATATGACAATTCTGTATAACATTTCGTGAAACTGCTTTCCAAAGTGTTTATGCCATTTATATTCACACTAGTAATACCTGAGGGTTCTTATTACTCAACATCCTTGACAACACTTGTTATTATCTATTTTCTTTTAGATTTATTTATAGTAGGAATGAAGTGGTATCTTATTGTGATTACAATTTGAATTGTCTTAATTACTTATAATATTGAGTATCTTTTCAAAGACCATTTATGTACCTTCTTTTGAAAAACTTCAAATCTTTTGGAGATTTTTTAATGGGGTGGTTTGGTACTCTTTATTACGATACGAGAGAGTTTTTTCCCCCCAAATATATTATACATCTCCCTTATGGGTGTATATGGTTTGCAAATAATTTCTCCCGTTCTGCGAGTGTTTTTCACTTTCTTGGCACAAACTTTTAAAGCACAAAAGGTTTAGTTTTAAGGAAGTCTATTTTCATCTTTTTCTTTCGTCACTACAGTTTTGGTGACTAAGAAACCATTGCCTAGTCCAAGGTCATCAATTTTTACTCCTGTTTTCTGCCAAGAGTTCTAGCTCTTGACATTTAGGCATCATCTACTTTGAGTTATTTTTTATATATGGTTTGAGGTAGGGGTCAAATTTTATTCTTTTCCATGTGACATCTACTTCTCTTGGCATGATTTGTTGAAAATACTACTGTCCTGCTCCAATGAATTGTCTTCATCACAGTCAAAAATCAATTGGTCATAAATGCCAGAGTTTGAGTCTGGGATTTCAATTCTATTCATTTTTTGTGTATCCTTATCAGTACTACAGAGTCTTGATTATCGTAGCTTTGAGTGAGTTTTAAATTGAACCCACACTATAAGAACAAGAGTATAGAAATACAATTTATTTTTGCATATTCACCTTTTATCCTGTAACCTTGATGAACTCATTCAATAGATCTAATAGGCTCTTTCTGTGGATTCTTTAGGATTTTCTATATACAAGATCATGCCATTTGCAAAATAGTTTTATATCTTTGCTTTTTCTAATGTGAACACATTTTCTTTTTCTTTCTTAACCTTGCTAGAATTTTCAGTACAACGTTAAATAGGAATACTGAGAGTAGACAACCTCATCTTGTTCCTGATCTTAGGTGTAAAGTATTTAGTCTTTCATCATTAAGTATGATGTTAGTTTTAACATCATTTAAATGTTAAGTTTAACATTTAACATCAAGTATGACACTAGTTTTAGTCTTTCTAGGAATTTTTCCATTTCACCTTTGTTGTCTAATTCATTGATGTACAGTAGTTTATAATGCTACCTTAGATTACCTTTTCATTTCATTTCTGTAGGTTCAATTAGTGTTGTTTCCTCTTTCATTCATGATTTTAGTCATTTGAATCTTCTTTTTCTTTTGTTAGTCCAGCTGAACTTTTGTTAATTTTGTTAATCCTTCTGAAGAATCAAATTTTGGTTTTGTTGATTTTCTCTATTGTTTTTCTGTTCTGTATTTTTATTTATTTCTGCTTTACTTTTTATTATATTTTTTTCTTCTTTCTCATTGTGTTTAGTTTGTTCTTTTTATCACTTCTTATGATGAAGTTATTTACTTCAGCTCGTACTTTTTTTTTTTTTTTTTAAGTAAACTGTAAGCCCAATGTGGGCTTGAACTCATGACCCCAAGATCAAGAGTCACATGTGCCACTGATGGAGCCAGCCAGGCATCCCTCTTTCTTTTTTTAAAAACAGGCAACATACTCTAAGTTTCCACTGTAAGCACTGCTTTAGCATATACTTTCTATGTCTTGTTTTCATTTTCATTCATCTGAAAGTATTTCATAATTTCTTTTTTTAATTCATTGGTTACTTAAGAGTGTGTTGGGGGCACCTGAATGGCTCAGTCATTAAGTGTCTGCCTTTGGCTCAGGTCACGATGCCAGGGTCCTGGGATTGAGCCCTCCAGCCAGCTCCCTGCTCAGCAGGAAGCCTGGTTCTCCCTCTCACACTCCTTCTGCTTGTGTTCCCTCTCTCACTGTGTCTCTCTCTGTCAAATAAACAAATAAAATCTTAAAAAAAGTGTGTTTTTTATTTTTTACGTATTTCTGAATCTCTCAAACTCTTTGACTTCTTTTAAATTTCATTCCAATGTGTTGAAACACATACTTCACATGGTTTCAATCATTTAAATTTATTGGGACTTGTTTTGTGGCATAGCATATGGCCTACCCTAGAGAATATTCCATATACATTTGAGAAGAATGCATATTTGGCTGTCATTGAGTGGAATGATGATAGATGTCAGTACTTGTTATTTGATATTGTCATTAGCTCTTCCATTTTCTTGTTGATCTTCCTTGTTGTCTTATCAGTTACTAAGAGTGGGATTCAAAGTCTGTTATTTTTGAATTATCTATTTCTTCAATTCTATTAGTTGTTGCTTTGTGTATTTTGGGGTGGGTTATTAGTGCATATATGTTTATAATTTTTGTATCTTCATAATGGATTTTTTATTATAAATTGTTCTGCTTTGACTCTAGTAACCATTTTTGTCTGAAAGTCTATTTTGTTGTTATTATAGCTACTTCGGCTCTATTTTGTTACTGTTTCCATGGTATATATTTTTCCCATACTTTCCTTCCCCCCCCCATTTTACCCATCATCCTACCAAGTTCCCTTCTGGCAACCACCAGTTTCTGTATTTTAGAGTTTTAGAGTCTGGATTTTGTCTTTTTTTTTTTTCTTTGTTCATTTTTTGGTATCTTAAATTCCACATATGAATGAAATCATATGGTATTTGTATTTCTCTTACTATTTCACTTAGCATTAAATCCTCCAAGTTCATCCATACTGCTACAAATGGCAAGATTTCATTCTTTTTTTATGGCTGAGTAACATATATGCCACATCATTACCCCTTTATCTACTGACAGATACTTGGGTTGCTTTCATAGCTTGGCTATTGTAAATAATGGTGCAATAAACATATCGGTGCATTTATCTTTTCAAATTAGTGTTTTGTTTTCTTTGGATAAATGTGCTGTAGTGGAATTTACTAGGTCATTTGGTATTTCCGTTGTTAATTTTTTTGAGAAACCTCCACACCTTCATACTGATATCCAAATTGGTTGCACCAATTTGCATTTCCATCAACAGTGCAAGAAGGTTCCTTTTCTTCCACATCCTCACCAACTCTTGTTATTTCTTGTTTTTGATTTCAGCTATTCTGAGATATAAAGTGGTAACTCATTGTGGTTTTAATTTGCACACCCCTGATGATTAGTGATGTTGAGCATCTTTTCATGTGTCTATTGGCCATCTGTATGTCTTCTTTGGAAAAATGTCTGTTCATGTCTTCTGCCCTTTTCTTAAAGTTTATTTCTTTTTTTTTTTTTTAAGTCATCTCTACACCCAATGTGGGGCTCAAACTCATGACCCTAAGATTAAGGGTTACATGCTCTTCTGACTGAGCTAGTGAGGTGCACCTCTTCTGCTCATTTTTAAACTGATTTGGGGGTTTTGGTGTTGAGTTGAATAAATTCTTTATATATTTTGGATATTAATCCCTTATTGAATATATCATTTGCAAATATATTCTCCCATACAGTAAGTTGCTTTTGGGTTTTGTCAATGCTTTCCTTTACTGTGTAAAACCTTCTTATTTTGGTATAGTCCCAATCAAAGAATTAACAAGATTTTTCATGGAATTAGCACAAATAATCCTAAAATTTGTATGGAACCAAAAATATCCCAAATAGCCAAAGCAATCTTGAAAAAGAACAAAAGTGAAGGTATCACAATTCCAGACTTCAAGTTATATTACAAAACTGTAGTAATCAAAAAACTATAGTAATCAAAACAGTATGGTACTGGCACAAAAATAGAAACAGATCAATGGAACAGAATAGAGCCCACAAATAATACCATGATTTTATAGTCAATTTTTGACAAAGGAGAAAAGAATATGTAATGGGAAAATGATAGTCTCTTCAACAAATGACCTTGGGAAAACTTCACAGCTACATGCAAAAGAATGGAACTGGACCATTTTCTTATACCAGATACAGTATAAACTCAAAATGGATTAAAGATCTAAATATAACACCTGAAACCATAAAACTCTAAAAAGAAAACATGGGGAGTAATTTCCTCAACACCAGCTATAGTATCATTTTTCTAAATAGGTTTCCTCTGGCAAGGGAAACAAAAGCAAAATTAACAACAAAATATAAAGTTCCGTCTTTTACTTTTAACCTATTTGTGTCTTTGAATCCAAAGTATGTCTCCTGAAGAGAGGGCCTTTAAAGAGTTAATGAAGATAAAACAAGTTCATGTGTTTGGCCCCTAATCAGCATGACTGGTGTCTTTATAAAACAAGATTAGGACACAAACAGGCACAGAACATGTGAACATGAAGATGACCAGGTTCAAGAAGAGAGGTTTATGAAGGAACCAACCCTGCCAAAACTTTGATCTCAAACTTCTAGCCTCAAGAACTGTGAGAAAATAAATTTCTATTTTTGAAGCCAAAATAAATAATAAATTTATCTCCTGTAGATATTATGTGGTGGGATTATTTTTTTTAATCCATTCTGCAAATCTCTGTTGGGAGTGTTTAATTTCTTATGTTTCAAGTAATTACCAATAACAGTATTTACATTCAACACTTGCCCATTTGCTTTCAATAGGTCACATAGCTCTTTTGTTCTGTATTCCTCTACTACTGTCTTCTATATTTCCTGTTCATACAAAGTATCAAGACCAAACAGACAAAATCTTAAGATTTGCTTAGGTATTTCTGGGGCCTGCCAAAAGCCTGTACATGCAGGTAGCTTTCTGGGTTTACAGGAGCATACTCAAGATTTTCAAAGTCTCCTATAGACATCTCATTCCTCAGATTCAGCTGTTTTTCTTTATTAAGTGTTGCTCAGATTGTGACAAACCTTTGGTTAAACTCCCAAGTCTCAAAAAGTTGATCTTTTTGGCAGAGTTTTACTGAGTTAATGGAGGACTAGATTTTTGGACATCCTTACTTTGCCATTTAAAAAGTGCTTTACATGTTCTTCACAATACAGAAAGATAATGAAATTCATACCTGATACTGTGCATATTATCATTTCATACTGCATACAGACATGTTCCCTGAATTCATTATGTATGCATTTAAAAGGTAGTTTTTAAAAGGCTTTATGTTTTGCACATATCCTTAGTGGATTACTATATAGTGGCTATACTTTTTCACACTTAAAATAACATGTTTTTTGTCACTTATATCTTAATAAAATAGGAAAAATTTTAAAAAGGTGCAATATAGTCTCCTATGAACCCAAAAATCTATTGTTCAATATGCTTTGAGAAATGAAACCAGTGAGTACATAGTGCTATGGGAACTAAAAGTTGAGGCAACCCCCCAGCCATGGTGGTAATGGGGAGAAAGCCCATGGATAGCGGAAGGTGGTCAGGGAAATCTTTCTAGTAGAGGTTGTTTGTAAGCTGTCTTGAAGTTAGTCAAGTAAATATCGCCTGGAATAAAACAAGGGAGATCCTAGGAATCAGGTGTTCCTCAGAGAGCAAACAGTAAAAAGAGTAAAAGAGCACAGTCTATTTGGGGCACTAAGTGTTGTTTCTGTATTGGTACAGCAGAAAATGGTGGTAGTGAGGTATGGTTTAAGTTATCATACATGCATCATAGTTAAAACTATTAAAACTATTACAGTTTGGGTCAGTATAAGGAATAAAGAAAGATAAAGGACTTCATCTTAATATTTGTTCTCTATTTTAAGAAATAGTAACTATGAAGTAACCGTTAGATTCTAAAAAACAATGAAAATTGAAAACTTGAACATTCCCCTAAGAAAATTTTTTGTACTAAGACAATTCAATCTAGTTTATGGTTTTATATGTCCAAGTTGAAATATCCACTAGTAATCACTGAAAAGTTTGGAGGAGTAACAAACATATACTAGTCTTCTGAGAATAGCTGCTCATGTTGCCACAAGTTTATGCCATGTTGCAATGTCTTTTTACAGTAGCAGTAACTATTTAATATCATTTAGCTGCATACCTAAAGGTGTCATACAATTATTCATTAATCTTTACTATGCTGCTCAGGAAATATAGAATATAAAAATATCTTAACTCACTTATTTTTAAAAACTATAAGAATATATATGAAATCCCAATGCAGTTATTACATAATTCTCATATGACAGCTACCTCAGTTCCCTTCCATTGTTTTGCCTCTCTGCCTATAGAAAACAACAACAACAACAACAAAAAGCTTTTGGCCATCCATCACAATTTTATATTTTCTGTATTCCTTATTTCTAAAGTGCACACACATGTGCACACACATGCACATACTCTACCCACTCACCCCAAGAACATACATTCTTTTAAGATAAACCATGAAATGAGAAGAAAGAGAAATATCTGATTCATGTTGGCAATCGTTTTATAATTTAGGATTGTTCTTTTTCTTCCCCCTGGTTCAAATAATCATGGGGAAAGGTTATGAAATATAGAGAGTTATGCTGAAGGAAAAGGTCCTTCTTCAGCCCTGCTCTTTGCAATAGTATATGTGACTAGCCACCATCATAGTTGTCCTGGCTTGCCTTCTGTTTCCCTATCCAAAACACTGAACAAACTTCTGATATGGCAGGGTAGAAGTGATTATTAGTGACAATAATAGTAGTTCCATAAGTGACTGCTTCTGTATTTTGAATATAAAATGGTTCCTAACTATTGGAGAATAAGAAAATATGATAGTTGTGACTGCAAAAGCAGTCAACTTTCTGTCTTCCTGAACTTGAGACTCAATTTGAACACTTCTATATTACAAGTATGAACGAGCTGCAAATCTAATTTACAAGAACATTCTCTTCCTCTCTATGCTAAATTGCATGAGTTCTATTATTGTATTAAATCCAATATTCTGTTATTCTTCCTGTTTCTCACTTTCATCCTGTACTCCTAAAGTAGCAAAGTATAAAATACTTTAATAGTAGACCTGAGGAAATTTAGTAATAAGGCAGGTATAGGATTAACCTAGAATAAATGGCTTTCATAAATTATTTGTCTTTGTCTAACAACTCTGATCTAAGTATTGTTAACTCAAGTTTTTATCAACTCAGAACATCCTACAGCTGAAAAGTAACTCCAGTTTTTAGCTGCTGTTGTTGTTGTTGTTCCCATGACTAAAAGTTACTACACTCCATATTTTTTCCTGCTCTTGGGGAATGCTCAGGAACATTTCATTACCAATGAATCTAGAAGTGTATCTTATAAAGGGAGAAAAGCATTATAATTCAACTCAACAAATACTTCTTCAATATAATGTTCAATACTGTGCTAAGTATTAATATAATTGTTAATAAAGCAATAGCTATATTTAAATGTATGTTATGTGTCACATGAAGATGACCAGTTTTACCTCTCACTAAATCCATACAACAACCTAATGAGGTATATATGCTCATCTCCAAGTGGCAGGTAAATAAAATAAAAAAAAATTATAAAACTAGTAGCTGGTGGTAGTAAACTTGAATGCAGAGCTAACCAGCTCCAAAGTCTGCATCCTCAAGTGTTATATTAAATCTTCCTAATGGTGTACTCACTGGCTTTACAATCCTTTTTGTGACATCAGGTGTATTTGAGGTCTAAATTTTTAAATTACAATTTTTAAAAGGGTAATACACATACGTGATTCAAAAGTCAACACTGGGCCTAGAAGAACTGAAAATTGTACAATAATAAATAGGTTTAGTATGCAGATCTTGATTTCAAGTATTTCAAGAAACTTTCCTTGGCAAAATGGCTTATGGTAGGACTGAGGGAAGGAATGTATAAGATGAACCTGGAATGTCTTGTTATATCAGAAAGCAAGGAAGCGATAAAAAGAAAAAGTGCTGGACACACTAAAGGAGACACAAGAGCCAGCTTGAAGAGGGTTCTACTGGCAAAATTTGGGACAGTATAAGCACTGAAATAATGAGAAATATAAGCCTATATAAACTGATATAAATTTATTTTTTACTTTGGAGAGAAGTTTTTCTTTAGAGTAGAACACCAACTAATAAATACAGAAGGAATAACAGAGTTAGAATGTCACTATTTGGCAAACAGCATAGCAATAACAGATTCAGGCAAAAAATACCAATATATGTTACAATTAGGTGAAAGCTTTGTAAGGAATAAGGTATCTCTCTGGCCTCAAATTGTCTCCCTCAGAATTCTTATTAATTACATGGGAGAAAAAAGTAACTTTACAATGGAGAAACCTACCAGCTACTACCTAAACCAAATAAAGATAACATCAACAGTAACAGAATAACAAGACATCGAGTGCCTCCAAAGACAATTCACTTAGAAAAATACATCACTTTTGTGATATCTCTGCCAAAAGTTTGTAACCTGAATCTAATCATGAGAAAACACTGGACAAACCCAACTGAGGGATATCATTCAAAATATCTAGCCTATACTCCTTAAAAAACATCAAATACATAACAGAGACATAATTCCAGATTAAATGGTCTAAGAGATATGACAAAAAAAAAATACAATGTATGATCCTGGTTTGAGGTAATGTTTAAAAAAAATGTACTCTAATTAGATGTTCTTTAAATTTCCTTTATATATAAGAAATTATAATCTTTAGTGTGATAATGATTTAAAAAATAGTTTCTATGTTAAAGATACACACTGAAATATACATGGATATTTACAAATGAAATGATATGTCTGAGATTGACTTTAAAATAACCTACTGAGGGGTTAGGGGCATCTATAATTAGATGGGTCATCTATAATTGCTGGAGCTGGGTGATAAATCTTAAGTTTCATTATTCTACTCTCTATTCCTGTATATAACAAAAAGTTTTAAACAGTCAATCCTATATAAAAATACATAATAAAGAAATCTCATTCCCATTCTTGATATTTCCATATTTCTTATCAACTCACCCCCTTATAGATAACCATTTTTTAAAAGATTTTATTTATTTGAGAGAGAGAGAACAAAAACAGAGAGAGTGACAGAGGGAGAGGGATAAGCAGGCGCATGGGGCTTGATCCCAGGACTCTTAAGATCATGACCTGAGCCAGAGGCAGATACTTAACTGAATGAGCTATCCAGGCACCATGGTAACCATTTTGTTACTAGTTTATTATTTATCTTTCTGGTTTCTTCACAAAATACAATGAAACACATTATATATAGGTCTTCCTGTTTTTCTACTCTTTCTACAAAAAGTAACATACAATACACAGTCCTCTATACTTTGTGCCTCCTTTTCCCCCACTGCCCTCCCTTTTCCCCCATGGCCATCTTTGTATCTCTGTACTGGTATATGGGGTTTTATTTGTGTGTGTGTCTATGTGTGTTTCATTGTTTGCTCAACGAACCCCTTATTATTGGACCAATGAGTTATTTCCAGTTTTGTATTTCCAAAAATGGTACAAAAAATAACCTTGCATATTTTGCCATTTTGTATCTTTGTAGGTTTACCTGTAAAATAGATTACCAGAAGGGGAACTGCTTGTTCACCTGCTTGGTACAATTTACCAGATTCTTCTTCCTCTCATGATTGATATATGAGAGTGTCTATTTCCCCATAGCCTTGCCAACTGAGTTATCAAACTTTTGGTCTTTTGTTCATCTGAAAGTGATAAATTGTGTCTCAGTACAGTTTTCACTTGCATTTTTCTTGTTATGGACAATATAAACTGCTATTTCTGCTACTTTCCATGTCAGATGATAAGGAATTGTTACTGATTTATGTTTCCAAGCTGTCAACTTATACACCTTAGACTCAGTTTTCTCCTTATGCATCTAGGAACTTACTTTTTCAAAACTTGCTTATTCTTCCAGTGTCCTTAATATTCCCACCACTGTTTTCTTTCTTTCTAAGTTCAAATATTCATCTTTCCCTTATTTTTTGGTTATTTCATACAAACAATATGATATAAAGGGGAGAACATGAAAAGTAACTCTCCTTCATATGCTGAACCTGATCATCCACTTCCAAAATGAACCACCATTCCTAGTTCCTTATGTATTCTTTCAATCACATTCTGTACATAAGGAACCATATATTTACCTATTCAATTTTAGAGATACATTCAAATGGCAAAACACTATTCAGTTAAGTTAACAGTAGCTTCTTCAATAATTAAACCCTGAAATCTCAGTGGTTTAACAAAACGAAAGGTTCGTTTACTTACACGTAACAGTCCTGTTTTCACTGAGTAGCCTTCCATGTGTGCCTCAAGAACCCAAGTTCTGCCACAGTCCAGGGTTTCAAAGTCTTCACTTCAGAAGCAAATGAGGAAAAATAAGACAGAAGACATAACTGTTTTTTAACCTTGCCCAGAAGTCAGATCACTCTGCACATACTCCAGTGGAAATAACAGTCACGTGGTCCTTTTAGATGCAAGGGAGGCTTGGCACTTACTCAAATTTATTCTTATGGAAGGATAGCATAAGTCTTTGGAGACAGTAACCTGTCTCTTGAGCATATTGTCACATTATTTTACTCCATGGTGTGTGTGTTTCATTTATCTTAGAAATGTTTCCAATAACTGATACAAGGCTGATCCATTTAAAAACCTTTTTAACAGCTGCATAGTACAGGCACTTCTCTGCCTCACATCTTTCACTTAAGCAGCATGACTACAACAAATACAGTATTTCTGCTACAACAGTTCTGTGTGAAAACACCTGAGTCTCTGCAAAATTAGGCTGCTGAGAAATATGTTGGAGAATTATCCTTAAGAAAGAGAGCTTGCAGACTTGAAGACTAAGTTAGCTCCCCCTCTCCAAGTCCTTTTGGCTTTTGTTACCCCTTATAGTTTATAGTACATTTCATCCCATCTTATAGCCTACAGAGTGGATATCATCCTTCTCTTCTGCCTTCCTATCCCTTCTACACCATACATCCCATCTTCTTGCTTGTAGCAGGGGGCTTAGCAGAGCCTGAGGACTTTCTCCTAAGCCACTCTGCCCTTGTACACAACAGGCCAGAAGGGTAGAGAGATCAAGAACAAAAAGTAAAAGCTGTCAACCAAAGACTGATGGGTTTCAGTGTGAATCTACCCTGTATTTAAGTTGGATAACACAAGCATCTATATTTCACTGTTATGCAGAGTTTATACATAGTACTCCTAACTTGATTTTTCATTCTTTATTGAGTAGTGACCTGAACTTTTATTTCACTACCCTCTAGCAGAGTTTCTTGGGATCACCTCCAAAATAAAGTACTCAGATTCTTATTTGAGGGTCTTCTCTGGGGAAACCAACTAAGACATTCCTCTTCCCAGTTTCCAGCTTGTAGGTTCCTCAATAATCAGGGTGGTTGGAGGATGCCAGGCAATGTTCAAGCTGCAGTCATTAACAATGGGGTAGGTAGCACAAAGAAGCACTTGAAGCCACCATTACCTGGTGCAAAGCGCATTAACATGTGAGGGAAAATTACATTGAAATCACCATGACCTCTGTGTTATAATGATAATACTTCTTTACTTACAAATTATACACAGAATTATATCAGAGTTTCTTTAAATAGTCCTCTCCTGGTGGGGATTTAACTTATTTTCACTCTTGGTATTTACAGATAACAATGCCAGTACTCGTCTTGTACACAGAACATTTCGTGTGTGGGTAGGTGTGTCTTTGGGATACATTTTTAAAAGTAGAATTGCTGGATCAGAAAGCACATTTACGGCAACTTTGAGAAGTACTAACAAGTTGCTTTCTTGCGGTTCTATCAACTTTGACTCAATTTATGAGACTTCTTTTTCCTCCTCACTTACTGACAACACTATCAGTATTTTTACCTTTGTCTATCTAATGAGTGAAAAATGGTATCTCAGTGTAGTTTTAACTAAAAATTCCCTTTTAAGAAAAACAGCATCTGTTCAGGATTTTGGGAGTCAATGTATTTTCTTTCTCATCACCTATTTATATTCTTCAGCTTGTTGGTATTTCTCTTAATTGTTTGTAAGAGCTCTTTATGTATTAACATTATCTTTTATCTGTAATATAGAATTATAAATACTTTTCCATAGTTTAGAGTTGGTCTTTTTACTCTGTTTATGTGTTGTTTTTTTTGTTGTTGTTCTCCTTTTTTTTTTTTTTTTAAAGGGCAAAGACAGAAGGGGACAGGCAGAGAATGTTAAGCAGGCTCCATGCCCAGCACAGAGCCCAGTGCCTGGCTCCATCTCACAACCCTGAGATCATGGTCTGAGCCAAAATCAAGAGACAGACTCTTAACCAACTGAGCCACCCAGGCACCCCTTATGGTGTCATGGAACTTTTTCTTTTCTTTTTTTTTTTTTTTTTTAAAGATTTTATTTATTTATTTGACAGAGAGAGATCACAAGTAGACAGAGAGGCAGGCAGAGAGAGAGAGGGAAGCAGGCTCCCTGCTGAGCAGAGAGCCCGATGCGGGACTCGATCCCAGGACCCTGAGATCATGACCTGAGCCGAAGGCAGCGGCTTAACCCACTGAGCCACCCAGGCGCCCTCTTTTCTTTTTTATTTAGTCAATAATCTTTTCCATTATGACTTTTGAGGTTTGTGTCCTCGTTTCTTTAATTTAAAAAGAAAAAAATTCCAGAGTTTTTTCTAGTACTTTTATGTTTTCATTTTTTCATGATTAAATCTTTGCTCTATAAGGTGTGAGATATGAGGAAGAATCCAATATTTCATATGTATACAAAGGGCTAACCAGCTGTCACATCATTTATTATAAAATAATCCACTTTTCTCAAATTAACTCAAAACAACACCTTTATTATATGCTAAATTTCCAGAAGTATTTGAGTCTATTTCTATACTTTCCATTTAATCAATTGCTCTGCTTGTCTATTCATGTGTTCTTACCCCACTATTTAAATCAAGTTAGCTTTATACTATCTTTAACATCTGAGCGGGATTGTCTCTCCTCATCATGCTACTTTTGAAGAATTTTCTGGATTATTACTTGTTTGTTTTCTCATATAAACTATAAAGAATAGAAGCAGCTTGGCTAATTCCAAAAATTACCTAAAAAGTATCTGTATGTATCTCTTACTGTCTCTTCTTTATCCTCTTTCTGTTCATAATAAGATTTCTTTTTTTAAAGATTTTTTTATTTGAGAGAGAGCACCCGGACCAGCGTGGGATGGGGGAGAGGGAAAAGCAGACTCCCCACTGAACAGGAAGCCTGGTGCAGGACTCGATCCTAGGACCCTGGGATCATGACCTGAACCAAAGACAGACACTTAATTGATAGAGTCACCCAGGTGCCCCATAATAAGACTTCTATTTTCCTCTTCTTAACACTAAAACTTTAAGCTTTTTATTTATTTATTTAAAAAGTTATTTTGAGAGAGAGCGAGAGAGCATGGGAACACAGAGGGGCAGAGAGAGAGTGTGTCCTAAGTATACTCCCTGCTGAGTGTAGAGCCTGATCTCAGGACCCTGAGATCATAACCTGAGCCAAAACGAAGAGTTGGACACTTAACCACGCAGGCACCCCTAAAACTCTAATCTTTTATTTAAAGATTGTATTTACTAATCAGAGAGAGAGAGAGAGACAGAAAAGCAGGGGGAGTGGCAGGGAGAGGGAGAAGCAGGCTCCCCACTGAGCAAGAGGCTGGATGCAGGAACTGATCCCAGGACCCTGGGATCACGACCTGAGCTGAAGGCAGGCACCTAACTGACTGAGCCACCCAGGCACCCGAAAACTTTAGTCTTTTAAAAGCTTGATATCACTATCATTAAACAGAATAGTAATCAAGATTCTCTTAATTGCTATATCCAGTAGCCTCTGCCTCTTTGAAGTTTCAGTTATTGTAATAACCATTTACCCTTTCTTGAAATTCTCTCCTTTGTTTCTATATCTGCTTCATTTAAATACTTAGCATCCCTCTCTCACTACTTTTCTCTCTCTCTCTCATAGCAGAAGAGTCACCAAAAAACATCTGTGTTTCTATTTCCCTTAAAGATATATAAAGATATATACATTTATAGTCAATTCTTATCTAGCTCTCTCTAAGGCCAATTACCACTAAAATTCTGTCTCTAGTTCTGAGCACCTAAAAAGTACATGCCATATGTTAGATATGAAATAAATACTTAATAAATGAACAAAAGAGCAACAATGATAAATTTCCAAATTCTGGTTAAAAATTTCAGCTGAGAAGCCCTTTAATTATCAACATATCAACATATAAAATACTTGTATATGTAGAAGAAATAGTTGCCCTGAATCCTACATTGGTCAAACCATACCAGGAACACTAATTTATTCTGGGCACAACATTTTTCAGGAGAGGCAGTGACCAATTAAAGTGAATCCAAGGAAGGGAACTAGTACAAGACTTACATTATAAGAGGACATGTTGAAGTTAGGATGCTTAGTCATCAGAAGAGATGATAAAAGACATAAAGGTCCTAAAATATGTGAAGAGCCTTGAGGGCTGGGAAGAGGGAAGAGGATATGGCACCATTTAGTTACTTCACAGAAGAACTAATGACAAAGTTATAGAAAAACAAAGTTCCAGAAGAATTTTTTAAAATTAGAGTTGTACCAACAAAAAAATAATAGGCAGATTCTAAAAAGTAGTGGGTTCCCTCCCACTAATCTCTCTCAATTTCAATTTTCTGATCTGTAAAATATGGATAATCACTATATACCTACATTAAACAGTTATAGTGAGTATTAAAAAGGATAAACTATATTACCACTCCATATAGTTCTTGGTTCAAGACAGACATTCAAATAATATTAGCTCTTTTAAAACTAGACCATCATTTTTATGAATTAGTTAATTTCACCATTGAGACAGAAGATTATTCCCAATTAAGATTTTGTTTGTGGTCTACAATAGAACTTATTGTATTTTATTCTGAAGTGTCCATATTATTGCTTGTTCTTATAGGCTCCACACCTCAGTCCTTTTTAGTTTCTTGTTTCCTCATTCTCCAAACCCAGTCATTCATCAAGTCTTTTCCATTCCAATCAATCGCCCTGGTTCTTCTTTCATATTCTTTTAAACCCTCCTTTCTTTTCCTGTGTCATTACTAGAATTCAGGCTGTTGACTATCTGAACCTGACCTGTAGCAACACCCTCTCACTAAGACTTCTGGTCTGTGATCCATCTAACCATTTTGTCACATCAAACTTTTCTAACATATCCTTTCCCTTCTCAAAATCTGATGACTTCCAATGTTGACTTAAAGCATAAAAAATTTTGCATAATGAAAAACCTTCTATAATCCCTAATTCATTAGTATTATTTTCATTATTCTCCCATTAATCCTTTTCTTCATTTAAATGAACTGTGCTTTGGTATATACACACCAAATCTGATACTACTAAATAATCCCTTTTTTTTGTGTATACCTGTATTTCGAGATCTAGCTCAAGTAGCATCTCCTCCACAGGCTTTGACCATTAAAGAAGGAAGAAATCCCAACCCACTTTGAGGATATGTGATACTGTCAAGATCACTCCGTCAGAATTTTCTTCTGTGTTTGGCAGTTATGTAAATGTCCTATGATAATTTTGCATTTTAAGATCCTATAGCAGTGTTGTTGGGGCACCTGGGTGGCTCAGTGGGTTAAAGCCTCTGTCTTCGGCTCAGGTCATGATCCCAAAGTCCTGGGATGGAGCCCAGGGTCCTGGGATCGAGCCCCGCATCAGGCTCTCTGCTCAGCAGGGAGCCTGCTTCCCTGTCTCTCTGCCTACTTGTGATCTCTGTCTGTCAAATAAATAAATACGATCTTTAAAAAAAAAAAAGACCCTATTGCAGTGTTGTTACAGAATTTATAAAAGTTGAAAGTTGTATAGGACTTTCTACAATGATAGAAATATTCTATATCTGTGCTGTCCAATAGAATGGCCGCTAGTCCCATGTGACTACTGAGCATCTAAAATGTGGGTAATGGCTATATTAAAAAGTGTGGTCCTGAGGGCAATAAATTTGTTTCCTGATCTTAGAAGAAATAACTATGCTTCGGGCCCCATTTAAACAATTTATATGTATTATTTCATTTATACTTTTCTATTATTATCATTCTGTTTTTCAGATAAGTAAATTGAGTCCCAGAAAGGGTAAGTAACTTGCTTAAAGCCCTAATTCTTTGGGATTAAGAAATAATGAGGCTTATCCACAGAATACTGAAGTTAGAATATTAGAAAATATGGGAAGGAGCATAGTAAACCATACTTTACCTTCTTTTGGTCTCCCTTATGACACCTAGCATATCACTTTGTACATAGTAAATATAGCTCAATCAGTTGAAAATTTTACATGGTTTACATGTAATCTGTTCCTTGTACATAATGTGTTTCTAAAAATTGGAATGTACATTAAATATGCAAAAATGGTACCATAAAAGCAAACTGTGATAATATACACACAATGGAGTATTACCCAAGAATAAAAATGAAGTACTGATGCATGTTACAATACAGCTGACCAATAAACATTATGCTTTGTGAAAGAAGCCAGTCACAAAAGACTGCATATCATATGATTCCTTTTATATGAAACATCTAGAATAGATAAATCCATAGAGACAAAAAGCATATTAGGGCTAAGAGGCCTGGGAGAGTCAGGGGGAAATGGGGAGTGGTTTTTTTTTTTTTTTTTTTTTCTGGGGTGATACAAACATCCTAAGATTGATTGTGGTGATAATTGCATAACTGATTATATTCAAAACCACTGAATTATATATGGAAAATGGGAGAATTTCATGGTATAAGAATGATATCTCAATAATTCTGTTTAAAAGAGTGGAACTATTGTTTTGTGTTTATAAAAGGGGTCTATTCCTAAGAGCTAAATACAGGTTATGAAATATCTAGACTATAGCTTTGCTTTTTAGTATAATCTTTGACAGAAATATTTCTAATATATTTAAGAATAAAGTGAAATAAAAATGTGGTTTTCAAAATTGTTTTTTCAGGAATGGACAAAAGAAATCTTTTTTAGAAACTCAATAAAACAAAAATAATCTGGAGCTGCCCTGATTGAAGCCAAGTGGAGATTCAGACCTCTTCCACTCAGACTCCTGAACTTTCTTCAATATTGGCATCTAAGGAACCTCTACAGGGTTTGGGAGAGAAGAATTTGAAAGTTGCAGCAAAAGTAACACAAATAATTGAATAAATACACAATGAAGTAAAAACTCTGCAAGTTGAAGTATTTGCTGCCCAGCAGGGTACCACCATGTCATTAATAGCTCAGAATTGTCTTATGTTTGTAATACACAAACGTAAGAATTCTATTTAGTAAATTTGAGTTCTGCTTCTGAGATTAGATTTAGGGCATGTTGTTTAAAAGTGTGACTTGGTCTAAAGTCAAGATTTACCTCTAATTTATGTTTGTTTTTTCTTACCTACTCGGATTTTGAATTTTGTTTGTAACAAAAAGAAAAAATATGTAAACATCCCTAAACTAAAAAACAGATGTCCTACTTCTGTGACAGCAGGAAGGCTACATTCCTAGAGCAATACTACTTACTCAGTCAGTAAGAAAAAAAGGGCAGTTTTTAACTCCATGTACTTATGTAATTATATAACTCACTTCTTCTTGGATGGCTTGTTAACACCTAAAATTTATTATTATTTAATTATATATGACATATTATACTTAATTATACCAAAATCAGAACTGATAATTTATTTCCCTCAAATTAAATATATCTTAAATACATTTAAAGGTGAAGAGGAATGAAACTGTGGTTTTTCCAAGTTGTTTTTTCAGGGGTAGACAAAATAAGTCATTTTGGCAAAAAAAATAAAGCAGAGAAATCTTCTCAATGTCCACAATTTCTACTGAATTCTAAATCACCAGATTGCTATCTATCTTTAAAAACAAATCATAGACTCTCTACATTTATAGTTCCTGTACAAGACATGATCCTTTCCTTCTCAGAAATGTCTTTGGGATCTCCTTCTTTTCTTTTTCCAAAGCTACCAAATTTCTCTTGAATCAAGTCTGCTTCTCCCATCTTTTCTAGTTACTGCTATTAGAAGAGTTCTTAAGTGCTATTTCTATTGTTATTTTCTTACCCCAAAACTTAAAATTGTTCTCTATAAATCAAATTCTTCTCAATCTCTGTGACAGTTAATTTTATATGTCAACTTGACTGGGTCATGCGGTACCCAAATTATGTGGTCAAACATTCTCTCAGTGTTTCTATGAGGCGGTTTTGGATGAGATTAATATTTAAATCAGTAAACTGAATAAAGCAAATTGGACTCCAAAATGTGGGTGACCTTCATCTAACTAGTTGCAGGTCAGAAGGGAACAGAATCTGACTCTCCCCCAGTAAGAGAATTCTGCCTGATGGCCCTCAAACTGTAGTATCAGGTCTTCCTGATTAAAAGCCTTTGAATTAGAACAACAGCTCTGCAGATTTTAGACTTGCCAGGCTTCATAATCACAAGGAACACAGATAAATCAATGTAAATCTTTCAATCAATCAATCAATCAATCAATTATCTATCTAACATGACTCTATCCTATTGGTTCTGTTTCTCTGGAGAACCCTAATACACTATTAAAATTCTGTAGTCTCATTTCACCAGCTCATTTCTAATTCGACATCAATAGACTCTCCACTCCACTGAATCAAATCTATTTGTCATTTTCTACATAATTTGTACAATTCCATCTAAATGCTTTTATTAAGTAACTGACATATCTCTGTACCACCTATATTTGCTTTTCACGTATTTCTCTCCAGCTATGCTATTAAGCACTTGAGAATAGAAGTGTCTACAGGGTGGGGAGTTTTGGGGGTAGGGAGGGAAAAAAACGAAACAAGATAGGATCGGGAGGGAGACAATCCATAAGAGACTCTTAATCTCATGAAACAAACTGAGGATTGCTGGGGGATGGAGGTTAGGGATAGGGTGGCTTGGTTAGACACTGGGCAGGGTATGTGCTATGGTGAGTGCTGTGAATTGCGTAAGCCTGATGATTCACAGACCTGTGCCCTTGGGGCAAATAATACATTATATGTTAATAAAAAAAAAGAATAGAAGCCTCTATTTTCTTTACTTTTTTCTACAGAAATATTAACAAGGACTAATCATATGAAGTGCAGTATGTATACATATACATACACATATATATACCTTAAAACATAAATATATGTATATATAAAATTTATCTCTTCAAGTTTGGCACAAAATTTAATTTGCTTTTGGCCTAGAAAAATCACACTTCGGGTTAAAACTGATGGTCATTTATAAGTATTCTTCTTCCATATTCATTTCACTCTGTTGTAACACAGAACAAAGTTATAGGAAAATTTTAGCCTAGATAATTTAAGACTACAATTGACGGAATGTTTTAATGTTGGGATGAAATGCATACTTTACTCTGTATTTTTCAAACTCAGTTATATTGCTTTGCTAAAAGTAAATAGTACCTCCAGGACACCATCTGGTAAAAATCTCTGCAGATTAACCCAGCAAAGGAAGTGAATGAATTTTTATATATTGAATAGTTGTGGTTGCAAAACTGCAGTAAAAAATATGTTTTCAATGCACTAGTGTAAGTGAGGCTTTAGCTACTTCATCTGATTTGATCCAAAAGGCTTGGAATATTTAAGGCCGTATCTCATCAACAGGGGAGAGAAGGGGTGTTTTCTTTTCTAGCATTCCTAGGACTTGGAAGAAAAAAAATCCAGGAAATTGAAGTCCATAAGCTAGAAAATATAAATTGGGTCTTTTAGAAATCATTCATTAAAAACTAACATGCAGTTCCTTAATAATAAGATATTTCCGAAAAGTCTGAGACTGTCTACAACAATTAGATGAGACCCAACAATGTTATTGTGTGCATTTCTGCCAATGCAAAATGGTCAATTTAGTTTTTACCTTTTTTTTTTCTTAAATAATGTGATGTCCAAATCTTGATCTAGTACAACGCCTAGAGCAATGGAACTTCCCCTCACTCCTCTAGGGAATCCATTCCAGAGACTAATAGATTTCACTGTCAGGAAACATTTCCCAGATTCAGTCTTAAATTTCCTTTACTTAATTTCATCCCATTACTTGACTATAAACCCCTTATTGTACCCTTAAAAAAGACTTGGCTTCCATGATGTTTACATCTTTCAAATATTTGTGAAATGTTTTCATAACTGGACTCAAAGATGGGCAAATATATATTTTATTATTTTAATATTTTTCTTCAAGTTAAAGTCTAAAGTCTATTATGAATTTAATTTCTAGTTTGGGTGCTATTCAACTTACTTGAGGTATTTACACCTTAAACTGGTATTCATGTTATGATCTCAGCAGCACCATTTAAGTGACTTTTATCTTCGAGCCATATGACATAAAGCTTTTGCATATACAGACTAAAATCTCATTGACTGTTTTTACTCTCATATTGCATTACAAGATCATATATAATATGCTACCCACTATCATCTCAAAGTCTCTTGGTATTACTGCTTTCCAAGTACTATATATCCTGCCAATTGAATGGCTGTGTTTCTGATTATTTTTCCCCAGATGTATTAGCTACATTTTTCCAGGTTGAATCACATTTCATTTCCTGCCCATATTTCTAACCACTTTAGGTCCCTTTTATCTGCCCTCACTAGTTTTGTCAACACTATTCAATTTAGTATCATCTGTAAATTTAATTAACATGATGTGTATCCTCTCTTATAAATCATTAATGAAGTTTTTCTATAATGACTTGTTTATTTTTTAAAATTCTGATGCTGCTTCATGTCTATAGTCTCGCTATAGTCTTAAGACTGTACCACTTTTTGCCACTTGATATTTATTTCATTATTTTAGGACTGGCTGATGGAAGACTAACAACAGAATCATACCCAGGGTCACTGCTTTTTTAAAATATTAATGTTAAATTACCATTTTGGTCATTTTTCTAAAGATTAACAATGCTTTTGCAGCCACTTTTCTACCCTTCCGCAGTTGCTACATTTCCTAAATGTGGTCTAACACCATGGAAGCCTCATTGTGATGTTCTCATGTCCACAATGTAAAATTATCAAAGATCTCTTATTCCAAATTCTGTTGTGCAAGGGGTTTAAATTTTAGATACTAATTCATCATGGCAATATTCTATTAAATTATAAAAATTAACTTAGAATGTTTCTATTTTAAGTATAACTTGAACCAGTTCATGGTTCATATGAACTGAGCAACACTATTTTGTTCCTCCTTTACATTTATAACTGTAAGATTTCTTTTTAATTTATTGGTTATTTAAAATGATTTTGTTGTATTAAAACCTATTTTTAATTATATTTTTAGGAGGAAATATATCAGACTTTGTGTTTTAAATACATAATATTAGAAACAATATGTACAACATACCCACTACCCAGATTAAAAAAAGCTACTACTGGGAATACTAACAGTTATTTGTATACAGTTTTTTTCCTTCTCCCTTAGGGTAACTACTTCTGTGAATTTTATGAGAAGGGTTTATCTTTTTTGTTTATACAATTATATATGTATCCTTATAGCTAAAAGGTATTTTTCTTCAAAAACTGAACACCGCAGGCATTTTAGTTATAAATTTTCGTCTTATATTAATTCATTCTTTTTTTTTCCCGCCTAAGTATTTCACTTCTCCCAAATGGATATCTTATCATACATCTTCAAAAATCTTGGAAGAAAGCCTACATTTCTTTCCTTCTTTTTTCCCTTAACCTAAATCCCTAGTGTTAGCTTTGCACACAACTTTCTTTCCTTCTTTTTTTAATCCATCCCCCTTAACTTACTTATTTTTAGACAGGTTGTGTGTTTGTGTGTGATGCCTCTTTTTCATTTAGGAGTGTATCCACATTCTTATATTACTTATTATGGCCTAATTAGGGCATATAGGTCTGATTTTATACACTTGAGCTAATAAGAGTATCCCTCAACCTGTTTTTCAGCCAAGTCTTATATTTCAGTATATTTAAGGGATTAGAAAATTCATGTGGATACTAAGCGTAAGAACTGTATTTATTCCCTAACAAATTTAAACTTCTACTCTTTTTTAGTTATCAAAATTTCCTTTCTATCCATATTTGGTTCCATCTTAATTTCTACTTCTCAACTCTATATCTATGTAATAACTTTAACATATTTCTATCTTTTAAACCAAAATTTAACTCAATTATCCTTAATTGTATTAGTATGACATAGTAAAAAGTTGATGATCTAGGGTTTTGTAATATTTGCTAATTATCTTGTTATTGCTTAAAAATGATGTGCTCAATTATCTAGAAAATGATTTGTATTGTAAACATTTGGTTTACAACAGAAAAAAACTGGAAACTAATAATTATGATTCTAGCTAAATGAAATATAAGTTTAATCTTACAGTGGAATACTTGGAACTGAATTAAAATTTGTGATTACCATTTTCCTGTGAGAGCCTCTTTGTCCAGTAATACCTGGGTTATAGAATCAACCACCTTGGGAGGTCCACACAGTTGAGTAACAAATACAAGTTTACAAAAACCAAGCTATCACAATTTCATCTCACAGAGGGATGTCCCATAAGAGGGATAATTCTGTGGTACCATTAGCTACCCATGGGATCAAGCTAAGGCTATACTTCCTTTGAAACCATACTTTGCCTATGTTCTTCCTCTGCCATTTCCTGCTTTCCTTCCATTCTTTTGAAAAGTACTCTCTTAATAAATCACCACACACTAATCTCTTTCTTCAGCTCTACTTTCTTGAGGTGCTTCTCTTCTCATCTAAGAGAACTGATGACAGAAGTGGTACCAGAAAGTACCTCTAAGGGGGAGATTCTAGAGTTGATTCATTCACCATTGGCAGGCTATTAATAAGGACAAAATTAGTAGTCAGTGATTTCTAGTATACTGTAGTAGTGTAACTGCTAAGACTTCCACCTGGGTGAACTGAGATGGAATTCATGCAGAAAATAAATGACTGGCTGGCTTGTACAGTATCTCCAGATATTGTACAATACCAGATGAGATTTTAGGGATGGAGCCATCGATACACAGAAGATAACTGAAGTTAAGGGTGTCAAGAAACTACGTGATTATGTTATCAGAGAGGGCATCTCCAATGAATATATTGATGGCATCTAAAATAAGAAAATAATATGAAATTAGGGGAAAAAGGCCACCAGCCTGGTATAAACCATTAGTTAACATAGAAAACTAACTTAGAGACTGGTAGATAACAACAAGGAAGCAAGATAGATTATTCAAAGATAACTGTGTTACAGGATTATTTTCAGCAGAATTCAGAAGAGTGATGGGTTGTAAGTAGTAAAAAGGAACCTGAAAAATACTGAACAAATGTTCCAGAAATGTGGATATATAATGAAGAAGACAAAGTAGTTTTCACTCAGGAGGGTTCTAGGGGTAATCAAATTCTTAGGGTAGCTCCAAACGTGAAACCAGTGCAAGAATAACTCTACGAAAAGGCTGTAGACCTAAGGTAATTTTTTCTTATAGGACAAGTTCTACAGGGTACAATGGAAAGGTTGTGGAGGAGCAAAAGCATTGAAAGATCATGAGACCAAGCACAGAGCATTACTTATATGAAAGTTTAAGATAAAAGAAAGGACTATGATAGGGGTTAGTATTGGGGTTCATGACCAAGGATGACAAAAATATGGAACATGATGGAATTAAGGAATGTCTGGGAAAATAAAAATGCCTGGTATTTCAGAAGGTAGTTCAGATTTAACATCCCATTACAACTCTTTGTGGTGGATAAAAAAAAGCAAGACTGAAAAGGTAAATATTTTTCTCAAGGATGTACAGATATTAAAGGTAGGAGTAATGATTTTTACTTAGTTCTGCCTAGATCTATACTCTGTACTTTTATTATTAGGCCCAACAGATGTTTATGCTTCCTGAAGCAAATTTAGTAGGCATTGTTTAGGTTGAGTCCTCAAGTTAATTGAGGAGGATCTGATTAGCAGACAAGAATATCCACATGGATTGTGTTGGATCCCCCAACAAAGGAATGTAAGTCCTGATATACTAGAAAAGAGTAGTTCATTTCCTAGACTTTTCTGTCTTGGTAGAAGGAACAACAGGGGTGCCTGGGTGGCTCAGTCATTAAACGTCTGCCTTGGGCTCAGGTCATTATCCCAGGGTCCTGGGATCCAGTCCCAGATCCCACTCCCTGCTCGGAGGGGAGTCTGTTCTCCTCCCACTCCCCCTGCTTGTGTTCCTTCTCTCATTGTGTCTCTCTGTCAAATAAATAAAATCTTAAAAAAAAAAAATAGCAATAGTACCTAAAGGGTAGAAGAGCTTTCTTAATGGAGCTGGTTGTCATGTAGATTGGGAGCTTGGAACATTAATCCCAGAGAGGTCAAAAGTCATTGGCTCTCAAGAAAGACCCTTAGTCACCTTGTGGCATCAAACTAATATTGAAGCTGCAAGAAATATGTGCTTTGACTTTTTAGTTAATTGAAAAACTGAAAAATTAAAATTTCACTTTGTGTGTTATTAAGACTACTTTGTATTCTCTGCTGTTTCATTTGTACATCCATTTGAAGTTGCCAAGGGCTTAGGAAAGCAGATAAAAACCAAATTAATCAGTTTTCCTACATCCAGCATCTTTGTTTTGGGAAAAAATGTAAAACATTTGCTCTGTGATCACTTATTATGTTTTATTTGAAAAATTCCTCTCATATAAAAAATTCTTATATTATTTAGCATAGATTATGTACACACACACACACACACACAACTTAAAAATGCAGCTAGTCACAGTATCATTTAGAATGAATAATTTCTACCTTCTTTAAGAACAAACTAAGAGTTGAGACAAGTATGCAGGCTTCTTTTTATCTGGTCAATGGCAAAAGGGCAAACCCCAGTACACTGTTTCACCATATTAATTTTTAAAGTCCAATTAAAGGTAACATCTACAACCTTTCTTCTGTTGTGTTTGCCAAATATTTTTAAACATTAAACAAAGTGCTGATTGCAAGAGAAGACCAAAGCTCTTGCTGCTACACTCTGCCATTGATAAAATCTTTGTCCCCAGGGGACTTGGTAAACATTTAGACATACGAAACAATGTATATTGCATAAAAAGTTCATTATTCCAAGGACTTTTTAATCCAAATATAGCCTGATATTATTATTAGCTCTGATTTCATTGCCTCCTATAAAAGCACAGGCATCAGATTCTGAAATAAGAATTTTAAACAAAAAACCTGAAATAGTTTAAAACTGAAGAAAACTGCTTTAATGAAAATTGTTACATATTCTTAACTATTCATCAATTTGTATATCCTCATAATTTATTTCTAGGAACACGAGCTTTGTATACTTGGTTCAGGTAGGGTAAGGCTATGGATGGATTCTACTATACCCACATATACATCTTACTATCTACCTTATCTATAACTATGTCACTTAGGGCTCTTCTAGTTAGAAGTGATCAAAACTACCTCAAATTAGCTTAGCAAAATGAGGAATTTACTAAAATGATACTGGGGTATCTTATTGAGTCCAAGAAAGAATTGTATAAAATGAAGGACAAAGACACAGTTAGAACTTGTACAGGTTTTTTTTCTCATATCCCATCTTTCATCATGGGCCAGCTTAATCCTCTGTATCACTGTGGTCCGACTTTTCCCACATAAAGTAAAACATGGCTGTCTAGAGCAAGGGAATTGTATGTTTCACAGCTTCAATCTTAGTCTTTCAGTCTCAAACCTGAAATTCTTAGGGAAGATTCTCACTGGTCCAACTAACGAGCCATGTGCCTATTCTTGGGTATATTAAGTCTGCCGAGGTATGTGAGACCTATGTCCAGGTTGGGAAAATAGTTAAATATCCCTAATGTGCCCATCTGGGACCAAGAGATGTGTTGAACATTAGAATGGAAAGAGAAAGTTCCAGAAAAGATATACTAGACATACTACACCATAGATATTCCCTACCCTGAAAAATTAAATTCTCTTCTATAAGTTCATATATTAAAATTTACCAATGTCACTATGCATTCTTTTTTCTATTGAACTAAAAACAGTAACTATATGAAAGATAGAACTGATCTAATTTTGTTTGGCAATTCTACAGCTTACACTTCTGTAGGCAAGCCTGTAACATTGAGGTTTATTTATTTATAACCTGTCTTGTTCCAGAAAGAATTCAAGACAGCTTGGAAAATAAATACATTAACTAATATCAGAACATAAATTAAATGTGAAACAAAAGAAGGAAAAACAGGGTGGAGACAGAATGAAATAATAAGTAATGTATTCCATAATGCAGGCATACACATTCACTATAGGTAGGCTACAAAGTTATCTAGTAATTTTTCTAATCACTGGCTAAGTTTTCTAATAACTTTGTCAGTTGCATAATTTATAATGTATATTAGAAAGTAGACTAATTGCTTAGGAAGCATATAATACACACATAGAAATGTATACATGACTAGAAAATACCTTCTGGTAAAAAATCCTTACTTAGCCTGAATTATATTCTCGATGTCACACTTCATTCATTAGAGACAAAGAGATAAAAAAGTAACAATGCTAGCAAGGGGACAAAGTAGGAGAGTTCCTTCTTTAGAAGTGTTCTGTGATACAAATTTGAGCAGAAGCTTGAGCAAACAGATGGTACCAACTTTGAGATTATCTGAGAGAACACTCAGGCAGAGGAAAGAGTAAGCATAAAGTTCAGAATATGGAGCATACTTGGCATGCTCAAGAAAAAGCAAGGAGGCCAGTGTGTCCAGAGCAGAATCAGGGAGGGGCAAAGTGGAAGGCACTGAGAGGCAGACCATACCACGCGGGGCACTGTATGCCATGGTGAAGACTGGATGCTGTTCTAAGTGTAAAGGTAAATGATTAGCAGGTTTTGAACAAAGAAGTGTTATGATATGGTTCTAAGAAGATGACTCTAGCTGCTGTGTAGAGAACAGACTTTGAGGATACAATAATGGTAAATATGTCCCCAACTGATAACAAAGCTTCAAAGTTCATATCCAAATACTGACAGAAATAAAGGAAGATATAAACAAATCCACAATCATAATTAGAAATGTTAACATCCCCTTAAGAGTTGATAAGAAAATTAAACAAAAATGTAGAGAATTGAAGAACTAGAACACATGATTCCAAAATTTGTATGGAACTACAAAAGACCCCATATAGCCAAAGCAATCTTGAAAAAGAAAAAATTGCGGGTATCACAGTTCCAGATTCAAGTTTTATTACAGAAGTGTAGCAATCAAGACAGTATGGTACTGGTACACAATAGACACATATATCAATGGAACAGAAAAGAAAACCCAGAAATAAGCTCATAACCATTATTAATCTTCAACAAAGTAGGCAAGAATATGCAGTGGGAAAAAGACAGTCTCTTCAACAAATGGTGTTGGGAAAACTGGATAGCGTCATGCAAATGAATGAAACTGGACAACTTTCTTTCACCATACACAGAAATAAGCTCTAAATGAATTAAAGACCTAAATATGAGACCAGAAGCCATAAAAATTCCAGAAGAGAGCACAGGGATTAACTTCTCTGACATTGACTATAACTTTTTTTTAGATATGTCTTCTAAGGCAAGGAAACAAGAGAAAAATAAACTATTGGGACTACATCACAGTGAAGGAAACAATCAACAAAACTAAAAGGCAACCTATAGAATGGGAGAAGATTTTTGCATATGACATTTCTGAAAAAGGGTTAGCATCCAATATACATAAAGAAGTTATAAAACACAATACCCAAAAAACAATCTAATTAAGAAATGGCAGAAAACATTAACAGACATTTCTTCAAAGACATTCAGATGGCCAACAGACACATTGAAAAGATACTCAACATCAATCATCATCAGGAAAATAAAAATCAAAACTACAATGATAAAAAACAAAACAAATAAAAACTATAAAATGAGTTACCATCTCACATCTGTCAGAATGGCTAAAATCAAAAACACAAGAAATAACAAGTGTTGGTGAGGATGTGGAGAAAAAAGAACCCTTAGACAGTACTGGTGAGACTGCAAACTGGTGCAGCCACTGTGCAGCCATACAACAGTATGGAGGTTTCTCAAAAAGTTAAAAATAGAACTACCCTATGCAATCCAGTAACTGCACTGCTAGGTATTTTCCCAAAAAATGCAAGAACACTAATTCAAAGGGATACACACACCCTTATTTTACAGTAGCATTATTTACAACAGCCAAATTATGGAAGCAACCCAAGTGCCCATTGACAGATGAATGGATAAAGAAGATGTGGAACATTACTCAACCATAAAAAAGAATGAAATCTTGCCATTTGCAATGACATGGATGGAGCTAGAGTATAATGTTAAGTGAAATTAAGTCAGTGAAAGAAAAATACCACATGATTTCACTCATGTGGAATTTAAGAAACAAAACAAACAAAGAAAAAGAAGAGACAAATCAAAAAACAGATTAACTATAGAGAATAAATCGATGATTACCAGAATGAAAGTGAGTGGGGGAATGGGTGAAATAGGTGATGGAGATTAGGGAGGGCATTTGTCATGAAGAGCACTGGGTAATGCATGGAATTGTTAAATCACTATATCATATACCTGAAACTAATATAACCCTGTGTGTTAACTATACTGGAATTAAGATTTTAAGAAAAGTAGAGAATAGAAAACTTGAACAATCAACTTGACCAAATCAATAGTTATAGAAGAGAGAAACCATATATTCTTCTCAAGTTCAGGAACATTCAACAATTCATAGGCTGCATCTCAGCGAACGCTTACAAATTACAATGACATTTTAAAAGACTGAAATCATATGGTTTGTGTTGTGACCAAAACAGAATCAAACTAGAAATCAAGTACAAAAAAATATCTAGAAAATTCCTAAGTGTTTGTCACTAAAACAAAATATTTCTAAATAACACATAGGTTAAGTAAGAAACTACAGGAAAGGGTGCCTGGGTGGCTCTGTCAGTTAAGTGCTTGGCTCTGTCAGTTAAGTGCTCGACTCTTGATTTTGGCTCAGGTTATGATCTCAGAGCCATGAGATCAAGCCCTGCATTGGGTTTCAAATTCAGGCTTCACTCACCTTCGTCTCCTTCTGCCCCTCCTCATGTTCACCCTCTTTCTCAAATAAATAAATAACATCTTTAAAAAGATAGTATAGAAACTACAGGAAAACCATTAAATGTACTGAAAAGAGTAATAGCAAAAACACACATTTGAAAAATTTAGAATGCAGCTAAAGTAGTGTTTGAAGGGAAATCTAGACTCTAAAACCTTTTATTGGGGGGAAAAAAAGGTTTAAAATCAACTATTTAAGCTTCTATACAAAAAGTAAGAAAAACCTGGGGTACCTGGCTGGCTCAGTTGGTAGAGAATGTGACTCTTGATCCCAGGGTTGTGAGTTTATTTTATTTTTTTTAAATATTTTATTTATTTGACAGAGAGAAATAGAGATCACAAGTAGGCAGAGAGGCAGGCAGAGAGGGAGGGAGAAGCAGGCTCCCTGTTGAGCAGAGAGCCCCATGTGGGGCTCAATCCAGGACCCTGAGATAATGACCTGAGCTGAAGGCAGAGGCTTAACCCACTGAGCCACCCAGACACCCCAGGGTTATGGGTTTAAGCACCACAATGGATATAGAGCTTACTTTAAAAAATATATATATATTGGGGTGCATAACAGTATATAAAGGATACTATCATAAGTGAAGGTGTGTGCTTTCTAAAGAAACTATGTGTATGTTATGTATTTTTATATATTCACATATACATAAAACAACTCTGGAAAAATATCCCAGAAACTGGTGATAGTGGTTGCTTCTAGAGAAGAGACCTATGTGGTTTAGATATAAAAGTAGTATTACATTTCAGTGAATACTCTTGCCCTTTAGAATACAGTATAAACATTCCCTATTAAAAAAATATTTTAAGCATAAGAAATAAAGGTAACAAATATCATAAAAGAAGAAATCGGGATAATAATACAAAAAGGATTGGAGTCAAAGTCCTTGATAGGTTATACAGACAGCTTGGCTTCCTATATCTGTAGCTTCCTTTGAGGCTGCAGGCCCTTGTTTATCTAGATAGGACAGCCAAGAAACAAAGAGATTCTGCGGCCTTTTTCTCTTTACCCTTACAGTTGTGTCTAAAGCAAACATGGCAGGAGTCCTTTGCTATATACCTAAAGGGATTAAAAAGGTACAGATGGAGAAGCTCACAGGAATCCCCATTTATTGCTAAAGTAGCCCAAACTAAGGCATCTTTTTTTGAGCTTGCAGATTCTATCTAAACTACTGTGTATCCTTTGTTCTTTATCTATGATGGAGAAAAAAAGAAATGGTGCAGTAATTGCTTCATGACCACATACATACCCAGGGTAGTCACAAAAGCTAGCAGTCAAAAATTGCTATTGTGGTGTTTTCCCTGTGTCAAGAATCCAGGGAAAGGCAATTTTCAGGAAGTGAAATAAAAATATTTACCTTTCCTTGTATAAAATATTGAATTCTCAAGATTTTAAAATTAAAGTTAACTTCTATGTTCAGAACTACAGGAACAGTATGACTCTACTTACACCTCTCTGAACAGCCAGGTTCTATTTTATCTTCTAGAATAATTTTCCCTCTCTGATTTTATTACTTTCTTCTGAAACAACAGCAACTTTTGGGGGGCATGGCTTAAATTTCTTTTCTATTTTAATAAATAGAAATTGAAATTCTATCACTCCTGGGTCAGCATATTTTACAAAAGGCTATAAAAACTCACTTCCTATTTAGATAAATATTTGTATAAAGCATCTAACTTGTCTTATAAAATCACTCATAAAATAAATAATTCTTATTTGATTCATTTGTTCTAACAGTACCATTAATGTAGAAAAAGTGATGTGACTAAAGTTAGGATTTGGAATTCATCTTATGAATTCTTAAGTATTTCATGAGGTACTCCATTTAAATGTCCATTGATTTCCTTTACCCATGGGTAAATCTTATACTGTTTTTCAGGCAAACCAATAATTAGTTCCTTTTGGTATGTAAATAAGCATTATAGTACTAGAGAGCAAAAACAGATATGCATCCATGTATCATTTCTGGAAACATGGAGATGGGCTGATATTTAGCTCAAAGTAGGCAAAACATCACTGAATTAGTTTACACTTTGGGAAAGGTTAGTCTACAGCCATGGAAAGCTAAACCCAACTTATAAATCAATCAAGAAAATTCTCTGGTTTACTTCCAGACAACAGTAACTAACCAACCAAAAAAGTGACTACCTTTCTTCTCTATCTTCAGTGTCAAAGCTAAAGAGAAAATTTTTGTATAAATTTTTTTTATATAAAATCTTAGTTCAGGGGATTTGTAATACACTATACATGATTAAGGTTGTCTTTTGCTTGTTTATCAGTTATTTGTTTTGCCCAACTGTAGAAGTAATGTAGCTATGGGTGAATGAGGTAAGAGCTAAAAATGCATAATGTCAATGGTAACAAAATTCTATCTAATTGAATTACAGTTAAAGTAATTAACTCAAATATTCCTCATATGACATGAAAATGTCAGTAGGGAAACATAAATGATTAAGCTCAAATATATTCTTTCATCTGAAAATTTTATACCTTCCTCTCTCTAGAGCTTTCTCAAAGAGAAAAATAGTATGAGTTCCAAAGATGGAATGTTTAGTATGAACCCAGAAGAAAAGTAAGAATTTGCCTATAATGTAGCCTTTCTTTAGAGACTACTTTCTACAAATACAAAAACCAACAAAAATAATAATTTGTCCTTTAATAAAGGACATAGATCCAGTCACATAAAACACATACAATTATGCTGAGCGAAATAAGTCATTCAGAGAAAGACAATTATCATATGATCTCTCTGATATGAAGAATTTGAGAGGCAACATGGGGGGTTTAGGAGGTAGGGAAGGAAAAAAATGAAACAAGATGGGATCAGGAGGGAGAAAAACCGTAAGAGACTCTTAATCTACAAAACAAACTGAGTGCTGCTGCGGGGAGGGGGATAGGGAGAGGGTGGTGGGGTTATGGACATTGGGGAAGGTATGTGCTATGGTGAGTGTTGTGAAGTTTGTAAACCTGGCAACTCACAGACCTGTACTGCTGGGACTAATAATACATTATATGTTAATAAAAAAAATTTAAAAAATAAAACACATACAATAATTTATGTATTATATCTGCTCCCAGATACATAAACATATAGTGGAAATATAAAAACATGTACACTAATGAAAACACTGGAATTGTAAAACACCAAAGAAGGAGGGAGGGAAGAGAATGAGATAGGAGAGGAACACAGTGGGAACAGTAATTGTATTTATAATATTTAATTGGAGGAGAAAGAGCAGCAGCAGGAAATGAGGCATGGTGCTAATATTTCAGGTGGGATTAATATTAAGGTGGGATTAAGTCCATAAGTGTTCATTATATTTTTCTCTATTCTCATCTGTATATTTAAAATATTTCACAATAAATAAATATCATTTATAATATCCAACAAAAACACATATGCTATAAATACAGCAAAAATATCCCAAAGATTTATGAAAAAATTATAAGACTTTATTAAAAGACAATAAGAAAGATATAAATAAGTGGAGAGATAATAATACATGCTTATGGATAGAAAGATTCTGTATTTTAAATGGAGCAGTTCTTCCCCAAATTAACCTATAAATTTAAAAATTTTAATAGAGTTTCCCTTGAATTTGACAAGTGATCATAAAGTATATATGGAAAAGCAAAGAGCAAAGAATGGCCATTATACCCATGAAGAAGAATAAGTTGGGAGAATAATTCTACTGAAATTCTTCTCCAATAGCAACACTTATCAAAGCCAAGATAAAGACAAAGTGACAGTAGCACAGGGATCAACGAAAAAACAGAGAACACAGAAACAGACCCATCTATTATGAAAACTTCATTTACAACACAGCTGGCAGTAATGATCAATGAGGAAAGGTTAGGCTAATCAGTCCCATGGTGGGACAGTTGGGTTTCAACATGGAAAAAGATGAAACTGCTTCCCTATTTCTCACTATATAGCGAATCACTTCCAGGTGGATTATAGTCTTAAATGTGACAGACAAACTATAAAAGCTTTAGAAGACAGTATGAAATAAAATTTTTTAAATATTATAGCAGGGAAGGATTTCTTCAACAAAAGACCAAAAGCATTATTTAAAAAAAACTCGAAGATAGATAACTGAATCCTATTAAAATTATGAACATTTGTAAAACAAAACACGGTAAAAACAAAACAAAACAACGATATGTCACAACCTTAGAAAAGATGTTTGCAATATGTACACATCCAATAAAGGATTCATATCCAGAATATTTAAGTAAATCCCCAAATCAATATGAAATGACAAACATAGAGAAAAGCCGGCGAAAGAGAAGAGCTCTTCAGAGAAAACACAAATGGCTGATAAACATATGACAGTCTTATTATTATGAGATAATTGCAAATTAAAACCAAAAGATACCATTTCAGACCAATAAGACCCATAAAATATTGACAACATTAAAAAAGTCCTAGCAAATCTAAGTTTTGCCAAAATGTGAAACAAGAGGAATTCATGCATACTCTTAGTGAAAGCACAAATTGGTACCAGCACTTTGGAAAGTTTGGTGTTTCTAAGAAAGCTGAACATGCACATATACTCTGACCCAGTAATTCCACTCCCAGGTGAACACAGCCTAGAAAATACAGCCTAGATGTGTGTGTACATTAGATACACATAGGAATATTTTCTTAGTATCACTGTTTCTAATGGCATAAACGATAAAAGAGCCTCATTTCCCACTAAGAGTGAAATGGATAAATGTTATACAACAGTGGCAATAAAAAGAAAACTGTAGTTTACATTTATCATGACTGATATTTACAAACCTAATTGTATACTAAAGAAGCAAGCACAGAATACCCATGTGATGGTTCCATGGCTGTCAAGTTTAAAACCAAGCAACAGTGAAGACTGTATCATTTAGGAATCCATACAGAGCTGGAAAACTTATAAAGGAAAGCAAAATACAACAAAATTCAGGGTGGTAGTAAAGTCTGAAGAAAGCAAGGGTGATGGCACACAGGTGCTTTTAATACACTGGTGTGTCCAGAAATCAGGTCAATTTCTATACAATAACAATGAGACAGAAGAAAAAGAAAGTAAGAATTCATCCCATTAACAACTGCAAAAAAACCTGTAAGATACCTAGGAATAAACCTAACCAAAGAGGCAAAAGATCTGTACTCTAAAAACTACAGAACACTTATGAAAGAAATTGAGGAAGACACAAAGAAATGGAAAAACATTCCATGCTCATGTATTAGAAGAATAAATATTATTAAAATGTCTATGCTACCCAAGGCAATCTACAAATTCAGTGCCATCCCTATCAAAATACCATTGATATATTTTTCACAGAGCTGTAAGAAATAATCCTAAAATTTGTACCGAACTAGAAAAGACCATGAATAGCCAAAGGAATGTTGAAAAAGAAAACCAAAGCTGGGGGCATCACAATGACAGACTTGAAGCTCTATTCCAAAGCTATAATCATTAAGACCGTATGGTACTAGCACAAAAACAGACACATAGATCAAAGAAACAGAATAGAGAACCCAGAAACAGACCCTCAACTCTATGATCAACTAATCTTAGACAAAGCAGAAAAGTATAACCAATGGAAACAAGACAGTCTCTTCAACAAATGGTGTTGGGAAAATTGGACAGCCACACAAAGAAGAAATGAAGCTGGACCACTGTCTTACACCATACACAAAGATAAACTCAAAATGGGTGAAAGACCTAAATGTGAGATGGGAATCCATCAATATCCTAGAGAAGAACACAGGCAGCATCCTCTTTGACTTTGGCCACAACTTCTTGCTAGACAGGTCTCCAAAGGCAAGGGAAACAAAAGCAAAAATGAACTATTGGGACTTCATCAAGATAAAAAGCTTTTGCACAGCAAAGCAGTCAACAAAACTAAAAGGCAACCTGTGGATGGGAGAAGATATTTACAAATGACATATCAGATAAAGGGTTAGTATCCAAGATCTATAAAGAACTTATCAAACTCAATCCCCCCCCAAAAAAATAATCCAGTCAAAAAATGGGCAGAAAACATGAGCAGACATTTCCCCAAAGAAGATGTACAGATGGCCAATAGAAACATAAAAAAATTCCAACATTACTTGGATCCAGGAAATACAAATCAAAACTACAATAAGATACCACTTCACACCAGGTGGAATGGCTAGAATTAACAAGTCAGGAAATGAGAGATATTGGCAAGGATGTGGAGAAAGGGGAACGCTCCTATACTAATAGTAGGAATACAAGCTGATACAGCCATTCTCGAAAATAGTGTGGCGTTTTCTTAAGAAGTTAAAAATAGAGCTACCCTATAACCCAGCAATTACACCTCTAGGTATTTACCCCAAAGATACAAATGTAGTGATCCAAAGAGGTACCTGTACCCCAGTGTTTATAGCTGCAATGTCCATAATAGCCGAACTATGGAAAGAGCCCAGATATCCATCGACAGATGAATGGATAAACATGTGGTATGTGTGTATGTATGTGTGTGTGTGTGTATATATATATATATATATGGAATATTAGTCATCAGAAAGGATGAAATCTTACCATTTACACTGATGTGGATAGAACTGGAGGGTATTAGGCTGAGTGAAATAAGTCAATCAGAGACAATTATTATATTGTTTTATTCATGTGGAATATAAGAAACAGCACAGAAGATTATAGGGGAAGGGAGGAAAAACAGAATAGAAAGAAATCGGAGAGGGAGACAAACCATGAGAGACACTTAACTAGAGGAAACAAACTGAGGGTTACTGGAAAGGGAGGTGGGCAGGGGAATAGGGTAACTGGGTGATTACATGAGGTGTTAAATGCAACCGATGAATTACTGAACTTTACATCTGAAACTAATGATGTACTATATATTGGCAAACTGAATTTAAATAAAAAAATAGTAAGTTGCTTAAAAATAAAGATCATGGTGTCCCCTATTAAGTTGCGTAGTATATACATGTACATGGATGTTGTTCCATTACTCTTATAGCCACCTACCCTTGTTTTATTCTCTTTTATATGAGTATGTTTTACCATTTTAAAAATGACTTAAAAAAAAAAGTCTGATGTTAATTAAGACAACTTAAAGGTATTCACCCTAGGAGTTAGTGGTAGCAGAAAATTTAAATGGAGTTTTAAGTAGGTCATAAATGTTCAAAGAGCCAATGGGAAGAAAGAGCACTAATAAAATAAGAATGAGAGATCATAAAATAGGAAAATATTAAAATGAACATTTGGGCATGAAAAACAGATGTTGTAATTTCAACATCCATTTATATGAGTAAATAGTTCACTAGACAAAGCTAACAAGAGAATTAGTGAAATGCACAATAAGGGGAAAGAAATCTCCCAAGGTTAAATGAAAGAAATAAAAAGATGGAGGTTGTGAATGAGAAGTTAGTAGAAATGGAAGATAAAATACAGAGCTCTAACATAATAGGTAGCACCAGGAAAAAACTAAGCAGAAACAAAGAGAAAACTAAGGAAGCAGTATTTGAACAAGTTATGCTGAGGATTTCCTACAACTACTAATTGCCAGATTAGATCACCAAACATCATGCAGGAGTGGAAAAAAAAGATCACACTTTGACCCACATTATAATAAAGCCATAGAACCTTTTTTTTTTTTTTAATTTATTTGAGAGAGAGAGAATGTGAGAGAGCATGAGAGTGGAGAAGGTCAGAGGGAGAAGCAGACTCCCCATGAAGCTAGGAGCCTGATGTGAGACTCAAACCCAGGACTCCTGGATCATGACCTGAGCTGAAGGCAGTCACTCAAGCAACAAAGCCAGGTGCCCAAAGCCATAGAACATTAAGGAAAAAAGAGAAAAATGTAAGAGCTACTTCCCAGGAAATACAGTATCTTAAAACAAACAAACAAACAAAAAAAAAAACAAGCAGATTGACAGCCGATTTCTCATTAGTAACAAAATATGAACAAAATGTAGAGCAAAGAATGAATGTAAACCTAAAATTTTATCACATAGGATAGTGAAAAAAAGGTATTTTCAGACCTATAAAAACTAAAATTTTACTATCCACAACCTTTGTCAGAAGCAATATCTATGATGTACTCTAACAAGAAGAAAATGAAACCCAGTGAAGCAGTGAACAAAGCCAAAATGAGAAAGGATATTAACGTGGCATGGTAGTGAATATGGTTAACTACTGATTGTAAAAGATGTGTAATAAAAATTGTGTGTTTAAAAACTTGTGTGATGAATACTACAGTGTACAGAGTATAGAATCTGAGACCAGACTGAGTTTGAATATGAACCAAAGTTCTCCCCAAAACTAAATTTAACTTGACTAAAGAACACTTAGGACATCAAAGAAATCTGATTTATATTGTTTGTTTTTGTTGACCAACTGTCGTTTTTTTTTCCCCCCAACTGTTGTTTCTTAAAAGACAAACAAGAGAAGAGCAATACAGCTGAGAAGAAAAGAAAACCGAGATTTTCAGACCAGTTTAACTTTTGTTAAAAATCTTAAGGAGAAGATATTCAGAAAAATAATCTTCATACAGCTCAAGAAAACTTTTCATGGATTCAACCAGAAAGTAAATATGTAATGTCTTTCTAGCTCTTCAAATGTTCTGATAGAAATGCTATCAGACAAGAGATAGATAAAAGAATAAAACTGTTTTTGAGACAGCTGGCCCATTAGGCCAGGAAGAGAACTAAAACCATGGGTTGGTAAAGGTGACAAATTTCTTTTAATTGCGTATATAATAGGAGATATAGAGCAGGATTAAGTCTTGCCTGATTTCTTGGGTCAGAGCTGAAAACTATGCAATTCAATTACATTCTTAGTTCTGTAAATATTTAAGTGCTTTCTATATGTGCAGACCTTTAACAATTTACAGTGAACTGTTCTTATCTAAAATCACCTCCTTCCCATCAGTTGACAAGCCCTCTAACCCCTTTAGATTCCTAACGGATGGTCACCAAGCTCAATCCTGTACTTTCTTTTTTTTTTTTTTTAAGATTTTATTTATTTGACAGAGAGAGAGAGAAAGAGAACAGAGCAATAGAGAGAGGGAGAGAGGGAGAAGCAGGGGCCCGATCCCAGGACCATGGGTTCATGACCATAGTTGAAGGTACACACTCAAGCAACCAAGCCACCCAGGCGCACCTCAATCTTGTACTTTCCAGATAACAAGCACAATTTCTAATACAATGGGTGTTTCATTGGGTTCCACCCCAAAGGATTTCATCAAAGGTTTTCACTTGGCAAACAATACCTTACTTCTTTCTCACTAGGATCTCTCCTTTGTATGTGTCATTTCTATCTTATTGTTAATAACTATTCTTTCTAAGGCTTTGGTTATTTTATTCCATTCCCACTCTAAGTATTTCTCTTTTCTGTTATTTTGGGAAGGTTTACTGAAGTCAAAGTATTTTCATCACACATTCATTTAACAAATATATACTGGGCAATTAACCTGTGTCAGGTTCTGTCCTGGTCAGATCATGTTAAGTTTCTGCTCAAAACCTTCTCATGGCTTCCCATCACATCCTGAGAAAAGCCCAAGACTTTAGTTGATCTACAAACTCACCTTCCCTCATTCTCCACAATCTCTTCAGCCTTCTTGAGGTTACTCTCATTCACTTCACTCTGTACATTGGCTTCATTCTTGCTGTTCCTCTTATAGACCATATTCCCACCTCGGAAACTTTGTATTTACTGTTCCAGCTACCTGGATCACTCTTTCCCCAAACATCCACATGGCTCCCTCTTTTGCATCTCACTTTACTCAAATGACAGTAAGGATCCTTTGATCTTACATTAGATTACATTTTCGTCTCCATTTTTCACTTTTATGCATTAGTATTACATATCCATACTCTAGCCTCATGGTGACCAGAATATAGATCCTTGCCCTTCGACTTTAGGTTTGACCATGTGATTTGTTTGGGCCACTGGAAAGTCAGGAGACATGGTTCAAACCGACTTAAAATGGCTTGCACTGCTAGGCCTGGTCTCTTGTCCTCCTCCCTTTTGCCATGTAATATAAAATGATTTGGTATTCCACTGGTGCTAGAAAGTTGAGAGATGCATGGAACATACCTGTAACTGAGTCATAAACTGCAACCAAGTCTAGCCTGGATTATTTGAACACCAGGAAACCCAGAGATAATGTCTGGTGTCATGAATCACTAATTTTAGGTGGTTTCTTATACACATTACTGTGAAAACAGCAGATAGAAATTGAAAACTGCCAACATCCAGATTATCCTCATCCCCTTTCCTTATTTTTCTTCATAGCACTTAAAGTACTATGTATTTTGTTACTTCTTTGTGTATTGTCCATCCTCCCATACACACAAATGTACACACATATACACATTACAAATAACAGCTCCTTGAAGGAAGTTATTTTTGTCCATTCTATTTATTGTTATTATCCCTATAGAGCAAAACAGGATCTGGCACAAAGCAAGTGCTCAATAAATGTTTGCTGAATGGATAAATAAATAAGACAAAGTCCCTGAACTCAGGAACTTACATTTTAGTGGGAAAAGCCAGAGAATTAACAAGTACACAAATCACAATATTTAGATAGCATGAGTGTCATGGGGAAAATAAAACGGAGGAATGGAATAGAAAATGTGGGAGTACAGCTGGAAGGGTTAGAAAAGATGCTAAAAAAAATTGCCATGAGGAGGTATTATGTAAGCTGAGCCCTGAATAGAGCCCTGCATGTATTTGAGAGAAGACCATCTAGGCAAAATGCAAGGGCACCGAGGCAGGAGCAATATTTCTGTCCAACAATCTTCAGCAGAAAGAAAGCCAAGAGTGGTAGGAGATCAAGAAGAAGTAGACAAACATCTGATCACCTAGGGTTTCACTGGCCTCAGGATAGTCTTTGGATTTCATCCTAATTATAGCTAGAAGCTTTTGGAGAAGTTTATGCAGGGAAATACTTGGTTTTCAATGTCATTTAGTTTATTATGTGAATTGAAAGGGGCAATAAGGGAAGTAGGGAGATGAGCATGGAGGTCAGGTCTATGATAGAGGTAGTGTCAGAGTGGGTGAAATATTAGGGATATCTTTTGAAGGTAAAACCAGCAGGATTTACTGATTGAATAGATGTGATGTATAAGAGGAGAGAGGCATCTGGATGGTGGGGAGAGAGGAATCATAGAAGACCCACTTGTTTCTGGTTTGAACAATTTACCAAACAGTAGTTTTGTTAATTGAGTTGAAGATGAACAGTTATGGGGGAAAAGGCATCATGAGCTCCATTTTGTTACATGTATTGATCAATTTCTCTATACAAGGCACTGTTACACAGATGATTCAGGTATCTGTTCTGAAGATCACTCATGCCTTCGTCAGTTGCTAAATGGAATCAATAGTTTCACTGTTACCTAAATACTGGATTCCACTCAGACAAATAAATAAATAAATAAATAAATAAATAAAAAAAAAATAGGCCATGGCAGATGTTATTGGTCTCCCTTCCTTCTAATTAAGAGAATTCTGGTTTAAGTGTTTGATTTAGTCTGGGGGGGGGGGAGCTATATGAACAGTTAAAGAAACATATCATACACCAATTATGTTTTTAAAAAAGGAGAAGGGAGAATACATATGTGAATCAGCTTGAGTGTACTTTTAAAAAATTTTTCTAGAAGGATAAAAAAGAGACTAATACCAATGGTTACCTGTTTTGTGTTAGTGGGGCAGGGAGGCATGGCAGAGAGACTTGATAGACATGAAAGAGATTTGATAGACAATGGAGATTTTCACTATATACAGCTTTACACTTTGATGTTTTAAGTTTGAGAATGTATTGGCTATTAAAAATAAGAGGAAAAATTGTTAAGAAAATTCTCACCTTCCTAGATTTCCTCACAACTAGGAGTGATCAGGTGACAGTCCTAGCCAATAAGATATAAATAAAAGTCCCTGAAGTAGTCTTCTCTTTCCCGATAAACACAAGTCCAGCAAGGTAAATTTTGTTCTTTGCCATTTCTTCCTTCTGCTTACCTGGGACACAGATATAAAGTCTGTAGTTCGAGTAACAATTTTGACTAAAAAAACAAAGCCGCACATTAAAGATGGAACAATAGGAAGTTGCCAGAAGGAACATGGGTCCTTGATGACTTCCTGAAGTAGGTGAACAAGCTCTGAATTGCCGACTTTTGGGCTACTTATTTTATGAGAAAATATTGGCTTAATCTACTATATTTCAGATAAAGTTATAATTGATATAGCCTTAGAATCCACATTAAAGTCTGTACTATAATGTGAAGGAGGCAAATGGGTGCTCACAATGACAGTAAAAGGTGTCATAAGGAATATAATGTCACTAAGCCACTTTTAAATTAACTTCTAAGAACAGAATAGTATTAAGAAGTAATCATAATCTCCAAGTATCATAATTATCCATTCTGAGATATGTTTGGATTGCTGGGTTCCTCATATAAGTAATGTGAAGATGTCCCCTATTAATTTCTTATTTTATATAAGTCATAGGTAATTACTGTGAAAAGCACAGGGCTGAATATCTAAAGAGAATTCTAGTTCTTGGTCATGTCTAACCATAACTATCAATAAGGATTTGGTATAAAATCACTGTTAACAGTGTAATTTTAAAATACGAGTTACAAAATAGACTAAAAAATTATGAACTTACAAGTCCTATTATTATAACTAAAAAGGAATATTATAAGATGATGAAATATACTTTAAGATAAAGATGACATTTTAAGAATTACGCTCACAATATGAATTATTCCTATGTTCATGTTTCATTTACTGTTTTATTTGTTTTACAAGATGCTCTTTTCCTAATGTACTTATAAGAAGAGAAAACATTTATGTTAAAGACATCCTTTCAACCATACTCTGCCCTGGAATGAGGTATGTCATTCAGTGTAACATGTATTTTGGCTCTTCTATTTATAACACTATAGATAGAAAAAGACACATTTTGAGAAATAGAGCTAGTGTAAAATCAAATATTGTAGTGGTAATGCAGCACATTTCTTTTCAGCCAAAAACAGAAATAAATTTTATTTCAAATATTTTGAGTCCTCTTCCTAAATCAGACTATCACATGGGCCAGAATATTGTAAAAAACTGATGTAGAAAATTTTTTCAAATATTTGGATAGGGAAGAAAAGTATACTAAGTATACTTACTTATAATATGTTGATCTAAACCATTAAGACTTGTCTGTGAAATTAACTTCCATGAAATTGACCAGATAGTGGCAAAAAGTTTTGAATAAGCAAAAACTCTTGCTTATCCAGGAGGATTTATTATTTCTGTACTACCAGGTCAAATGGTTAACCAACTGATTGACAATTCTGGAAAAGATCTCTTTTCTTTATTTTTTTATTATGTTATGTTAGTCAACATAGAGTACATCACTAGTTTTTGATGTAGTGTTCCATGATTCATGGTTTGTGTATAATACCCAGTGTTCCATGTAATATGTGCCCTCCTTAATACCCATCATTGGGCTAACCCATTCCCTTACCCCCTCCCTTCTGAAACCCTCAGTTTGTTTCCCCGGAGTCCATAGTCTCTCATGGTTTGTCTCCTCCTCTGATTCCCCACCCCTTCATTTTTTCCTTCCTTCTCCTAATGTCCTCCATGCTATTCCTTATGTTTCACAAATAAGTGAAACCATATGATAACTCACTTTCTCTTCTTGACTTATTTCACTTAGCATAATCTCCTCCAGTTCCATCTTAGTTTTAAAATTAGATGTTCTTGGAAGTTAGTAAAAATAGGTAGTCAAATCCAGGCAGGACTGCACCCCATTAAATCATTTAATCAAAATTTAGTGATACAAAAGATATAGTCAACCCAAATTTTATCTCTTACAGGTAGGGAAAAGACTAAATTCAATACAAAATACTTTAAAATCTTGATCAAAAATCCCAGAAAGTAAAAGTTTATTAACTAAGAAATGAGTGTTCTCTGAATAGTTGTTGGGGAAGATTTTTGTTTTGCCTTTTTTTTTTTTTTTCTTCATGAGCTTTGTGGTTAGGAAGCTTATCCTGGGCTGATCCAGTCACATATATACAGACTGATCATCAGCATTTAGAAAGAGCAGTACAAAATGCTCTAAGACTAATCAATTGTCATTTTGATGAGGCTATTTTTAAGAGAAGTGAGGTATAAGCTTTCGTGAAGTGAATAGCTACTGGGAAAAAAAAGTGCATGCCCATAATTGTTACATCTATGTTGGTTGACAAATCCTGAAAATAATTTCATAAATGGTAATGCAATACATACTATATACCTAAGTAGTTCTGTATAATACACATTTGTCATACATTTCGTTCTCCTTAGTGCACAGATTCTCAGATTTGGTAGTCAAAAGAAATATGCAATGATGCTAAAGAAAAAAAAATAATAAATACCAAAGAAACCTAACAACCCTGCTCCTCTACCTTTCCACAAAATTTCCAGTCCATAACCTCTGAAGCAAAAGTCCACATTTACTATCAGACTCAACTTCTACACTTCAGTTCTTAGTTTTTCAGAGTTTAAACCCGAAGAATGGTCAATATCCATAAGATTTGTAGAGAAAGAAGCAATCAAAAAAGGTACTTTAAGTCCCAATTTCAGTTGCTTCTATGAGAATATATACAGAGATGCCACAAATTACGAATTAGTACTTTCACTATCCCCAGTGCTTAAGTCATTCCTGAGTAAAAAGTGAAAGGACACAGAAAAGTGCATTAACTCTTTCAAGTCACTTGGGAACTCTTTGATGTACAGCTATTGAAAGGCACTAAGTGTGCTCCTAAGTGCATGACTTACTATCTAAGGTCACTCAAGCACTAGGGAGAAAACACTCCATTGCTGTTTAACACTATATACTAGATTTTGCTGCTTTTTAAACTGGGTCTATGCAAGTTATAGGAGTTGAAACTCAAATGGAAATATAAATCAAAGAAGTTATGAAGTCTCAGAAAATAATAAAACTATCAGGCAACCATGAAGCTCAAAATTGTATTACCTTGATAATGAAATCTTAGATGTTTGCATGTGAAATGAGACCATTTGTTTAAATTGATTGTGACACTAACTGTTTTAAAAACTGAAGAGGAGATATATCTATCTGTATCTGACATACAGTATAAGTAGGAGAAATGGAATAAGTAAATATTTCATAAAGCATTGAGTGCATGTACAAATGTGATTAGAAGACACAGACTGTGAGATCAAATATCCATCTTAGAATTTCAGGGCTTTGGTGGTTAAAACAGTAAGAGAAAAACAACATTGTTTTGCTCTTAGAACCTGTTTCTAATCAACTGAGCTACTCCTATGGGGTCAAATAAAAATGATTAGCTTATTAAAAGCATAGCTTTGCTATTTAATAAGCAAAAATGATTGAAAATTCTGCTCCAGATCCTGATAATTTTAGTGTTTCTAGTTAAGCTTGCAAAATTGCATTCATTATTAGTGTCTAGATTCATTAACAATTCAATTTATAGATATTAATGCTTATAATGCATGCTTCACTTGCCAAAACTTGAAGAGAAATTGTTTCAATTAGCTTTCATGGATCATGAATCCTACCGGCTGGGTATTTTTAGACAAAAGATACAAACACATCCCCAAGCAATGCTAATGCACAGCTGGGACTCGTGTGTAAGGTCACTTGAGCTAACAGTTTAAAAGGAAAAACAGTAAATGAGTTTTACTCAGATGAGCAAGATAGGAACACTCTTCTGTTTCCAACCAAATATTTGAAAGGCACATACACACCTTAAGGAAAATGGCAACAGAATTATTTGCTTATGCAATTTCTAGAAGATAAAACCACAAGATAGAAACTGGCAATCTAAACTCAGAAAGCAGTATTCAGCATAAGACAATGTGAGGACTCTCAGTGACAGATCTTATATTGTCCCTTTGTAGAAAAGAAAGGGGATTTCTTAGAAGTCTTAAGCTTAAGAGGAATGCAAATTCTATCACTTGCATAAAGGTCATGCTGTAGTGGTAGAAGAATAAAAAATAGACTGATGTCCCAGATCATCCAGATGACCAACCAGATTTACAGACAATTATTAATCTCCATTTCATTTTCCACTGCATAAACTAGCTCAAAGTTGCTCTTTATTGTTAGTGGCAAAGGGTACTCTTGGGTAGAAGAGCTATTCTTTGGAGGATATCCATTTCTTTCAGGTACATTTTTCTCACACAAATCTTCATGTAAACTGAGGACCGTAGCTCATTCTCACACTTTTCACTTAGTGCAGTGTATTTTAGCATAGAATAGTAAAGCATGGTATAGCATTGCATTTCCTTACCCAGTGTTCATTGGTTGGAATTTAGTGGCTTATCAAGAGAATTAGGTGATTTTTACCTTAAAACTAAGACATAATTTGTCTTCAGTAAAATGCTGGCAGTGTCACATACTCAAGAACAGAATGATAATTCTTGGTTGCCTCCATTTCTACTCTTCAAGGATCCTATGAGAGAATCTTAGACAATTTTAAAGTTAGTAGTATAAAATCAAAATAAAGTTTGAGAAGACCATAAGATTCTGGAAAGACATTAATGTCATAAAGGTACAACTGAAAAAGAGAGAGCATGAACAGCATATAAAGTCTTCAGGAACACTAGATGAAGAAGTATGAGAAGATGTAAAATGTTACTTCTAAAACTAAAGTTTCAATTAAATCTTAGATATTAGTCAGAGGAACAACAAATACATGCCTTAAAAAATACTCATTTCATTATTGCTTTAGTAGTGGTGGGATAGTTCCCATTGATACCTAGGAGTCTATTATAAATCATAACTGCTAAAAAAGGTATTTAACAAAATTCAGAAATATCAAGATTATAATCTTGATTTCTAAAAAAAAAGAAATATGAACAAATAGAAATCTGATTGCCTTTAGAAGCTTACAAAAGTGATGCATGAGAATGAATTAAAACATGATGGGAGAAAAACGGAAAAAAAGTTTAGAGAGAAAAGTGAAAAATTCTGTTTTTGATATAATAATTTGAAGAAAGGTCTAGAAGACTGACAGAAAAAGGACTAGGCTAAAAGCTATATGTACATGGGACTAAACACAAAAATTAAAGATGTAACTTATCTGTTTACTCAGTCAGTATGACTGCAGAGAAATATATACAGTACATTTCTCACATTGCCAAATTCATGATGACCAAATAACTCTGGAAAAATGATAATTTATTTTTTCAGTCTTGTATGTTATTTAAAATGAAATCATCCCAACACACACACACACACACACACACACACACACACCCCTAAAAAGGAATGACAAGGGCCATGATCACTGATGAAATCATTAGCACCACCACATTACTATTCAGGTCCATAATTCATTCTTTAGTACTAGAGTCCATAGGGGCCCGGTTTGCTTTGCTACACTGAAAATAGAGGACAGCGGGGATCCCTGTTATAAGAAGCTCACGTCCCCATTCTTTCATAAGCTTCCTTCAGCTTCTAAGTGCTCTGATTATTCTTTTGTCTCTGTGGCCAACCTATCACTTAAGGTACTTCTCCCTCCCTACTCCTCCCATTCCTCTATAATAGATGTAAAGGTCAGTGAACCCCTCAGGAATAGTAGCATTTTCAGCAAGGGGTGTGGTGAGGTGGTCAAGGGATTCCTATTATGGTTAACAGGAGTTGAGGTTATATTCCCTCAGATAAAATCTAAACCACAGTTCTTATGATTCTGAGATCCAAAATAGTTTAGGTTATAACAAAGAATGTTTGGAGGGTGACAACATATAGCAATAAAATAACAGGGCATACAGATAACCAGAAATCCAAAGTGGCATATATTAACATTACAGAGCAGTTTGTGAAGTCGGCTAAGCGTACAGATGTGGAGCCAACTAGATCTCAGAGTTTTGAGGAAATGTTGGGTGGTAGGGGGATAGTCATATTATTTTACCCATAAGATAAACATCCCAGTGATTTTCCTATAATGACTTCCTAAAGGCACAAAAAAGAGAATTAGTTTGATACGGTATTATATAGAACAAATAATATTATAATCCCATGAAGACAAGCATACTGTCATACCATTACATGCCTATAGCCACTCTAAAATAATGCTATCACATAGTAGGCCCTCAAATATTTGTTCAATTAATAGGTAAGTCATTTCTCACAAGGTGGGCTAAGGTTCTTCTTATGGAAAACAAAGTAACAGAGGCTTCCTTCAAGGGTTGTTTGTGAGAATTAAAAGAAAACAAGCAGTAATTTAAGATGATAACATGAGAAGAACCTGTTTCTTTATCATCTTTAAGATGATAACACGAGAAGAAAGTGAAATCTGGTACGGGATATAGAGCTCTTCTGTAAATCTAAACTTATTCCAAAATAAAAAGTTCATTTTCAAAACGGTATCAAAGCACTCGCATGAGAATCTGATATGTGGCTGGTATAATCAACAAGTATTTCCTGACCATCCTCTCACAACATCACTCACAAACTCAGGACCTAAGGACACTAACCAGCTAACTGTAATAAAGATTTGCTAGCCCCATTCCTAAAACTTGTAACTGCCCTAAATTATTTGGGATATTCTCACTGGATACCACCAAAGGACTCCACCACAAATACCCCTTACTTTCTCTCTTTTTCTCTTATACTTTTTTTACTTTGAAGTTTGTTGTCCTTCCAAATGGCACCCATTGACAGTTACTGTCATTTCTTGGTAATGACTCCCAACTTAACATATGGTCATTAAAGCTATTGCTTTTAGAAGAGGAGAATTTGACTTTATTTAAAATTTAACTGGTTCCCAAAAGTTTTCATGTCTTATGCTTAATATTCATGAATAAGATGCCTGCTTAGTTAAACTATAAAAATATTAATTCTCTTGAATGGAAAGAAATATTTCCACAGATATTTTTCAATTAACAATGAAATAATTGTCAAATGTCTACATCTACCTATGAGTATTTGTGAGATATTTATTCTTGCAACTGAAAAGTGTATTTTTAAAGTTTTTTCTTTTTTATTCAGAAAAAAGGAATTGGGAATTCTTCCTAGAAAGAAATCTTTTATATTCTTAGTATCAACCACTCGAAAAAAAGATTTAACCCAAAAGATCAATTATCTATTTCACTTTTGAAGAATACACAAAACAATTCTTGAAGGCTTAGAAACAAAACAAATATAAATACAATAATTCTACCCATGGCTTCTACTAAAAACTGGAAATGTGTTACCATTTAAAATAATTTTTTAAAAATATTTTATTTATTTGATAGAGAGAGATCACAAGTAGGCAGAGCAGCAGGCAGAGAGAGGGGGAAGAAGGCTCCATGTTGAGCAGAGAGCCCTATGTGGGGCTCAATCCCAGGACCCTGAGACCATGACCTCAGATGAAGATAGAGACACCCAGGTGCCCCTAAAATAATTATTTTTAAAAAGTATTGTTTTTCTAAAGATTTTTTTATTTTTTACTTGACAGAGATCACAAGTAGGCAGAGAGGCAGGCGGTGGGGGGGCAGACTCCCCGCTGAGCAGAGAGCCCGATACGGGGCTCAATTCCAGGACCCTGGGATCATGACCTGAGCCAAAGGCAGAGGCTTTAACCCACTGACTCACCCAGGTGCCCCTATTTCCTTAAAAATTAACTAAATTTTTAAAAAGAAAAATAAAAGGAGTGAATTGAAGTAAGATGGTGGAGGAGTAACAGACTGAAATGATATCAGGTCCGAGGAGTTCAGCTAGATAGTTATCAAACCAAACCAAACACCTACAAACTCAACAGGTGATAGAAGAGAAGAACAGCAATTCTAGGAACAGAAAATTGACCACTTTCTAGTAGGTAGGACGTGTGGAGAGGTGAATCTGAAATGATGGGAAGATAGACCGCGGGGGGAGGGGCCAGTTCTCAAAGTGGTGGAGCAGCGGAGCACAAAATCAGAACTTTTAGAAGTATGCTCCACTGAGGGACATTGCTCCAGAGGCTAAGTGGGGGTGGAGTCCTCCTGGGGACAGTGTGGTATCAGGTCCCGCGGGGTCACGGAAAGACCGGGGGTGTCTGACTGTGGCAGAGTTCCCAGGTATTGGAGTGGGGAAGCCAACTACAGAGAGAGGGCCAAAGAGTGAGCTCTCATGTTGGAGTTACCTTAAATCATGATCCAAGGCACAGTCGGACCACTGCTCTTTGAGCAGGGACCCCACAAGTGGCAGATCCAGAGAGACCTCCTCCGTCCCCCATCAGGAGGAGTGGCGTGGGGACATGTCAGGAATCTGCTGGGTTTGGAGACTCCAAATGGAGCTGTGTGCCATTGAAAGGAGACAGAAAGGCTCGGTCACAGGCTGAGTGAGTGCAGAGTGTGGCTGGAGACCAGGGACATGAGAGGGATTGACTGCTTTTCTCTGAGGGTGCACTGAGGAGTGGGGCCTTCAGCTATTAGCTCCTCTGGGCCAGAGATGGGAGGCCGCCATTTTCATTCCCGTCCTACAAAGCTGTATGGGACGAGTGCAGGGAACAAAAGCTAACAAGAAAAAACCAGAGCAGATTACTTAGCCTGGCCCCTGGCAAGGGCGATGTAATTCCACCTCGGGCAAAAACATGAGAATCACTGCAACAGGCCCCTCCCACAGAAGATCAGCAAGAACACCCAGTCGAGAACAAGTTCACCAATCAAAGAGAACTGCGGAACTCCGGAGCTAGGAGAAATCAATGCATAGAATTCATGCCTTTTCCCACATGATCCTTTAGTCTTGCAAAGTTAAATTTTTTTAATTTTATTTTTATACTTATTCTATTTTTATACTTATTCTATTTTTATAACTGTTCCTCTTTCCTCTTTTAATGTTTTTAAAATAATTTATCTTAACAATACCTTTAAAAAAAACCTTTCTAAATCTTTATTATTACAGTCATATATTATCCCTTCATTGTATTTAACCTTATTTTTTGTATACATATAGGGTTTTTTTCTTTAAAATTTTGGGATACAATTTCTTCTAATAGATCAAAATATACGTAAGTCTAGCACATAGCTTTGTACTTCTCTCCAGCCTGATCATATTCTCTCCTTTTTTTCTCTTTTTTCTTTCCAACTAATTTATCTTCTCAAATCCTTTTTTAGAATCTTTTCAAATTTTCAGCTTTAAAGTCATATTCTATCTCTTCATTGTGTTTATTCTTATTTTTCTATATATATAAGCTTTTCTTTCTTTAAAATTTTGGGAGGTAGCCTCTTCTATGAGACCAGAATACACCCAAAATCAAGTTGAAGGCTCTGTTCTATGTGCCAGTCTAATATAATATATATGTATATATTTATTTTTTTAATATTTATTTCTTTATTTTTATTTCTTTTTCCCCCCCTTTCATTTCCCCCAAGTTTTGGGTCTCTTCTGATTTGGTTGGCATATATTTTCTGGGGTTTTTGCCATCTTTTTAGGGTTTTATTCTCTCGTTCATATTGTCTTATCTGGATAAAATGACAAGGCAGAAAAACTCACCACACACACACAAAAAGAACAAGAAGCAGTATTGACAGCGAGGGACCTAATCAATACAAACATTGGTAATATGTTGGAACTACAGTTCAGAAGGATGATTATCAAGGTGCTAGCTGGGCTTGAAAAAGGCATGGGAGATATCAGAGATTCCCTTTCTGGAGAAATAAAAGAAATAAAGTCTAACCAAGTTGAAATAAAAAAAGCTATTAATGAGGTGCAATAAAAAATGGAGGCTCTTTCTGTTAGGATAAATGAGGCAGAAGAGAGAATTGGTGATATAAAAGACCAAATGACAGAGAATAAAGAAGCTGAGCAAAAGAGAGACAAACAACGACTGGACCACGAGGGGAGAATTCGAGAGATAAGTGATACCACATGATGAAACAATATTAGAATAATTGGGATCCCAGAAAAAGAAGAAAGACAGAAAGGGGCAGGAGGTATATTGGAGAGGATTATAGTAGAGAATTTACCTAATATGGCAGAGGGAACAAGCATAAAAATCCAGGAAGCACAGAGAACCCCCCTCAAAAGCAATACAAATAGGTCCACATCTCATCATCTAATAGCAAAACTTACAAGTCTTAGTGACAAAGAGAAAATCCTGAGAGCATCTAGGGACAAGAAGTCTATAACATACAATAGTAAAAATATTAGATTGGCAGCAAACTTATCCACAGAGACCTGGCAGGCCAGAAAGAACTGGCATGATATATTCAGAGCACTAAATGAGAAAAACATGCAGCCAAGAATACTATAACCAGCGAGGCTGCCATTGAAGGAGAGATGAAAAGCTTCCAGGACAAACAAAAACTAAAAGAATTTGTAAACACCAAGCCAGCCTTACAGGAAATATTGTAAGGGGTCCTCTAAGCAAAGAGAGAGCCTAAAAGTAACAGACCAGAAAGGAACAGAGACAATATACAGTAACAGTCACCTTACAGGCAATACAATGGCACTAAACTCATACTTCTCAATAGTTACCCTGAATGTAAATGGGCTAAATGTCCCAATCAAAAGACAAAGGGTATCAGAATGGATAAAAAAACAAAACCCATCAATATGCTGTCTATAAGAAACTCATTTTAGACCCGAAGACACCTCCAGACTTAAAGTGAGGGGGTGGAAAACAATTTACCATGCTAACGGACATCAAAAGAAAGCTGGGGTGGCAATCCTTATATCAGATCAATTAGATTTTTTTTTAATTTTTTTTTAATTTATTTGACAGAGATCACAGGTAGGCAGAGAGGCAGGCAGAGAGAGAGGAAGGAAAGCAGGCTCCTTGCTGAGCAGAGAGCCCGATGCGGGGCTCGATCCCAGGACCCTGGAATCATGACCTGAGCCGAAAGCAGAGGCTTTAACCCGCTGAGCCACCCAGGGGCCCCGCAGATCAATTAGATTTTAAGGCAAAGACTATAATAAGAGATGAGGAAGGACACTATATCATACTCAAAGGGTCTGTCCAACAAGATCTAACAATTTTAAATATCTATGCCCTTAACATGGGAGTAGCCAACTACATAAACCAATTAATAACAAAATCAAAGAAACACATCAACAATAATACAATAATAGTAAAGGACTTTAACACTCCCCTCACTGATGGGACAGATCATCCAAGCAGAAGATCAACAAGGAAATAGAGGCCTTAAATGACACACTGGACCATATGGACATCACAGATATATTCAGAACATTCCATCCCAAAGCAACAGAATTCACATTCCTCTCTAGTGCACATGGAACATTCTCCAGAATAGATCACATCCTGGGTCATAAATCAGGTCTCAACCGGTATCAAAAGATTGGGATCATTCCCTGCATATTTTCAGACCACAACGCTCTGAAGCTAGAACTCAATCGCAAGAGGAAAGTTGGAAGGAACTCAAATACATAGAGGCTAAAGAGCATCCTACTAAAGAATGAATGGATCAACCAGGAAATTAAAGAAGAATTGAAAAAAAATTCATGGAAACAAATGAAAATAAACACAACTGGTCAAAATCTTTGGACACAGCAAAGACAGTCCTGAGAGGAAAGTATAAAGCGATACAAGCCTTTCTCAAGCGACAAGAAAGGTCTCAAGTATACAACCTAATCCTACACCTAAAGGAGCTGGAGAAAGAACAGCAAAGAAAGCCTAAACCAAGCAGGGCAAGAGAAATCATAAAGATCAGAGCAGAAATCAATGAAATAGAAACAAACAAACAAAAACCAATAGAAGAAATCAATGAAACTAGGAGCTGGCTCTTTGAAAGAATGAATAAGCTTGATAAACCCTTGGCCAGACTTATCAAAAAGGAAAGAGAAAGGACCCAAGTAAATAAAATCATGAATGAAAGAGGAGAGATCACAACCAACACCAAAGAAATAGAAACAGTTATAAGAACATACTACGGGCAACTATAAGACAGCAAATTTGACAATCTGGAAGAAATGGATACATTCCTAGAGAAGTATAAACTATCAAAACTGAACCAGGAAGAAACAGAAAACCTGAAAAGACCCATAACCGGTAAGGAGATTGAAGCAATGATCAAAAGTCTCCCAACAAACAAGAGCCCAGGGCCAGAGAGCTTTCCAGGGGAGCTCTACCAAACATTTAAAGAAGAATTAATACCTATTCTCCTGAAACTGTTCCAAAACATAGAAATGGAAGGAAAACTTCCAAACTCATTTTATGAGGCCAGCATTACCTTGATCCCAAAACCAGACAAAGACCCCATCAAAAAGAATTACAAACCAATATTCTTGATGAACACGGATGCAAAAATTCTCATCAAAATACTTGCTAATAGGATCCAACTGTACATTAAAAGATTATTCACCAAGACCAAGTGGGATTTATCCCTGGGCTGCAAGGTTGGTTCAACAACTGCAAATCAATCAGTGTGATGCAATACATTAATAAAAGAAAGAAGAACCATATGATAATCTCAATAGAAGCTGAAAAACATTTGACACAGGACAGCATCCTTTCTTGATCAAAACTCTTCAAAGTGTAGAAATAGAGGATACATACCTCAATATCATCAAACCCATCTATGAAAAACCCACAACGAATATCATTCTCAATGGGGAAAAACTGAAAGCTTTTCCCCTAAGGTCAGGAACACAGCAGGGCTGTCCACTGTCACCACTGCTAATCGACATAGTACTAGAAGTCCTAGCCTCAGGAATCTGACAAAAAAAAAAAAAAAAAAAAAAAAAAGAAAGAAAGAAAAGGCATCTGAATCGGCAAAGAAGAATTCAAAATCTCACTCTTTGCAGATGATATAATACTTTATGTGGAAAATCCAAAAGATTCCAATCCAAATCTGTTAAAACTCATACAAAAATTAATTAATGTGTCAGGATACAAAAATCAATGCACAGAAATCAGCTACATTTCTATACAGCAAGACAGAAGAAAGTAAATTTAAGGACCATAAGATACCTTACATATCTTATGGTTACATAAGGTAAACATAAGATACCTAGGAATAAACCAAACCAAAGAGGCAAAGAATCTGTACCCAGAAAACTATAAAGTACTCGTGAAAGAAACTAAGGAAGACACAAAGAAATGGAAACATGTTCCATGCTCATGGATTAGAAGAATAAATACTGTGAAAATGGCTATGCTACCTAAAGCAATCTACACATTGAATGCAATCCATATCAAAATACCACCAATAGGGGCACCTGGGTGGCTCAGTGGGTTAAGCCGCTGCCTTCGGCTCAGGTCATGATCTCAGGGTCCTGGGATCGAGTGCCGCATCGGGTTCTCTGCTCAGCAGGGAGCCTGCTTCCCTTCCTCTCTCTCTGCCTGCCTCTCTGCTTACTTGTAATCTCTCTCTGTCAAATAAATAAATAAAATCTTAAAAAAAAAGATGTTTAAAAAAAAAAAAAACCCCACCAATAGTTTTCAAAGAAATGGAACAAATAATCCTAAAATTTATATTGAACCAGAAAAGACCTGAATAGCCAGAGGTATGTTGAAAAAGAAAGCCAGAGTTGCAGGTATCACAATTATAGACTTCAAGCTCTATTACAAAGTTGTTATCATCAAGACAGTATGGTACTGGCACAAAGACAGATACATAGATCAGTGGAACAGGAGAGAGTGCCCAGAAATAGACCCTCAACTCTATGGTCAACTAATCTTCAATAAAGCAGTAAAGAATGTCCAATGGAAAAAAGACAGTCTCTTCAACAAATGGTTTTGGGAAAATTGGACAGCCACATGCAGCAGAATGAAACTAGACCATTTCCTTACACCACACACAGAAGTAGACTTAAAATGGATGAAAGACCTCATTGTGAGACAAGAATCCATCGAAATCCTAGTGGAGAACACAGGCATCAATCTCTTTGACCTCAGTCGCAGCAACTTCTTCCTAGAAACATCACCAAAGGCAAGGGAAGCAAGGGTAAGAATGAACTATTTGGACTTCATCAAGATCAAAAGCTTTTGCACAGCAAAGGAAACAGTTAACAAAACCAAAAGACAACTGACAGAATGGGAGAAGATAATCGCAAATGACATATCAGATAAAGGGATGGTATCCAAAATTTATAAAGAACTTCTCAAACTCAACACCCAAAGAACAAATAATCCAATCAAGAAACGGGCAGAAGATATGAACAGATATTTCTGCAAAGAAGTCATCTATATGGCCAACAGAACATGAAGAAGTGCTCAGCATCACTTGGCATCAAGGAATTATAAATCAGAACCACAATGAGACACCACCTCGCACCAGTCAGAATGGCTAAAATTAACAAGTCAGGAAATGACAGATGCTGGCGAGGATGCAGAGAAAGGGGAACCCTCCTACTCTGTTGGTGGGAATGTAAGCTGGTGCAGCCACTCTGGAATGAAGCATGAAGATTCCTCAAAAAGCTGAAAATAGAGCTACCCTACAACCCAGCAATTGTACTACTGGGTATTTACCCTAAGATACAAATGTAGTGATCTGAAGGGGCATGTGCACCCGAATGTTTATAGAAGCAATGTCCACAATAGCCAAACTATGGAAAGAACCTAGATGTCCAACAACAGATGAATTGATAAAGAAGATGTGGTGTGTATATATATATATATATATATATATA
>NW_022631002.1:14395187-14605434 GCF_010015895.1 Lontra canadensis
TATATATATATATATATATATATATATATATATATATATATATATATATATAATGGAATCCTATGCTGCCATCAAAGAAACAAAATCTTGCCATTTGCAACAACATGGATAGAACTAGAGGGTATTATGCTGAGCTAAATAAGTCAATCAGAGAAAGACAATAATCATACGATCTCTCTGATATGAGGATTTTGAGAAGCAAAATTGGGGGTCTGAGGGGGTAGGGATGGAAAAAATGAAACAAAATGGGAACGGGAGGGAGACAAAACATAAGACTCTTAATCTTATAAAACAGAGGGTTGCTGGGGGGAGAGGAGGTAGGGAGGGTAATTGGGTTATGGACATTGGGGAGGGTATGTGATATGGTGAGTAGTGAAATCTGTAAGCCTGATGATTCACAGACCTGTACCCCTGGGGCAAATAATACATTATATATTAATAAAAATAATTAATAAAAAAAAGAAAAAGAAAACATTGACATACTCAAAATATACTTCTTTATTATAGCTTAAAATAGATAAAAATTACTAATTTCTGTCATAGGAACAAAAGATATTTTTTGATTTTTTTCATACTTTAATTATCTCCTTATAATTTTTATTTTTTATAATTTTCCTCCTTACTCATTTTCCATTCCCAAACCAGGTCTTTACTTTATCTGAACTCATTGCAAAATTAAAAGAAAATAACAAGTAAAAATCAAACTGAAATAAAAAGCTATAAATATTTTTCTTTTTTTTTAAGATTTTATTATTTATTTGACAGAGAGAGATCACAAGTAGGCAGAGAGGCAGGCAGAGAGAGAGAGAGAGAGAGAGGAGGAACCAGGCTCCCTGCGGAGCAGAGAGCCCGATGAGGGACTTGATCCAGGACCCTGAGATCATGACCCAAGCCAAAGGCAGAGGCTCAACGCACTGAGCCACTCAGGTGCCCAAAAGCTATAAATATTTTTCATGGACATGATTGCAAAGATATACTTAAATGCCAGCTAAGTTAGGATAAAATAGTCTTTTACTTAGTCCATTGATACTCAGACTAAGTGGTCTCAAGTCTTCCTTTATGCTCTTAAAATTATGGAGAACTTCAAAGAGTTTGTTTATGTGTTAAAACAATATGTGCAATAATGGAGGAGTGCCTACGTGGCTCAGTTTGTTAAGCGTCTGAGTCTTGATTTTGGCGCAAGTCAAGATCTCAGGGTTGTAAGATTGAGTGTTGCATCAAGGCTCCACGCTGTGTGTCAAGCCTGGTTAAGATTCTCTCTCCAAAAGGGGAACCCTCCTACACTGTTGGTGGGAATGTAAGCTGGTGCAACCACTCTGGAAAACAGCATGGAGGTTCCTTAAAAAGTTGAAAATAGAGCTACCCTACAACCCAGCAATTGCACTACTGGGTATTTACCCTAAAGATACAAACGTAGTGATCCGAAGGGGCACGTGCACCTAAATGTTTATAGCAGCAATGTCCACAATAGCCAAACTGTGGAAAGAACCTAGATGTCCATCAACAGATGAATGGATAAAGAAGAGGTGGTATATATATATACAATGGAATACTATGTAGCCATCAAAAGATATGAAATCTTGCCATTTGTGATGACGTGGATGGAACTAGAGGGTATTATGCTGAGTGAAATAGTCAATCAAAGAAAGACAACTATCATATGATCTCCCTGATATGAGGAAGTGTAGAAGCAACATGGGGGGTTTGAGGGGTTGGAAAAGAATAAATGAAACAAGTTGGGATCAGGAGGGAGACAAACCATAAGAGACTCTTACTGTCACAAAACAAACTGAGGGGGGCCGGGGGAAAGGGGTAGGGAGAGGGTGGTGGGGTTATGGACATTGGGGAGGGTATGTGCTATGGTGAGTGCTGTCAAGTGTGTAAACCTGGCGATTCACAGACCTATACTCCTGGGGCTAATAATACATTATATGTTTATAAAAAAATTAAAAAATTAAAAAAAAAATTCTCTCTCCTTCCACCCCAACTCCTGCCTAAATAAATAAATAAATAGATGCAATAATGGAAATTAAAACAGGGAAAATATTAGAACATTTTCTAAATCCTTTTAAAATAGTAATAACTCATTATATATTAACAATACATTTTTATGAAAATTAATTAATTAATTAATTCCTTGCCTTTTCCCTTAGTTCAGAATATACCCTTGTTGCCATATGAAAATTAGGTTTTATATCATGAGCATGAAGGGGAAGTATTGCTTATTTGTTCAGGAAGAAGCGCCATGTGTATTCCCAGCTCAAGGGAGTGTCGTGTGGTAAAATGTACCAGATACCGATATGACAAACACAGGATTTGAGAAAACAATTTTCTTACAGTTGAATATGATGTTCTATTTTTGGCAGCGGGTTTTCTAGTAAAATTTTATACTCCAGGAGACAAAATTGTCTAATTTCTTATTGTGATCAGAGTAACCATAGCATAGCTCTTATTCGCATGCATCAGTCCTGACTTAGAAGAACTCCATGTCATCTGTGGCCTCATAATTAAAACATTGCTTACCTTCCGGCCAGAGTTCTTGAGGTAGGTTGACCCTTTGGTAGGATATATTTGTTATTATATGTTTGAAAATATGGACTGGGGTTTCCTTTAAATTAACTAAACCTAAAGCTAATCCACAGTGTTCTTGGAGACTCTGGAGAAAAAGTGGGCCCTATAGACAGAAAAAAATACCTTTTATCTATTATCACCAATAACCTCACACAAAGATTCAGTCTACTGGCATCTGGGTATTTGATACCAGATATTACTGAAAGTACCAGGACTTTCACTTTGTAGGATACGCCTAGCAAATGGACATCAAAAATTTTTTTTAAAACTTTGCAAGATACAACTAGCATACACCTCTACATAAAAGGCAAACTTTAAAGAAAGAAAGAATGATTTCTAGTCAGGGGGTAAAAGCTTCATGTCTATCAGGTAAAGTAGTATATACCAATCGTATACATATTGATACTATGTACTATTGATTAACAAACTTTGACCAGATTCTCTATGGGTGGAGCCCAGAAATAAGAATTTATAGAAAACTTCACTTGTGTTTCTATTATAGCTTTTGGGTCTAAACAGTGCTGACTAGAGTTAATAGACATTGACTATAGCATAGATTTCCATATCAAAAAGAGTTTTTCTTTTAAAAAAATTCTATTAAAATAGCTAAACAAACATAACTGACAACCACTATGTGCCTTTTGACTTGTTTTTAGTGATTAAGTCAAGTTCATTCTTACATACTTGGTAAATGCTGTTGTCTCTGGCTGCCAATTCTTTTTCATCGTACTCTCCCCTTTCCAGAGCTCACTCTTCCTCTCAGCCTAATGGTCTCAGGTCAGTCATTTCACTTTCTTAACCTTCCTTAAGGATCCCTTTCTCCTTATCTCCAACCTCCTCCCCGACTATCTGTCCGTGTCTGTTTCCTTCATGCCACTGAATTGCATTGTATTTTTACTCACTGTTAGTCTCTCCCCCACTAGACTTTGTCTTTCCTTTTGCTGCGATAATCCTACCGTCTAGAACATTTGGTAGAGAGTGGGCTATATTAGTCAGGGATATTGAGGGCAACCAATAGACATAACCCCATTTAATTAAGCAGATAGGCTACCCAGTCAGAAAGAAAGCCCCAAGAAGCATGCAACAGAACCAGTCCGGTGAGAAAGCTACTGTCTTTGGCTCTGGATGTTTACACAGCTGACACCACCAAAATGGAGTTTAGTGATACAAAGGCTGCTGTGTCTGCAAAGTGGACGATTCTTTACTCGCTGTTTCTGCAGCCATAAACTATCATTTAAAAAAAAAAAAAAAAAGATTCTACTCCACTTACCAGACAAGTCTGATTCAAAATGTTGTCTGTCTGACAGAACTCATGTTATGAGGTTACACTCCTTGCAAGGAGGTTGGAAATATAAGCAACTTGCATTTTCAGCTTCTACAGGGGCAGCTGAGCTTGACTTTATTCAAAGGACCCCAAATATAAGAAAAAGGTTTAGCTTCTAGGTGGCCAAAATGAAAGATAAATGTGTCCATTTATAAAGGCTCTCAAATACTTCTTGAATGAATAAATTATAAAATATATTGAAAGATATTATTAATTTTTAAGTAAGTATACGTAATGATAAATTTTCTAGTATTTAACTGCTATCAATTACTCTTTCTTCTAATTCTGGTTTCCTCCTTCCAGACCTGAATTTAAAAAAAAAATCTGTGCTTCCAAGCTCTTGAATTTAACCATGATGTGAGAGACAATGTCAGGTACATTGCAGATTCTCCTCAGATAAAGGACTTGTTGGGTGGCTGCTGGGAAAGTGGTTAGCCAGCATCTGACTTCTGTGGGTTAGACTTCTGTGGTCTCAGCTGCAGAGAACCACATTCCCCAAGGTTAGACCCCCTTCTCAGGGTAGCCTGCATCCAATGGCTTATCAAAATGAGAATATAAAGGCTTGAACCCCTTGCCCTAACTCCAGATAACTCTATAAAGTCAATCAAGACCCGAAGTTCCCCATGGGGTCACTCCAGGCTGGCATTTGGCCTTCATGCAGCTTTACTTCTTCTGCTACCCAGTCCTGTTTTTTTCCCCTGCTTTCCACAAATGTTGACCCCAAGGGCAATCCTTAGTAAACACTCTGCAAGCTAAACTCTCTTTCAGTCTATATCCTGGGGGATTCAGCCGGGGACAGCTAGTACCAGCAATGATCCAAGAAAGCAGACATTCACATGGGATTTGGAACTGAAACACTCAACTCCTGGCTGAGAAGAAAGCGGCATAAGAGAGTTTATTGATGTGATATAAATATCCAATACTTAAATTAGGTTACTTTTCACATTTGTATATACTTAAAATTTCTATTTAATAAAATAAATAAGAAATACTTTTAATTTAAAAAGTAATAAAATGACTTTTTTAATAAAATGAAATACATTTTATTGTTTATAAATTATACCTCAATAATACATATATAGAGAGAGAGAGAGTGGGAAGGCAGAAAAGAGTATTCTACTGACTAAGTGGCTTCTAGTTCCTTTCACACTGGACATTGACATATGATATAAAAAGATAGCAGATAAGGGACAAATATCAGCTAATAGCCAGTCAGTGATGCCTTCTGGTCTTCAATGGAAATATGTCAGTAATTTGGAAAGAAGACCTTTTGTGAGGCAGTTTCATGAATATATAACTGAGACAAAACCATAAAAGTTAAAGATAATTAGGTTCAACCAACAAATTGTTGAAATGAGATCATGTGTTAGTTGCCATTTTCTACCAAAATAAGAAAATCAGGATCAAGATAGAACAGACAGAACAGGCTGATTACTAGGACATTTTAATTTTTTCCCTCAAGCTGAATAGCTTTTCAATATAAATAAAAATAGCAGGTACTGCTAGAGAAACAATTTAGTGTTCAGTGTGCTTTTAATTTTGTTTTAAAATTCCAGTGAACATAGACCAAATAATTAAATTTGAGGGTAATACATAACTAAGCCACAAATACTCTCACGGGTCAAAATTTGAACTCTTTGGTGCCTTTTATTTAAGAAATGCAAAGAAAGTGATGGAACATTCAATATTTTCAACCAAAAATTATGTAGAAACCTAGAAATATCACCCAGAACCCCCTTTGGTTTTATTTTTAAATGTTGCTACATAGAAGTCTGAATTACAAAAATTTTAAATTATGTTTTTAGGGGCACATGGGTGGTTCAGTGAGTTAAAGCCTCTGCCTTTGGATCGGGTCATGATCTCGGGGTCCTGGGATCGAGCCCCGCATCAGGCTCTCCTTGGCGGGAAGCCTGCTTACCCCTCTCTCTCTGCCTGCCTCTCTGCCTACTTCTGATCTCTCTGTCAAATAATAAATAAAATCTTTAAATAAATAAATAAATAAATAAATAGTGTTTTTATTCTTCTTTTCCAGAACCTTCTCCTTACCTCCAATGTCCTTGATTTTATATAAGCAGGATATAACACTGAAGTTATGTCATAGCTAATTATCATTTTCAGAGTAAATGTAGGAAAATGGAATTGAGAAATAGCTTGACCCTAGAACAGTTCAGGTTGTATAACACTAATCAACAAAAGCAGGAACTCTGAACTTTACTTTCCTACTAAAAGATTCTAGACTGTACCCTGAAGAAAAATAAGTACCTAAGAGTCCTGTGCTGAAAAATTACTTAGTTTAGAAAATAAGTTAAAACCCCTTCAGGCAAAAGCAGTCTTTTTTGTTTTGGTGTGACCTGAAGTTAGTGAGAGGAAGGCACTCCCTTATTAAGACATATGCAACTATGGAAATAATGTGGAGCTGCAAAATTATTAACAGTTTTATTATTATCACACTGTAGAAATAAATTATGTTCTTTTGCTCTGTTACTAAATCTGTTAATTATACATGTAAAGTAAAGTTATTCCTCTCAACTCCAAAGCCAAAATTCTAACTTTAATACTGTTAGGATTAGAAAAGAGAAATATCTGCTAAAGGAAAAAAAAAATGACCTGCATAATACATATGTTATACTTTACTGACTCAAAGAAATGTGATCTAACAACCACTAACACCTAACACTCTAGGTTTTTTTTTTTTTTTTCACTTTCTCTTGCTAATCAGACAACCTACATGATATGAGGCACAATGGCTTTGATCTGTAACAATGGCAGCATTCAAAATGCTAGACCAGGGACAGAAAGAATAAATTCGTAAAGTACTCCATGTGAAGCCTCCATGAGCATCATTATATTTGGGGGGTTTACTATGGCAATGAAACACAACCAACAATTTAACAGCACAACTGTACTATTACAATGACAATTGCAGAGATGTCAAGCTGGATTAAAAAGAAAGAAGAGCCAGTTATCGCTCTCTACAGGAGATACACTTTAAATAGGTGGAAAGTAAAAGGACAGAGAAAGATATATCATTCACACATCAACCATAAGAAAGCTAGAGTTGCTATATTAATACTAGACAAAATAGGTTTTAAAGTTAAAATGTTACTAGAGATGAATAGAAACATTTAATAATGGTAGAAAAGTCAATCCACTAGGAATATTTAACAATTATAAACATACATGCTCCTAATAATAGAGCCACAAAATACATGAGAAAAAAATGACAGAACTGAAGGAAGAAACAGACGATTAAAAAATAGTGTTTGGAGACTTTAATATCTCATTTCGGTAATAGAGAGAACAACTACAAAGAACACTGACAAGGAAAAAGACCTGAACAACACTCAACTCATATGGCCTAACAGACATTTATAGAATACTCCACCCAACAAGAGCAGCCTATGCATTATTCCCAAGTGCACATGGAATGTGCTCCAGAACAGGCCACATATTAGAGCATGAAATAACTTTCAATAATTTAAAATGATTGAAATTGTACAGAGCAGACTGAAATTAGAAATGAATAATAGAAGGAAATTTTGAGAAATCCACAAATAAGTGAAAAATAACAACATAGCTAAACAGCAAATTAATCAAAGATGAAATAACAAAGGAAATTAGAAAATACTTTTAGATGAATGAAAATAAAAACAAAACATGGCAAATATGGAAAAACTATGGGATGTAGCTAAAGCAGTGCTAACAGAGAAATTTACAGCTCTGTGGAAGCAACCTAATGTCCATCAATAAATGAATGGATAAAGAAGACGTAGTATATATACACAATGGAATATTACTCAGTCATATAAAAGAACAAAGTCTTGACATTTGGAACAACTTAGATGGACATAGAGGGTATTAGGCTAAGCAAAACAAGTCAAATAGAGAACGGCTAATACCATACGATTTCATTTTGTATGTGGAATCTAAAGAAACAAATAAATGAACAAACAAATGAAAACAGAACAGATTTATAAATACAGAGGTTACCAGAGGGGTAGGAGTATGGTAGTGGGGAATGTAGGTGGAGAGGATTTAAAGGTAAAAACTTCCAGTTGGAAAGTGAGTAAGTCAGGGGATGAGAAGTGCAGCATTGGGAATATAGTCAATAACACTGTAATAACTTTGTATGGTGATAGATGGTAATTACACTTATTGTGGTAAGCATTGTGTAACACATAGACTTGTTGAATCACTACATAGTACACCAGAAATTATTAGAACATTGTATGACAACTATGCTTCAGTATAAAAAGAAATTTGTAGCTGTAATGCCTATATTAAATAAGATCTCAAATCAATAGGTCAACTTTCTATATTAAAATTCTAGAAAAAGGGGGGCGCCTGGGTGGCTCAGTGGGTTAAAGCCTCTGCCTTCGGCTCAGGTCGTGATCCCAGGGTCCTGGGATCGAGCCCCGCATTGGGCTCTCTGCTCAGCGGGGAGCCTGCTTCCTCCTCTCTCTCTGCCTGCTTCTCTGTGATTTCCATCTGTCAAATAAATAAATAAAATCTTTAAAAAAAAATTCTAGAAAAAGGAAGAGGAAACTAAATCTAGAGCCTGCAGAAAAAAAGATTAGAGTAGAAATTAATAAAATAGAATATAGAAAGAGAAAAATCAACAAAACCAAAAGCAGGTTCTTTTGAAAAGATTAACAAAATTGTCAAATTTTTGGTTAGAATGATGAAGACAAAAAGAGAGAAGACTTGAATTACTACAACCGGGAATGAAAGAGGAGGGATCACCATTTAATGAACAGAAAAAACAAACCAAAAAAAACTAGAAGGAAATATTATTAACAATTGTATGCCAACATTTTATAAAATTTGGATGAAATGGACAAATTCCTAGAAAAGACATAAACTACTTCTTGAAACTGACTCAAGAAGAAACAGAAAATTTGAATAGCACTCTATAAGAGATTGAATTAGTAATTTAAAAACTTCCCACAGTCCCAGGCCTAGATGGTTCAGTAGTATAACAAAATTAATTCTATATCTTCACAAACTCTACCAAAATTCAGGAGCAGGGAATACTTTCAAACTTGAGGCCAGTATTCTATGAGGCCAGTAACACCACAGCAACAAAACTAGACAAAGACATCATAAGAAAACTACAGACTCTTAGAATACCTCTTAGAAATACAGATGCAAGAATCCTTGACAAATACTAGCAAAATGAATCCAGATAAAAAATGAATCCACATAAAAAAGATTACACATGATCATCCAGTGATCTATATCCTATCAATGTAGGAATGGCTTGACATCCAAAAATCAATTTATGCAATACAGCTTATCAATAAAATAGAAGAAGAAAGAAGAAGAAAAATCACATAATTGTCTAAATAGAGAGAAAGAATTTGTTAAAACCCAACATCCTTTCATGATTAAAAAAAAAATCATTCAACAAACTAGGAACAGACTGGAATTTGCTTCTACAGAAAAAGAGAATCCAAGAAAAATGCATAGTTCTTTCGTTCTTTTCTTTTTTTTGAAAATTTTTATTTATTTATTTGAGAGAGAATGAGTGAGAGACGGTGGAGGGAGCATGAGATGGGGAGGGTCAGAAGGAGAAGCAGGCTCCCTGCTGAACAGGTGGGACTCAATCCCGGGATTCCAGGATCATGACCTGAGCTGAAGGCAGTTGCACAACCAAATGAGCTATCCAGGCACCCAGAAAAATGCATAGTTAACATCATACGTAATGAAATAAGAGATTGAACACATTCTTCCTTAAAAAAAGTACAAGGATATCCACTCTAACAACTTTCATTTAACACTGTACTAGAAGCTCTAGCCAGCATAATTAGTCAAGAAAATAAAATAAGCACCCAGATTGAAAGTAAAAAAGTAAATCTATTCCAATTTGCAGATGACATGATCTTGTAGATCAAAAATTCTAAGGATCCATTAAAATCTCTTAGACCTAAAAAAACCAGTTCAGGGGGATCAATATACAAAAATCTATTGTACTTCTAATATAAATGTGAAATGAATAGTCAAAAAAATGAAATGAATAACAAGATTCCATTTATAATACCAGCAAAAAGAATAAAATCCTTTGAAATAAAAAGAATATAAAACATACAGTTAAAGCATATAAGCCTGTTGAAAAAAAATTAGAGAAGGCCTAATAAATGGAAACATCCCACATTAGTGGATCGAAGAACTTAATGTGAAGATGACAATTCTTCATAAATTGATTCAACTCATTCTGTATCAAAGTAACAGCTGCTTTTTCCCAGAAAATGAAAAGCTAGTTCAAACCTTCACATGGAAATGCAACGTACATTGAATAGACAAAAATACCTTTTTTTCTTCCTGAGATTTTGATAGGAATTGAGTTTCTTGGGGGGAAGGGTGAGAGGTGGGCAAAGGGAGAGGGGGAAAGAGAATCTTAAGCAGGCTCCATGCCCAGTGTGGAGTTCAATGCAGGGCTCAATCTCAGGACCATGAGATCATGACCTGAGCTGAAATCCAGACTCTGACGTTTAACCAACTGAGCCACCAGGCACCCCAACCAAAAATATCTTTGAAAAGAAGAATAAAATTAGAGGATTCATACCTCCAAATTTCACAACTTAATATAAAGCTATGGTAAAAAAGATAATGTGGTATCAGCATAGGATAGATATATAGATAGATTTATTGAATATAATTGGTCCATAAATAAATTTTGACAAAGAATCAACAGACTTTTTTTTTTTTTTCAAAGGCGCCAAGACAATTCAGTGGGGGGTAATACAGTGTTTTCGACAAACAGTGCTGAAACAACTGGATATCCATATGCAGAAGTTTCCCTGATAGGACACCAAAAGTACATGGAACAAAAGAAAAAAACAGATATTTAGGGATTTATCAAAATTTAAAAATTTTATGCTTCAAAAGACACTATAAAGAAAGTGAGAAGACAATTCCATGGAAGGGATTATGCAAACCATATATCCAATATCGAACTTACATGCAGAATATAAAAAACTCTATGAACTCAAAATCATAGATAATTTTAAAAACTAGATCTGAGTGGACGTTCTTCCAAAGAAGATATGTAAATGCTAACAAGGACATAAAAAGATGATAACATTCTTAAGCATCAGAGAAATGCAAATCTAATTCACCATAACACTTCAGATCCATTAGTACTAATATCACGAACTAGTATCCAAAAAAAAGGAGGAGGATAACAAATGTTGGCAAGAATGTGAGGTAATTGGAACCCTTATAAGTTGCTGGTGGGAATGTAAAATGGAGCAGCTGCTTTTGCAAACAGTCTGGCAGTTCCTCAAAGGATGTATGACTCAGCAATTATACTCCTAAGTATATATCCAAGAGAAATGAAAAATTATGTCCAAACAAGTTCACATTTTACATGAAAGCACATAGCAGCATAATTAATAGCCAAAAAGTAGAAATCACCCAAATGTCCATGAATTGATGAATGGATAAATACAATGTGATATATGCATATGAGATTATTTGATATTTATTTATGTGAAGGGCATGATCAGACTGTCAAGCAGAAAGCTGTAGATCAAGAGAGAAGCTTGGAATAGAGTATCAGGACATAAGAGATACAGGAAATAACTAAAATCTTGTACACATGGACCAGATTGCCCATAAAACATATAAAACAGAAGCAGAGCCAGATAAAAACAATCTCAGAAATCTATAATTAGGGAGAGACAGAATAACTGGAATTCACGAAAGGAGTTTGAAGAGGGATTATAGGAGAAGAAATTAGAGAAAGTGACATCAAGGAAGTGTTGGAGGAGATAATCAAGAGGATGGGACTAGGGGCTGCCCTTCTAGTGGGACCTGGGCAATCAGATGGTCATTACCTCTTCCCCTGTCCTTGGAATGTACACACTGCCTACCATTCCTGCAGTGGGAGCTGTTCCAAGAACAAAGCCTTCAAAGAATTAGGTGTTGTTGAGACCATCTGGACTGAATATGTGATTGAACTCAGTTATGGTCTCCATATAACTTTAAGACTGGTGGACAGGTGTGGAGATCTACTCATCTTGTGGCTGCTCAAGCAAAACCTCATAGGTCAGTTCCCCTGCTTATTAAAACTGCCACCTACTAATCTGGTGTGGTCTGCCTCTTTCTTTGGTTTCTTTCTACCCTCCTCTTAAGGTGGTCAGTTACAGATTACACCAGGGAAGCTCCAGAGTTTGTGAACCAACAGAAAGGAATTTCAAAAAAGGCAAAAAGGTACTCAAGAGGGGGCGCCTGGGTGGCTCACTAGCTTGAGTGTCAGGACTCTTGATCTCCACTCAGGTCATCATCTTAGGGTCCTGAGAACAAGCCCCAAGTTGGGCTCCAGGCTCAGCACAGTCTGGATGTCCCACTCCCTCTTCTCCCCCCACACCCTCCTCATCATACTTGTGCTCTCTCTCTCTCTCTCTCTCTCTCCCCCTCTCAAATAAATAAATAAGTGAGCAAATAAACAAATAAATGTTTTTTTTAGATTTGGCAAAAGTCTCGAGTGATTTTGGCAGAAGTGGTTTCAGTGGAGAAAGAGAGGTGAAAAGCCATATTGAGGTTGAAGAAGAGCAAATGAGAGATGGAGGACATGGAAACAGAAATCAAGAAGTTTGACCACCAGGGGAAGGATAATGGTTGGGTAGTAACTAGAGGATGATACAGGGTCAAAGCTAAACTTTGTATTATCTTTTTTTTTTTAAATCAAGAACTCTCAATCATGCATATATTACTTAGAAAAAGAAAATAGAGAAGCTAAGAAGAAAATGGGGATAAACTGATAAAGGCAATCACTGAGAAGATAAAAGGGGATGAAAGCGCAGCTTCAGACAGGAAGGATAGATAAGAATATGATTTCGAAATACAGGGGAGCAATGAAGGAAGTTCTCATCCCACTGCCTTCATTTTCTTGTAAAGTAAGAGGTAACATCACAATAAAAAGTAATATGGAAATAGTAAGAAAGAAGCCCTGAGGATAGTGGCAAAGATTAAAAATAAATGTTGAAAGAATAGAAGAGGAAAGCTGACCTGGAAATACAGAGAAAAACTGCCATGTGATATTAGGGGGTCCAAATGAGGCTGAAATCCAAGAATCTTCACTAAGTATAACAGTCTTCAAGATTATATGATTTATCCCTCCAGCTATACAGGATACAAGAGTAAAAGTTAAATAAAATGGAAGTGGAGATGAAATAAGTATAAAAATTCATTAAGCTGTATCCTTCAGATTTATTTACATAACTGCAATTTATATCTTAATATCAATGTTAATTCATAAAAGAATTGTATTATATGTCTCATTTCAAGTGCCCTACACTCCCACCCCCAAATCAAGAGACTAAATAAAAAGGAACGCTAATGTCTGTTTAAAAACAATACATATAAAAAAAAAAAAAGACTGAAAATGAAAACAAACAGAAACCTGGGAAAAAAACCTCTTTCTCCTCCAATGCATGTTTTTTATCTGGAGTAAATTACAGACCACCAAGTACAGTCTGACTTGGTTATTCAGCACCAGTTCCCACATGAAAATTGTTATTGTTGGCTTTAGCACTTTAATCCAAAGAGGACACAAATTCTGCTCATGTTTGAATAACCCTTGCCAACAAATTGATCCCATAGCACCAGGGCTGTAGGGAGTAGTTTGAACGATTAAAAGGAAACATAATGGGGAGAAAAAACTCAGTGAATGTATTTCCTCCTACTTAGAACCTAGGATAGTTCACTTTAAAAAGAAAACAAACAAACAAACAAAACTTTTAATCTTACCTCTTTTTCCAAGTGTTCTCTAATGCCCTGTTGGGCTACATCTGTAATTTACATAAACGGGAGCAATGCCAAAGAAATGCAGATTCCCAGCTGTTAACCCAGGGGACAACTCAAATCAGGCAAATCTCTAAATAACATCTGAAAGGCAGATCCTCTGCTAGAGGGCAGCTAACTTCCAAAACCGGGAGTATAGAATGGGCACTAGAAATGCTAATGTCTACTTTTCTGGAAAGCTACCTTTGCCTTTATATGGACAAACCAGAATAACTGATAATTTCTTTGCCAATTAAGATATACCCAAAGATGACTAGAAACTTTGCCTTGCTATCCCTAACACATGAACATATGAAGAGATTTTCCTTGTCATTTTAAATCCTTATCTTCTTCATCTACTCAACATTACATGTTGATTAATAATATTACCAGAGTAAAAGCTCCCAAACTGTACAATATCAAAGGTTAATGTACTTTTACAAACTCTGTAACAGAATAGGGCAGAGAACAAGATCCCCTGGATTCAAACTCAGCATCTCCATTTCCTGTGTTGCTTTGGGCAAGTTATTTTACTTTTACAGACCTCAGTTTCCCATCTGTGAAATTAAGATAAAACTACCTCCTCATTCAGCTGTGAGGATTAGATAGTCAATATATTGATGCATATAGACGCAAATATTTCAGATACACTATAAATGTTCCATAAGTTTTAGCTCCTGCTATTAAGTTCCTACCTTACCGATTTACATCAAATCCATCTCTTTACTATGACTTCCAAAATTTGCATGGCACCCAGCATTAATTGATGTAACTTATACCCTGTGAATGCCTGACAGGCAGAAAAGGGTCTCAAGCTGCAACATGATGAATTTGCTGGCCTTTTCACCAATAAAGAGCTAGCAAATATTAATGACTCCATTGTAAAAATAGATACATTCAGACTTAGGATTTGAAGGTTAAAGGCTCAATATACCAACTCCATTTCCCTTGACTAGTAGTCTTCCACATAATATATGTGTTTACTATAATGATTGACTAACTGCCTTTTGCGGAAACTGTCGATATTCTGCATGAACAGCATTTGAAAGGATTAAGCAGGACACCAGGGAATTAAAAAATACAATTAAGTGAAAATTAAGAAGGAAATAGTGAGATGTGTTTTAAATACCTAGAACAGAGTTTCATTAAGCTTTCATAATTTTTATCCCCCCTTTTTTGTTAGACCATTAGTGGAGTTTTGTCCCTTTAACTGTCAAATCGTTTTCCATGTTACAAGTAATCTTTCTTCACAGAGGAGTCTTTTAAAAGTTATAAATAAAATACCTCAAATATTTTCTTTTTCCCACAGATGAGAACATTAGAACTCTGACATTTTAATCTCTTCTGTACGAGTGAGTTGTGTCAACACAGTGCTCCCAGCTACAACACTGAAAAAAAAAAACAAGTTTAATTAAACACAGAGACGAAACTCTATGTGGAGCCTAAGCCATTGAGATACAACAAAGAGTTGTCGTCTTCAGAGTCAGTTCTCTATGAACAAATCTCTTTGTCAGTGTCAGGAGAAAAAAAGACATAGGAAAGTGTAATGCCATAAAGGAAAAACATGGTGGTGTCAAATGTCAGTGCTCAGACTAAGAAGTAAAAAATAGTATTTATGTAGTACTTACTTCCAGAGTCTAAACACTACTCCTAACATCATAAAACATCTTGGGATATAAATAGATGCCTATTAACCTTATATATGTTGTAGAAGATAAAGCGGAAGCACAAAAAGGGAAAGAAGCTTAGCCAAGATCATAAGGTAAAAGTTTAGCAACAACAAATACTGCCCTTACTGGGTTTATTCCACATTACTGGTATATTCCTTCCTTAAATTTTAATTTGAAGGGAAAAGTAGCATCAACACAGTGCTATTTTCCAAAACTAAGCCCAGCTCTAACTATTTTCTAGCAATAGCTTGCTTGCCTATGCCCTGCTCTTCTACTATGGCACCATATCAACAGACAAGAGCACAGCACAATAAAAGAAAACAGGGCAGATGTGAAAGGTTCCAACCTCAGCTCTGCCACTTCCTAGCTCAGTAACTCCTGGGCAAATTACTTATTTTAGATTCTTTTTCTTCATCTATAAAACAGGAATGATAGTATCTACTCAATAGTGTTATTGCAAGACTTCAATGAGACAATATATGTACTCAGTTCATTTCTTGGCACATATAGATGCTTCATAAAAAATATTCTTTAAAACTTCTGATCTTGGGGCACCTGGGTGGTTCAGTGGGTTAAAGCCTCTATATTCAGCTCAGGTCATGATCCTGGGGTCCTGGAATTGAGCCCCACATCAGACTCTCTGCTCAGCAGGGAGCCTGCTTCCTCCTCTAAATAAATAAAATCTTAAAAAAAACAAAAACAAAAAAAAAACTTCTGATCTTTATAATATGGACCACTCGCCAATTGTGGGTCATCATATTCCTTATAACTTCTTTTCTTAACTGTAATATAGCCTAACATCCCTTGGTGGCTCCTTAGTATTAAGCCTCAGTACCTGCTGGTCTGCTCAGATATATACAACTTGTATTTTTTTGCAGCACAGTATTATATATAGTTCTCAATATGGGCTCTTATGTCAAAAGTGCCTGCATTAGCTGGTTACATTTCAATTCTAGCATTGATACTTAAGAGCTGTACAACTTTTTAGAGAATTTTTTTTTAAGATTTTATTTATTTATTTGACAGACAGAGATTACAAGTAGGCAGAGAGGCAGGCAGAGAGAGAGGAGGAATCAGGCTCCCTGTTGAGCAGAGAGTCTGATGCGGGGCTCAATTCCAGGACCCCAGGATCATGACCTGAGCTGAATGCAGAGGCTTTAACCCACTGAGCCACCCAGGCGCCCCAAGAGCTGTACAACTTTTTGAAGGTTACTTATCTATGCCTCAATTTTCTCATTTTTAAAACAGGGAAATAAACTATTTTATATTTATAGGGCTGCTGGGAAGACTAAATACATTAAATACACATAAAACTATTAAAACACCTAGTCCGAGTATGAGCTCGAGAAACATTCGCTATTACCTAACAGATGTATCTGCAAATGAACATTATTTTGTTTATTGTAATAGTGTTAAATATTACTCAGAATTTATAAAGTTGTAGAGAGGAAGTGAGGTGTTTTGTTGAATAGTCATAAACATTTTAAAAACAATAGGAACATTCATTAAGAGAAAAAATTGTCAAACATGAGATAAGAAGTGAATAAGAGTATAAGAAGGGATAGCACCATGAAGAAGATAGTACAAAGATTTACATAGATGAGGAAAAAAAAAAATCAGGTCATTCAGTACGGTAAAAGACATGAGCAAAGGTATGAGAGAAATACAGAAGGCCCACTTCAAGACTGATAATAAACAGATTTGCCTACCTGGAACTGGGGATTTCTATAGGAAATAGTTGATCTGGTGCTCTCAATTTCTTTCCCACAGAGTTTAGCATGCACACATGCTAAGGTGCTCATTAAATAGTTATATAAAAGGAAGAATTCCAATTGTATCCAATCTCAAAAGCTAGATTTAACAGAGCTTCCTAACTGGTATGCCCACGCACACTGGTGTGCCCAGATTGGGCAACAGATAACTGAGATGGTGATACTCTCAGCTCTTGGAGTCCAAACTCTCCAGGCAAGAGATGACTTGCCAAAGTCACATTTACCCAAGTGTGTCAAAGAAATACCATCATTTTCTAAGTGTACCATGCCATAAGAAGTTAGGAAAAAATGAGCTAAGAATATATTGGGCAATATTCAATGGAATGAAGATAAAAGACAACTAAATAGAGAGGATATAATGTAAAAAGTCATTGCCTAGTTTGGTGTTACTGTGGAAGACAAGTAAAGAGGGAAAAGGCAAATGGCAAAAAGAGCAGTTCAAAAACTGCTATCATAGGTGAGGCACAAACAATACAAGCCTAAATTAGGGTAGTGGAAAAGAGATGCATTCAAAACAGCTTATGAAAGAGTAACTGCTTAGAACTCAGTTTAGTTCAGCTCCACAAACATTTACTGCTGCCTATTATATGTCAGCCATTTGATAGGCATTAGGGACTTAAAAATTGAAGACATAATTCCAATCAAGAATTTTTTTAATTGTAGAAAAAAAATACCAGATTTTCCTTAATGCATCCTATTTCACATTAGCTCCTAGAAGAAAAGAAATAATTAAAAGATGTTAGGTATTACAGTATAAGCCAAAGTTTATGGGTAAGTTTTAACTTACCTATTAAAGCTTCCAAAAGTAAGCCTTTTGGTTAAAAGCTTCAGTAGTAGGGGGCAGAGGGCCATGGAACAAATTTTGTGAAATAGCAATCTAAACACTAGGTTTTTATCTGAGGAAGTACTGGAATGCATGCTTTTGGCAAACACCTTTAGCCTTTAAGAGATGGTAATAAAAGTAATGGGTCTCACTTATACCAAACATCGTGCCATTTTCCATACATTATCTAATTTTATTCTCCAAACAGCCCCAAAGTATAGGTATTATTATTATTCTCACTTCATTCATGAAAACCAAGAATATTAAGTCACCTGTTCAAGGTGTATAATGGCAAGGCTAGAATTTAAACCCAGGCCCATCTAATTCTCAAGTCTATGTTCTTTTTAAATGTATTTTAAAAGATAAGGTATTTAAGAAAGAGTTTTGAGGGAGGCATCTGAGATACAGAGAGGGAAGACTCACTAAGGCAAGACTCACGTACTGTGCTAGGAGAGAATGTGTTTGCTATCCAAGGCTCAATGACTAGATCCATACACTGAAAACCCTAGGTTTGTGTATTAGTTTTCTACTGCTGGTAACCAATTACCACAAATTTAGTGGCTTAAAACAACACAAATTTATTATTTTTACATACAGTTTATGTCAGAAGTCTGACATGAGTCTCACTCGGGGACTCAAGGTACAGATCAAGGTATCACCAAGGCTTCCATTCTGAGGGCTCTAGAGCAGTATCTACTTTCTTGCTTTTTCCAGCTGCTTGAGGCCACCAGCATTCTCTGGCTCATGGCTCCTTGCCACCATCTTTAAAGCCAGCAAGGCAGGTTGACTCCTCATGCTATAGTTTCTCTAGTTTTACACAATTTCAATTACCTTTCACCACAGAGTTTTCCTGATTATAAGAAAACTTGTAATCAGAATGAACCCAGTAGATAATCCACCATAAATCACCCCATCTCAAGGACCTTAACTTAATCACATCTGAAAAGTTCCCCCTGCTATCAAGGTAACAAGTTGTGCAGATTAGGGCATAGACATCACCGGGGGGCCATTATTCTGCCTACAGTCTATGAGAGAGTGGTGCCACTCAGTGCTTGAACCATGTAACTAGCTTCCTTGTTCTGGTTCCACATGCACAAGGCAATTTATCATAGTATTTTGGCTTGCCCTATAACTTACTCATAGGAAGAGAATGTGCTACTTAAGAGACACAGTGCTCAATCCCCTAGTTGAATATATTTTACATTATATTGAATAATTTGTTTTCTGAGTTATACATTAGTGTCTTGTGAGTGCTGTCAGAATGAGTCAGAATTTCTTAGTCCAAAAACTCTAGGACTCAGACAAAATCAATATTCTGAATCTTCAAGTTAAGGATCGGGGCGGGGGGTATATCTAACAGGTCGGTATCTATGATAAAAACAAAACTTTGGCTATCATGTTTAAGAAACTATATATAATAAGACATCGCTAAAAATGCAGTTTTATGTCACTCTTTTAGATTTACAAGACTTGTATCAACAAAGAGAATAGTCACATTTTTCTAATTATACTGGGGACTTCAAATCAACAACTTTAAAAACTTGGATTGCATAGATTAATGTTTCCCTAGGGCTGGGGGATTGGTGGAGGAATAGAGAGAGACTGCTAATAAGTATGGAGTTTCCTTTTGGGAAATAAATATTTTCTAAAATTGATTGTTGTGATGGTTGCACAACTTTGGGAATAACAAAAAATTGCACTGTACATTTTAAATAGGTGAATTGTATAGCATGTGGATTATATCTTAATAACGTTGTTAGAAAAAACACTTGGGTCACAAAGAGAAGACAGTGAGAGGAGTATCCGATTAAACACTAGGATTAAATGGGAAGGGAGGTCTTATTCAATTTATCATCTTAATGAAGATCCTTCCTTACTATCTACTACTTTCCTCTTTGTTCTTTACCTTTTTATAGCTTTTGTTCTTAGAAAACTCTCAACTTCCCACATTTTCCTTTCCTCTTTTGGAAGTTTATTTATCAATAATATACACATACAACATATATAACAAACTTATTTCATAAATCTGATGTTAACTCCCAAAGCTTTCTACTACTAACGAAGTATGGAGAGAGGAGACATTCCCATCTTGATCCTGTTTTAAATGCTTATGTTTTGTCACCCTCATTCTGTGTTGTGTGCCCATGATTCTCTGTACGCCCTAAATATCATTCCATGTATCACAACAGCTTGTGTGAGATTCATGCCTCCTTGTGTCAAGATTCTCTATTAAATTCAAAGAATTTTTGGTGTGGTGTGAATGTGCAAAGTTCATACTTTAGTCGACATCCTCCGTTTGCTCTGTTTTATAGTTATAACTATTACAATGGCAAACGGTGACCTCCGCTAATCTGTACAATGCTACTGAATGACCTCTCTGCATTTCATTTTACCTGATCCTATTTCTCAAGAGCAACAATACTCCCTTTATTCAAACACCAAGGCAGAGTAAAACCTGGCTGTCAGAGGTCACTACATAGTTATGCTTACAAATTAGAATGCTGGACCGATTTTGCTTGGAGCTTTCTTGTAGATAATATGAAAATAATCAACTAAATCGTTCCTAATCTCTCCTTTGAATAAGTGATCAAGCCATTTCAAAGAAAACACTTCCCTGAAACTGATACATTAAAGCTGTTCAGATAAATTAATAAAATACCATTAACCCAGCCCATAATGGTAGATCCATTATCCACCTTGAGATAGAACACTTCCATTCTAAGAGTTTAGACAAATGGCTTGGTTACTTTTCTTTTTGAGTTGTAAGAGATCACCCTCCACTCTCAAAATAATAGAAATTACTGAGGTTGCAACCCAAATCCTTGGGTGTAACTATGCTTATACACTGTGTTATCCACTGAATCACATTCTGTCATATGATCCCATGCAACACAATTTATTCCCATATCATGGAATATACCTAATTGTATATGCAGAAAGAACGTGATGATCTGAGAAGATCAATATATACAATCCACACTGTAGAGTGTATATAATTTCCTTGCTCTTAAATATGAATGAACTGACTTTGTAGAACAAACAGAGCATAAATTCAGTTCTTGATATAAAAACTACCTTTGTTAAATAGTTTATATCACTCACTTTGCCAGGTGTCTGCAAAAAGTTTTGCAGTTGAAACTGCAAATGTTTGATAAGATTGTGTTGTTGCTGTTGTTGTTTTAATGCACCCAGAAACTCAAGCCCATATTCCTGGGATCCTTTCAATCAAAAGAAGAATTTTCCAAGTAGACAGCTGTAGTTCATTAGATCTTTCATGGACCGTGAAAGCCACTTGCCAATAGTGTCGGAAGACTATTACTCATTTCAATCTTTCCAAAGAGGACAGATCATTCTTTGACAAAACATTAGTGAAAACCTCTGAGGTTGGGGCTTGACTAGAAAAGCTCAGCACACATGAATGGAAATTCAGTAGAGAAACTAAAAGTGGAGATGGCAGAATGATGTTCTAGCTTTTTACCTTCACATACCAGAGCTTCCACCTACATTCCAAGAAAAAAAAAGACAAAAACCTACAAATAACAATGCACTTGCTGAATGCATGATAATCATACCACCTGACCTGACAGAAGTGTCAGTCTGAATGGCAAATTCTCTGCATATGATTGAGTTTTGGAAGCTTAGCAGCTCAACACAGAGAAACTTAAGGGGCCAATCAAATCAGTTTTGAATGTCAGTGACTGTCCAAGCAATGTAGTTAATCAGAAAAATCAGGATCACACTCAGAAATTCTCTGAGTTCTTATTCAGCAATCACAAAGACAACCATGGAAACTCCAGACATTTAAAATTCTGTGGAAATAAACTGAATATTAGTATGTCCAGTCAGTATGACAAAAAAATATATATAACTATGTGGATAATTTATGCAAATATTAAGCAATTGTGCTCTTCATAAGTTTTTAAATCTAGGTAACTATTTAATACTCAATTAAAATTTAGGTGGAGAAAAAAAAATTTAGGTGGATAGATAGATTCTGATGTTCAGTTAGGTGTTAGCATTAACAAGGATTCAAGGGTGCAGGTTATATTCTATTGGTTGATCAAGTTGCTAGCTACAGAGGTACCATTAAGTTATAAAAATTCATTGAGCTACACACTTACAGTAAGAATCTTTGTGATCAAAGAAACTTTGTGATCAAAAAGATATCATGTCCTCTAGTCAACTGCCCCATGAATTAAGTCTTTGAAAAAAAAAACTATAGTTTCAAATTCCCATTTGATCAAGATCATCTCAGCTTCACATGTACTTGTTTTTCAGCTTTTCAAGCTAAACTATTTAGTGAGAGACTTAAGTTAGACATGTTAGAGCAATAGAACGTGTTTTATTATATTTGGACCTTTTATCTCGTAACATAGCTTTTCACAATGACAAGTATTTCTATTCTAAAAACCTACAAAATATTTTTTAAATAGTCCTGATAATCAGGATATTTCATTGCTAAAAAGATCTACCAAACCACAACTTAGGCACATTATTCTTTAACAGTCACCAAGTAGTTTGTGAAAAATACACAAGATTGAGTACAATGTTTCAATGGTAAAGGGCACTCAAAATATGTGCTATTGATGGCAAAGGCAAACCAAGAGATAGACTAATACATTGCTCAAAGTATTTATGAAAGATCATAATAAGAAAATGATTGTGGCTCAAAGATGAATTCCAGTTTTGCAAAACACTATTAAAGATATATCTAAAAGCCTAAGAGATGCAAAAGCCTTAAAGCTACGGTGATTCAAAATTTATTAACTTGTTCTTTTTATAAGGTGGAATCATTGCTAGCATCAGCTTAGTCAACTGTATTCACAACTAGGAACCTTAAAGGATTCCATTCCCTTTTTATGAGCCTTACACAAATGTGGGATTAGAAAGACAAGAGACCAAACAAATATACTTTTAATTCCAAAAATTCACGTGTACAATTTTATACATGCCATAAAAACCTCAAAATTCTGATAGCTAGCACATGAGGCTGAGACAAACAGTAGTTGCCTTCATTTCTTCAAAAAAAATTCACAGTTATTTCCTCTGTTTGTCTAAATTATTAAGAAGGCAAACGTTGGGCACCCAGGTGAGGCAGTTGGTTAAGTAGCCAACTCGTAGTTTCATTTCAGGTTGTGAGATCAAGCCCTGCACTGGGCAGTGTGCTCAGGGCAGAGTCTGCTTGAGACTCTTTCTCCGTCTCACTTTACCCCTCTCCCTGCTCTCTCTCTCTTTCTAAAATCAATAAACAAAGTTTAAAAAAAAAAAGTCAAGATAAAAAGGCAAACTGCCCCTCAGATTGTCTAAAACACACAGAAATAATCTTATCAGTTACTATTTGTTAATAACACAGCAAAAATTTAAAATCTGATTCAAGTAAAGAAGCATTCTTCTTCTAACATGAACAAAGTTTATATAAGCCACTATAGCTTACAATTAATATAATGGGTCAAAATTCTGATAAAGAAAAATGGTTAAATTTGTCTTAACATTCAGTTAAGATACATTTTTATGCCTAATATTAGTGGCCTAACTGCTCATTTTTAACATTTTAAGAGTTAAGTCTTTTAAAATGCATTTTTTAAAAGATTTTATTTATTTATTTGACAGAGAGAGACAGAGAGACAGTGAGAGAGGGAACATAAGCAGTGGGAGAGAGAGAAGCAGGCCTCCCACTGTGCAGGAAGCCAGATGCAGAGCTCAATCCCAGGACCCCAGGATCATGACCTGAGCCAAAGGCAGCCACTTAGTGACTGAGCCACCCAGGCACCCCTTAAAATGTATTTTAGCAAATGAGTAGCATAAATAATCAGCCCAAATTTCAAGAGAGCTCCTCTTTAACATTAACCAGGATTTCAAAGGAATCTTCTATAGATTTTTTTTTAAGATTTTATTTATTTATTCATCAGAGAAAGAGCACAAGCAGGGGTAGAGATAGGCAGAGGGAGAGGCAGACTCCCTACTGAGCAAGGAACACAACACAAACTTGATCCCAGACCGTGGGATCATTACCTGAGCCAAAGGCAGATGCTGAACTGACTCAGCCACCCAGGTATCCCAGGAATCTTCTTTAGATTTAAATTAGTAGCCTACAACTTCCAAATAACCAAAAGTTGAATTGTTTACTTGATAGATTTTAATTTTTGTAGTTTTTGAATTAGACATTTTATCTCAATCTTATGAATTATTTAGACATTTCAGGGTATGGGCATATTTTAGCACAGGTAGCATCAATTTTTATATAACATGTTGGCTTTGTCAATCTGTTTTACAAGTAGTTCCGTTGGTTGTTTTTATTATTCACTACACACTTAATGGCAGAAGATTCATATGTAATCTTGATAACACTAAAACTCTTTATATTTATTATGTGCCATCATATTCTGTGTTAAAGTTCTTCCCAGGTTCAAAGAAGTTATATAACTTGGTTAAACAACAAGGAAGTTGTGGAGTTGGGACTCCAATACAGGTACTGTGATTCCCAGCTATTTTGGGGATTATGTTTTTGTGCAATTCTAACCCTTTGTATAATCTATTTATTTGTTCTGACTGGTATCATCCCCATTTTACAAGTGAAGAATCTGAAGCTCAGATGGAGTTAAGCACTTTGCCCATTGACACAGAATAAAGATCTGACAGAGCTGGCATTGGAAACAAGCTCTGTTTGACTTCAAAGTGCATTTTTCACTACATTATCCTATTTATTTTTCCTCGGCCTGCTCATCACACCTCTTAATTGTTGTGTATTTAAAGATGATTTTTAATAGACATTTTAAAATAGGAATTTATCTCATGATCTTCACTTATGATTTGGAGAGAAGCATATTGAAAAGACAGAGTAGGTAGTAGGAAACGTGACTTACTGTATGATCTCTGATTCTGGTCATAGGACATTGGATAGATTAGCTTTTTTGGGTCTTATTTATAAAATGAGGGCATTGGACTAGATGATTTTAGAGGTTTACTTGAAACTTAGTTTAACTATTAACTATTAGTTAAGCTATATGAAATTGCCAAGATTTAACTGTTGTTTACCTATAGCAATGGCAATTTCATATAGCTTAACTTAATAACAGTTTTTTAGACAGTTCCAATTCTATTCTAGAAAAAAAACAAATAATACAAAAAAAAGTTTATATCATCTGCAAATACATGCAAAAAAGTGTTACCAAAGAAACAACTAAATGCAATTGTACAAGGAGAAATAAAAATAGTGGGTTTTATGAAAATGGGGGAAAAATCAGGTAGTTCAACAGGTTACTGAAATCCTGGTGGTGATCGATAAATCGACTTCTGCTTTACCTTTTATGAAGAGACTGTACTTAGCAAATCACTGTGTAAGCTGCCTCAATAACAGCACTCCTGCTATCAAGTTTACTTGCAATGATTCCAACAAAGAAATTAATTTCTTAGATGACAAGAAAAGGTTATCTGAAACAGGGAAAACACAGGAGACTGAGCTTTCTGCTAATAAAACAGACAAATATCAGTCTATGCACTGAACTCAGAACTGTTTTATGCCCTGAAAGATCTGAATTCCCTGTAGCCCAGCTACTACCATTACTTTAGACACATACACACCTACATATACACATTCCCATGCAATATATCTAAGTATACATACATATATACTTGCCCCTGTTTGCCTGTTAGGCAAGGCTCCTAGTTACAGCCCTGAAAATTCCATGATCCAGAAACCCAAGCCTGTGCAATCTGGGATTGTTGGTTACCCTAATCTATAGCTACACTTGCATGTGCATGGGTGTCTACTTACATACATATAAACTCTCACCCATCCACATCCCAAACTCCAAAGAGTACTTTCCTAAATAATGAACTTATTAACTCTTCAGAAAATAAGTAGTGCTATAAAAATTATCTAATAGCTTTAACTTGCTTTATAACTATATCAATAAAATATACACTGGCAGTGATCAAATCTGAGAACATGGGAACTGCCATTCATCACAAATCTTCAGACCTTTTCATTCCTAAAAGGTTTTATGCTTATATCATATTTATATATATATAGATATATATATATATCATATATATATAGATTACCATTGGTATCCTCTTACAATTATTCTGTGTTGTAAATATGAGGAAAATCTCTGCGGCATTCACTCATCTAAATTCCAGCTTTATCACTTACCAATGATGTAACTTTAGGAGAAACTGCTTAACCTCATTAATTCTTTATTTCCCAGTGTGTAAAATAGGGATAATTGTCTTTACCTCATATGGTTTTCATGAGTACTAAATGATGTAATGTATATAAAATCTTGGTACAGTACAGTAGTATAAAATTTTTCTCAATAAATGTTACTCTTATAGTTGCTAATAGTATTATTGTACAGGTAAGAACTTACAAGTGCTTTGAAGGTAGCGGTCACTTGTTCCTGTCTTCTCTGGTGGAAACATTTTCTACTAAAAATAATTTATTTCCTTTTATAATATTTAGATTTCCAGATTTACTATTTCTGACTGTAAAAACTATGAAAATCTTGAACAATTTAAAAGAAAGACTGCTCTTATAATAAGATTAATTACTTCTTTATATGGAATTTCTTTCCATTATTGAATTTCAACATCAGATGTAATAGTGCAAGTAAAGAATAAAAATCAGAGCCCTTGCCCCCTAACTTTAATAAAGTATCATATTTAATGGGCTAAAATACAGATGATAAAGTTTTATGTGTGCTAAAAAGAACAAGTGTAAATATTAAATCAAAACAGAGTCAAATTAGATTTTAGAGTTCGAGGAAACCTCTAAAATCATCTAGTCCAATGCCCTCATTTTATAAATAAGACCCAAAAAAGCTAATCTATCCAATGTCCTATGACCAGAATCAGAGATCATACAGTAAGTCACGTTTCCTACTACCTACTCTGTCTTTTCAATATGCTTCTCTCCAAATCATAAGTGAAGATCATGAGATAAATTCCTATTTTAAAATGTCTATTAAAAATCATCTTTAAATACACAACAATTAAGAGGTGTGATGAGCAGGCCGAGGAAAAATAAATAGGATAATGTAGTGAAAAATGCACTTTGAAGTCAAACAGAGCTTGTTTCCAATGCCAGCTCTGTCAGATCTTTATTCTGTGTCAATGGGCAAAGTGCTTAACTCCATCTGAGCTTCAGATTCTTCACTTGTAAAATGGGGATGATACCAGTCAGAACAAATAAATAGATTATACAAAGGGTTAGAATTGCACAAAAACATAATCCCCAAAATAGCTGGGAATCACAGTACCTGTATTGGAGTCCCAACTCCACAACTTCCTTGTTGTTTAACCAAGTTATATAACTTCTTTGAACCTGGGAAGAACTTTAACACAGAATATGATGGCACATAATAAATATAAAGAGTTTTAGTGTTATCAAGATTACATATGAATCTTCTGCCATTAAGTGTGTAGTGAATAATAAAAACAACCAACGGAACTACTTGTAAAACAGATTGACAAAGCCAACATGTTATATAAAAATTGATGCTACCTGTGCTAAAATATGCCCATACCCTGAAATGTCTAAATAATTCATAAGATTGAGATAAAATGTCTAATTCAAAAACTACAAAAATTAAAATCTATCAAGTAAACATCATTCTGTAGTGACATATTTAAGAAAATTGTGGTTTTCAGGGTTTTAGACTTTAAAATGCTCCATTCACAAGTTAGAAAATATAGTATAAAGTCAGAAGTTAAGTAATAGCAGGTTTACAAAGTATGAAATAAAGCTAAAATTATAGCAATGACACATTAGAAATCTATAAAACATCGTGTATCGAAGAAACTGTCAGCTTTGGAATACTGTGTTTATGACGACATGGTTTTCATACACTACTAATCAAAAATATAATAAAAGAAAAAGAAACAGTGGAAATCCACATCTAACATATTACCATTTAAGAGAACCACTTCCCAGGTGATTAGAAAAGAGCTATGTGAACTTGATAAAAAAACATGATTCCTAAATTCAAAGGGAAATTAAAACCACAAAGTTTAAACAAAATAGCATGAAAAAAAAAAATACCTCACAAAATGAAAAGGAAAATTCAGTTTTCAGCTTTCTCTTTACAAAAGTTCTATTTTTAGATAAGATATAGTGGTTTAAGAGGCTACCATGTCTTTAAGCTCCATTTGGTAGGGAAATACCTGTGTTGGCTTTGCTATTTCTAAAGGTAAATAGGAGGTTTTGCATTTGCACAATGTGGACTACTTCAGAGTAACCTCATGCCAAAATGGCACATTTCTGAGGGATGCAAAGGTATTCAATAAAAAGCTTTTAAAGGCATATTTTTAAACTTGCAGCAGGAAAGCTTTTCTGTGTCAAGACAGTAATTCTTTTAACAGCATTGATCAAAATGTCATTCTTTTATGAGTGTACAATACCTTTTAATGGCATACAACAAGCCATTAGGGTTATACACCTCTGTATAGCAGACAGCTTACTGGAAAAAAGGGAACACTGGCCAAGATACAGTCTGTAGGTTTTTTTGCTTCTAATAAGGGATCTTTTCCCCCCTAACTGCTTCATTCTCAAGTCCCCAACTGAAATTATCCAAAGATTAAGTGTAAGCTCTCTTCTGTAATTTAGAAGCACTTTCACAGAGGCCCAAACTGCAAGGTCTTATCTTGGTAGATACCATAGGATGGCCCTGAAAACAGTTTCTCACCCAGGGCCAGTGAGAAATTATTCATGAAGATTAGAAAAGAATGATGGTTTTATTTACTTTGGTAGTTTTGGGGAAAGAAGCAAGTCAATTTAAAAAAAATGATATGAGAAGATCACTTTTCAAATTTATTTACAAAGCCAAATACTAAAGGAATATTAAAGTTATGTATTATTCTAACACAAAGTGTCTCTTTTCATCAAAATAGTGATTATACATAATCTTTCATAGAAGGAAACTATTTAAAAATCATCTTAAAACAGGTCCTTGTCTTTGGGGTATTCGTCCTTAAAGAAAGATAAACTCTGAAACTGTTTAGAAAACAAATAAGGGGCACCTGGGTGTCTCAAGCCATTGAGCATGTGACTCTTGATTTCCGCTCAGGTCATGATCTCACAGTCCTGGGATGGAGCCCCAGGTTGGGCTCCGTGCTCAGCAGGGAGCCTGCTTGAGATTCTCTCTCTTCCTCTCCCTCTGCCCCTCCTCCTATTGGTGCTTGCTCTTTCTCAAATAAATCTTTTTTTTTTTTTAAAGTATACAAATTTTAAAAAGTTTCTAAGTATACAAACTCATGAAAACGTCCATCAATTTACCAAATACTACCCAGGAAATGGGGAGGTAAGGGATTGTGCAAAAAATAGAAAGAGGGACTAGTCCTGCTTTTCAGATAACCTTTTACTTACTTTTCGCTATTAAAACAAATATGATTTAAGTACAAGTAAATTCTTGGAATTACAGAAATGTCCTAGAAAAATTGATTGTAGCATAAATCTTGACCTTTGGGAAACCATTCAAGGGCTTCATAGAGTCTAAAGAATATCAGCAATAATAATTACAATCCTGCATCAAAAAGGAAAATTCAACTTAATAGACAATACCAGATGCATTTCAAAATTTTTTGCCTAAAAGCAAAGTTTAAAAAGTAGAAGAAACCATCTCCTTTTAAAAGTGTGAATGTCTAGGTAGGAAAAGAAAAAATGAAACAAGATGGGATTGGGAGGGGGACAAACCATAAGAGACTCTTAATCTCACAAAACAAACTGAAGGTTGCTGGGGGTCAAGGGGTCGGGAGAGGGTGGTGGGGTTATGGACATTGGGGAGGGTATGGACCATGGTGAGTGCTGTGAAGTGTGGAAACCTGGCGATTCACAGACCTGTACCCCTGGGGCTAATAATACATTCTATGTTTATTAAAAAAAAAAAAAGAAGTCATCAAAAAAAAGAAAAAAAGTGTGAGTGTCTGGATGTGGGTGTGTGGTATTATAGTAGGAAAAAGATGGTACCCCAAAAAAGCAAGTTTCTATTAATGGCTTTCCAAATTTCAACATTGGCTTTCCAAGTTTCAACAAACAGAAAGTCTATTTCAGGCAATATGGAAAACCAGAATATATACAACAACTCCATCACTGAAAACAACTAAAAATGCAAAGTAATATACAAAAATACCTTCTTAAAAGCATCTTAGTTGATAAGAATAGTAAGAAGTTATCAACTCAAAGTTTCAGTGAAAGTGGAACTCAGAAGTCACAAGTACTGAATATGTTGCTTTTAGGAATACTTCATCAACCATTTTGACCAAAGTAAAAACTTATCTAGATCTTATTTGGGATGAGGGTTAGAAAACAAACCTGAACACCACCTAAGAGTCTAACAGGAGACTCTCCTCCCATGAAGCTGGGAACTCAAATTGTTATCTCCTCAATGTAAAGGTGATCAGGAGTCTAGCCCTTAAGGGACCAGATAGAAAGTTGCTGTGGCAATGAGCAAAGCAGGGAAAACATAAAACCACAAGGAGATGTAACCACAACCTTGGAACTCAAGAAAATATACATGCTAAATCCTTATCACCAGAATGGATCAAAAAATAAATAAGTAAATAAACATAAACTGGTACACAACTGGTAGTGTCACAGAAGCCAGATCACAACAAACAAAAGTGTTATCTGGTGGAACAAACTATTAAATACATAAGTAAAGAAGGCACCATGAAAGAGAATCAGCAAAAACAAACCTATAAGGATTTCACTTCTTGGAATTGTCAAAAACAGTTTATACACATTTAATATATTTAAAATAATTTTTAGATTGTAAACACATTTCACAGAACAAAAAATTAATGACCTAGAATCTTGGGGTGCCTGGGTGGCCCAGTGGGTTAAAGCCTCTGCCTTCGGCTGAGGTCATGATCCCGGTGTCCTGGGATAGAGCTCTATGTCTGGCTCTCTGGTCAGCAAGGAGCCTGCTTCCCTTCCTCTCTCTCTGCCTGCCTCTCTGCCTGATTGTGATCTCTGTATGTCAAATAAATAAATAAATAAACTATTTTAAAAAATATAAATAAATGACCTAGAATCTTCAAAAGACATCTACACAAATACACAGTAGTTAAATTTAAAACTCAGTGGAGAGGATATGGCAGATTATCTCAAATTAGACTAACATTCCAATTAAAAGAACTAGAAAAACCACGTAAAATTTGGAAAACAACTATGGAAAGACGAGAGAGCTACCAAAACCAACCAAGAAGTACAAAAGAGAAGTATACAGAATGAAGTTCAGCTTTCAGCATCAGTTTTCTTAAGTCATTGCCAATACTTAATTAGAAGGATGAGAAGCTGAGTAGAATTGTTAGCAGTATCACAGGCCAGAGGGGAAATTTTTGAGGTTGGATACTACTAGTGGTAAATCAGAAACATATCACAAAAATGAAATCCAGCTATACATCAGCGAAGTCTCAGGTTGTATTAAGTTTAACACTCTATATTCTACCTACTGTCAGAAGCAAAACAAAAACAAAAACAAAATCTTTGGGGAAAGTTAGTATCATCCAGATCTTCCAAATACATACTCAATGTCTGACATTCCACTGATGATTACTAGGCATATCAAGAGACAAAACCACAATACAATTTAAAAGAAAAGAAACAGACCTACAAAATATGCAGGTACTAGAGTTATTAGATGTGTTATTAGTTATAGTTATTAGTTACTAGAGTTATTAGACTTTGTTTCATTTTACAATTTTTTAAAAATATTTTATTTATTTATTTGACAGAAAGAGAGATCACAAGTAGGCAGAGAGGCAGGCAGAGAGAGAGAGAGGGGAAAGCAAGCTCCCCACAGAGCAGAGAGCCCGATGTGGGGCTTGATCTCAGGACCCTGGAATCATGACCTGAGCCAAAGGCAGAGGCTTTCACCCACTGAGCCACCCAGGCACCCCTAGATGTGGACTTTAAAATATCTTCAATTAATTTGTGAAAAATTGAAGAGGACCTCAGTTTCCCATAAAATAAGAACACCCATCTAAATTCGATATCCCTACATAACCTTAACAAGACTATAAAAATAAAAAGGGAATGGGGAAAAAAAACCTCAAAACTCGTATCTACAGAATAACTGAGAGGCAAAAACTAGCATAACCCAGGAACCCATGCTTTTAAAAGAGAAATAAATGAAGATTATGTAGAAAAGAGGAGAAGGTGACAAAATACAGATAAAATAGGCACCAGGAAGTGGGGAAATCCTTATAATGGGTCTAAGACCTATTAGATCAGAGCGCTAGTTACTGTGGAATCAAAAAGAAGATGTTGGCAATCACAAGAAACGGAAGTGACCATCTTACAGAAGCACCACTTCCATAAGAGACTTAGCAGTGGTACTTCTTGGATGCTTGGTGGTAAAGAGAAAGAAGAAAACAGTAACGGTCCTAAAGATATAAAAGAGAAGCACAAAATTAGAGAGATCTCAAACCCTGTCATTCTCCAAAACAAATGCACCATAGATTCAAGATACCTCAGTTCATTATAGTAACAAAACAGACTGCTTTTGAACTAAGAAACTCTTTATTTTCACTATTAAACTATTATCACTGGTCAAGGAAAATTAAATTTCTTAACTGATCATTAAATAGCTGGCAACAACTGTAAGTAGGTTTATAAAAGAATACAGAAAATTAGAACCAAAACGTTTCCACTGATGAACACCCCTCTCTAAGGAGGGAGGGAAGGAAGGAAGGAAGGCAGGCAGGCAGGCACGCACAAAGGAAGGAAGAAAAGGCCATAAGGTAGAGATAAATTTAACAATATTTCAACCTGAATTATATAAACAGTATTTACAAATATTGGGGGGGGACTTCAAATCAAATATTCTATAATTGAGAACAGAAATGGGCTCCCAAATCTTCACATTAGGAAGATGTGACATGAGAGATACGTGGTCTAATGAAAGAAATTTAGCAGACAAAGTTATTTTAGAAATGAAGAATAAATTATAAATTACTCAAGAGAAGATAGAATTGAATGAGAATACAGTAAGAGGTATTGAATGAAAGGATGATAATAGCAGAACAAAATGAAGAAAGACTGTAATGAGAATCAGGAAGAAAAGTGTTAATATACAAAAAAGAGAAAGAGGATCCAACACACATAAAATTGTAGAGCTAATATTTAAAATTTGAATACAAAAAAAGATAACCAGAAATAAGAGAAGACATGAGTCTATATGTTAAAAAGACCTATGAAAGATCTGGGAAACTGATATGGGAAGTATGCAATACATAATTGGGCTTTAAAGATAAAACTACAAACTCCTCCATACCCCACAATTTAGACATATGGCTCCTAATTACTTCTGACTATAGTCACATAGCCCTTAGTTACTGTTAAAGAAACCTGTAAAATCGCCTTATGAAATAACAAAATTGTTTCCTGAAAAGTGTGTGGGATGCTGTTCTACTGACATAACAAATATATTGTACCATGTTTGCAAGAAAAAGATAACAGTTTGCAGCTTAATAATAGTTACAGGATATAGAACTTCTGTCTTTGTACTCTTTTTATTTTTTTAAGATGTTATTTATTTGACAGATGAGATCACAAGAATGCAGAGAAGCAGGCAGAGAGAGAGAGAGAGAGAGGAGGAAGCAGGCTCCCCATGGAGCAGAGAGCCTGATGCGGGACTCAATCCCAGAACCCCAAGATCATGAGCTGAGCCGAAGGCGAGGTTTTAACCCACTGAGCCACCCAGGCGCTTGGTGTTATAATTCTGATACCAGACATGGTAGAACTGAGACCAAAAAGCATTACATAATGATGACCTAAAGACCATATTCAAAATTAACATATTAGTTATGAATATCTACACACCAGATAACATGGCAACTGCTTTGATGATGAGTCCAGGAGAAATAAAAATGCAAGAAAGAAACCAAACAGAAGACATCAATATACCAAAACTCAGTACAAAATGTACAAAAAGTAAAAAACAAAACAAAACAAAAAACAACCATGGAAGTCATAAACTAAACAAAGCTCTATCAATATCTAGATTTTTAAACTCCCATAACAAATACTTTCCAAGTGTACATGAAACATTCACAAACATTATTACAAATATTATCACAAACATCACAAATACTATAAATCTCAAGGAAAACTTCAATATGTACCATAAAGTAGAAACAATAGTATATATATAAACAATATATAAAAACAATGGAAACAGTATATAAACAATATAAATAGTATTCTCTGATCCCATATAATAATAAGTAGAAAATTATAACAAAATTAAAAAGGTCTTCCACATGGTAATTTTAGAACTATCCAACAAAGTTCTCAATGAAAGGGGAAATAAAACCTGCCGCACGAAACAAAACTGTCAAAATTACAGACAATACCAAGTGTGGGGAAGATGGGGAGCAACTAAAACTCTTCTACAATCAGGTAGGACTGTAAGTTGATACAACAACTTTAGAAAACTCTTCAGCAATTTCTACTAAACCTAAACACATCTCTGCTGTATGACCCAGGAATTCTTCTCCTAGATAGACAAACAGGCACATACAGATATACATACATATACACACAAAAAAGATGTGAGTGTATATCTCTGGAATGACATGTACAAGGATATTAAAAGCTTGATAGACAATCTCAATGTGCATGAACAAGAGAACTGTATATTCTAGTATATTCATATAGCACAATATTACACACAATGAAAAATAAAAGTGGCCTCGCACAACATAAATGGCATCATGTGTTATTTTAAGTAAAAGAAACCAGACACAAAAGACCACATACTTTTAAATGAAGTTCAAAAGAAAGTAAAACTAATTGATGTTAGCCAGATCATTTAGGTAAGAAAAATAAAAGACTTCCTAAGTAGAAAATACATAAAATTATCTCTGTTCACAGATCATGCGATCTTTTATGTAGAAAATCTTACAGATGCCACAAAGAAATTTTAGAATAAATGAATTCAGTCAGGAAACAGGATACTATCAACATGTAAAGATTCATTACACACTATACATACTAGTATACATGCTATATATAACAGTAGCAATTAAAAATTATAATATATAAAATTTTAAAATATATTTTATATATGTAATACAAATGTGTGTGTGTATGTGTGTGTGTGTATATATATATATATACATATATATATATGTTAAAATCAGAGCCATAAAGTAGAATGCTAGTTGCCAGGAGCTGGAGGAAGAAGGTAATGAGGAGTTATTGTTTAATGGGTATAGAATTTCAGTTTTATAAGAGGAAAAAATTATGAAGCTGGGTGGTGATGATGGTTGGAGAACATTATAAATGTATTTGATATCACTAAACTGCATGCTTAAAAATGGGTAAGATGATAAATTTTGTGTTATGTATATTTTACCAGAATAAAAAAACTTGGAATAAAAATTCAATTGATGCTGGTAATAATAAGAATATTGTGCTTGTCTCTAGGAAGATAGGATGGTACTAATTGGGAATGAACATAAGGACTTATGAGATGCTGAGAATGTTCAATATCTTGATCTGGATGTATATATAAACGTAGAAAACAATAAAAAAATTTTCTGAACTGTACACTTAAGATTAGTGCCCCGACACTCTACTACATGTCAAAAGTACAAAAACAGTTATAAACAAACACTTCATCAAAAAAAGAAATTCAAATGGTCAGAAAACTTAAGTATGCTCAGCCTCATTAGATACCAAGGAAATGCCAATTAAACCACTACTACTGTAAGGACCTATTTAACCAGAGGCTTCCATTAAGGTTAAACAACAACCTTGTTGTTTAACCCTTAAACTGTTCTTGCTCCCCTTCCCCCAGGGGACTGACTTAAAAACAAGTCCCAGAAACCAGCCCCAGGTAACAAAGCCCAGATACAAGGGTGGGTCAGGCCAGGTGGAGACATCCAATCAGTGGGGGTTTGCATACTGTTTCCCTAGCTACCAAGGAGTAGGGGCCCCGCCCTTTGGGCTTTTGGGAGCCAATTCTAACCAAGGTGTGATAGGCTAGGTCAAATGTCTACTATAGGGTAAATTGTAATTCAATTGGTCACCTAGCATGACTGTGCAGCTTTCTCTGTGTGTTACAATCTCATTGGCCACCTGTGCGTGGCCAGGCCCAATCGCATGGCCTTTGCCCTTAAAAGCTAGTCTGTGAAACAGAGAAGGGTCGCCCTCTCTCTGTAAGAGGCCCTGGCTGGTCGGTTTGATTCTTGACGGTGTGATTCTTGATGCTTGGCTCGAAATAAAGCTTTACTTGACCTTCACTTTATATCAGTCTCACTCCTTTAATCACAGACCCATTTTGCGGGGGGGCATAACACTACAACTGCTACAAGATTAATACACTATTTGATCAATCATCTCGACTGATTTGTGAGAGTGCAAACTGGTTTAACCATTTTGGAAAACTGTGAAGTGCCTAGGAAGTTGAAATACACGATTGTCTCAAAAAGTTGTCTGGCTTATGTATTTCATTTCAGTTAGGTCCTTAGTGTCCAGTAGCCACAGCTCTTTTCTAGACATGCTTAGGTTTTTTTATGTCTTTTTCTTTGACCCTGTAGATTCCATCTTTCTTCCTACTTATGAGTATCTTAGGCTTATCAAGAATCAGAGGCAGAGACTTTTCCATAAGATTGTGTTCTATAAAATTATAAACTGACCTATGTTGATAGCAAGCGTATTACCTTTCTTGGTAAACTTAAATCTTGTCCTGTTCCACAGACAAGGAATATTTCCAGATCTCATAGCACTAACTTAGAAATTTTGTGTCATTGTTCACAAAAAGGAAAGTAGACATCACTGAATATCTCAAATAAAGACTTCTAAAAATCCTCTTTCACTGAAGAAATGAGAGCATCGACAAAACCTATTAAAATAAACCTTTTCAGAATGCTAGAAATTAACCAAAAGCTTGTAGGAATGCAGGGAATGATTATTCAAGAAAAACAGACAAATTGTAAGGGCCTATTCAGCCAGAGCGGCCCCACCCCGGTTGAACTGCCATTTTGTTGTTTATGCAGTAAAACTTAAATTGACCTTGCCCTCCCCCCAGGGGAACTTACTTAAAAGCAAGTCCCAGAAACCAGTCCCAGGTAACAAAGCCCAAATACAAGGGTGGGTCAGGTCAGGTGGAGACATTCAATCAGTGGGGGCACATACTGTCTCCTAGCTACCAAGGAGTGTGGGCCCCGCCCTTGGGGTGCCTTTTGGGTGCCCATTCTGACTAAGGTGATAGGCTAGTTCAAATAGCTACTATAGGGTGAACTGTAGTTCAATTGGCCACCCGTGTGTGACCTAGCATGACTGTGCAGCTTTCTCTGTGTATTGCAATCTCATTGGCCACCTGTGTGTGGCCAGGCTCAACCACAGGGCCTTTGCTCTATAAAAGTTAGTCTGTGAGGCAGGGAGGGGTCACGCTCTCTGTAAGAGGCATGGCCCCGGCCAGTCGGGTTGATTCTCGATGCTTGGTGTGAAATAAATCTTTGCTTGACCTTCACTTTGTATCAGTCTCACTCCTTTAATCATGGACCCATTACTGGGGGACCCAACATTGGGGATCCAAGACAATCTCCATAAGAACAATGAGCTTTGTAGCATTTTAATTTGCCTTATACCCATCTGTCCACCCCCAGCCCCACATGATTCTCAAAAAACAACAGCTACAATGTCTGACAGTCCAAGAAGCTAGAATTCTTTCAAAGTCCTATTCCCAGAGAAAGGTCATTATTGGACATGAAAGATTCTACATGTAAGACTATTGTTATTTAAACTTACCAGAGCTCATCAGTACAAAAAGGATTTTCCCTGAGACCATTTGTTAAAACCAACCAGAGACAATGGTTGAACATAACTCTTAGACATAACCCTTAAAACTCAACAATAAGAAAATAAACAACCCTCTTAAAAAAGTGTGAAGAGGGGACGCCTGGGTGGCTCAGTTGGTTGGACGACTGCCTTCAGCTCAGGTCATGATCCCGGAATCCCGGGATCGAGTCCCACATCGGGCTCCCAGCTCCATGGGGAGTCTGCTTCTCCCTCTGACCTTCTCCTCGCTCATGCTCTCTCTCACTGTCTCGCTCTCAAATAAATAAATAAAATCTTTAAAAAAAAAAAAAAAAAAGTGTGAAGAGATACCTCACCAAAGAAGATATACAGATGGCCAAAAAAAAAAAAAAAAAAAAAAAGAGAGAGAGAGAGAGAGAGATGCTCATCATATAATGCATTAGGGAATTACAAATTTAAAAAAAGTACACACTTCTTAGAATGCCAAAAATTCAAAACAATTACAATACCAAATGCCGATGAAGCTGTGAAACAACAGGTACTCTCATCTATTGCTGGGGAAAAGCAAAACGGCACAACCACTTTGGAAGAGAGTTTGGCAGGGTTTTTTGTTTGTTTTTTATCAAAACTAAATATACCCTTATCACATAATCCAGCAATCTGCTCCTCACTATTTACCCAAAAGAGTTGAAATGTTTGAAATGTTTATAGCACCATTATTCATAATTGCCAAAACTTAGAAGCAACCAAGACGTCTTTCAGTAGGTGAATGAATAAAGTCTACAGGTTTACTGCTTCCCCCCCCTCCAGCACCTCAGTTGCTTCAAGACCCTAGAGATTTCCCTTTAATAGGACACAGTTTTTGTTTTTGTTTTTTCATAAGTGAGGGCATTTTAGCTTATCTTTTCTTCCATAATGCAGGAACAAGAAATCTGAAAATTTACTGAAAAATAAGAACTTGGGATTTAAGATACTTTGGGATATATTTTATATTCCATATTACCTCATTTTAATTATAATTTTAATTATAATCTTAAATATCTAAGATTTTTTTGTTTTAGATAAAATTAGACTTACTTCCTACCACAAAAGGTGAAAAAGTTTTTGTTAACAATAATTTGACTTAATATTCTTCTTACTTTAACAAAAAATCTATATTCTTCCAGAAAAAAATAAGATAAGGAAAATCTTTATGTACTTGAGACATTTTCAAGTTCCTGATACCTATTTCCTTGAAGGGAAATAAAATACCTACTTTTTAATATAATTAGTTTCTATGTATGCTCTTAGAAGTCTCATCATGGCTGATAGTTCTAATGGTTGTCTAACCTGAAGAAGATAGAATGAATTGTATAGGGGTGCCTGGGTGCCTCAGTGAATTAAGCCTCTGCCTTTGGCTCAGGTCATGATCTCAGGGTCCTGGGATCCAGACTCACATCAGGCTTTCTGCTCAGCAGGGAGCCTGCTTTCCCCTCCCTCTGCCTGCTTCTCTGCCTACTTGTGATTTCTTTTTCTCAAATAAATAAAGAAAAAATTTTTAAAAAATGAATTGTATATATTGTTCCAGATATATCTTCATAGGTAGAGAACAAAAGTACATGCTATGTAAGTTAAAACAAACAAACAACAACTGTCATTAATTTTTTTAAAAGGTGACTGTAATAGTGTTATCTTTATAAAATGCCAGTTGAGAAATCACGCCTTTATTTCTACAGCAACTACAAGATTCTTGTTGTATGAGTTTAACTCCAGACCACATAATTAAAATGTTTGCATTCACCCTTCCAATCTTAAACACATCTTAAGCTTAGAATCTTAGTTGTTAACCAGTACTATTCAATGCCTGAACTCCTGTTTTCCTTACTCTCTTGGGGGAGGGTGATGTCTTTTTTTGAAATGTAGATTTTTTTTTTAATCAGTCAACTTTCTAGTGACCTCACTTCCTCATCTGTGAAAGAGGGATAATTGTTATCAATAAAGAAACAAATGAGATAACCATAAGATGAAAATGTTAGGTTAGCTGTTGCTTTGCTATTACTATTATTATTCCTGTTTACTATTTTTTCCCAGCAATGGTAACTGCTTTGAGAGTAAGGTCAAATACCTAGATAAGTTCCTCTAAGGAATCTTGAGGATTCCTCATAGAAACAAATGAGACCCCTATAGGGTACGTCTGTCATAAGCTGTCTATACACTACTACAGAATCAGGTCTTAGGATTTTGTTTTATTCCTTCCTTCCCTAAATCTCAATTTTCTCCCTTCTCTATATAAGGATGCCTACCACTGGATTAGGGTCTAACCTAATTGAGAATGACCTTAACTTGGGTTACATCTGCAACAACCTCATTTCCCAATAAGGTCACATTCACAAATACCCAAGATGAAGACATGAACATAACTTCTGGGGGATATCATTTGACCCAAAATAGAGCATATCATATTTAAGAAACTGTACAGAATTCATATAATCCCTGTCCATATTCTGCAGGCCCGGGTTTCTGGAAGTCTCTTGGGACTCCTGTTTTCCTCTTTTTATCACTGTAGGTAGCCCTTTTTAAATAACCCTACCCTCTGAACTCACAGCTTCTACAAAGTCCTCTCTTTATAAAAAATTATCTTCCCAGGCAAAAGTCTTGATAGTACAGTTTTAACAAATTCCTTTCCTCGTTGTGGACAAGAATTGAATTTTTAGAATTCCTTGATACTAGAATGGGGTCTGATATCAAAAACCTAGAAACCACTCATGTATCCTCTTGTTCCAACTGAATAATCTGTCTCTCAGGGTGCCTTCTAAGGAGGTGATTATCTTTTAACCAAGCTCCTATTCCATGTAAGGAAGATCTCATGCATGGCATTTCCTCATATCCCACATCTTTATGTTCTTCTTCTGAGATTGGCTAAAATCTAGAAGGCACTGATTTGACTTCTGAGAGTAGTACCACTTTGCCAAATATTGCATTAGTTAAATTGCTTCCAGGTCATCTTGCTCTATATTTTTGCTTGGTTTCCCAAAGGAAAATATAACCTTAGAAGAAGTTATCTTATAACTTCATTTATGCAAATCAGTACTCCCTCAACATCTTTTTCTCAATTGGGTCTGATCTGTTTTCGATTCTACATTTGACATTGCTACTCTTTCGTTAAAAAAAAAATTACCTAACTTCACCTTTCCAGGTGCTATGGTTCCATCTCCATTTTCCTGTCCTTTTTCTTATGCAAAATTATATAAATTGTTCTAAAAATGAAAAGAATTCTGTATACCTATCATATAGCTTAAAAAATAACACATGAACAGATATAGTTCAAGCACTGTATGCGTTCTTCCTTAGTACTACTTTTTCACTCTTCCCTGCTACAAGTACATATCACAAGTTACCTCCACAACCAATTACTCTCTGGAAGCTGATGTTGGTAACCCCATGAATTTTTCTTTTTTAAACTAAATTATGTAGTGTTCTATATATTTTTAAACTTTAATTCGGTATTATACCTGTTACATATTCTTATGCAAACTATTTTTGCTCAGATTATGATCATGAGATTCATACTGATACATGTTTTTATTCATTAAAATTTTAATGAATTCCTTATTTTAATAACTTCACTTTTTCATTCAAATTTTTCTTTTTTTTTTTTTTACATTCTACTATTGATGGACATGGAGTTAGTTTCCATGTTTTGCACTTATAAACAACACTGTTTGAACAGTCCATTAGCAGATCACAACTAGTTGGTTTTTTTCCTTTTTTTTCCAATTTATTTATTTATTTGAAAGAGAGAGAGAAAGAGAATGTGTGGGGGGAGGGGCAGAAGGAGAGGGAGTGAGAGAATCTCAAGTAGATTCCCTGCTAAGCGCAGAGCTGGACCCTAGGCTCAATTCCAGCACTCTGAGATCATGACAGGAGCCAAAAGCAATAGCTGGATGCTTCACCAACTTAGCCACTGAGTTTTCCCACTCTCTTTTTAAAAAAAATCTTCGGGGTGCCTGGGTGGCTCAGTGGGTTAAAGCCTCTGCCTTCAGCTTGGGTCCTGATCCCGGAGTCCTGGGATTGAGCCCTGCATCTGCTCAGCGGGGATCCTGCTTCCTCCTCTTTCTCTGCCTGCCTCTCTGCCTACTTGTGATTTCTGTCTGTCAAATAAATAAATAAAATAAAATAAATCTTCATTTATATATAGTTCACATACCATAAAATTTGTCCTTTTAAAATACTACTTAGTAGTTTTTCAGAATATTCACAGAACTAAATTCAGCCATCACAAGTTCTAATTCCAGAATATTTTATCATCCCCACCAAAAAACCCCACTCCCACTCCCCTCTGCTTCTCTCAGTCCCTGGCAAACACTAATCTACATTCTATTTCTACAGATTTGCCTATTAGGACATTTTATATAGAATCAAACAATGTGTAACCTTTTATGATTATCTTCTTTCACATAGTATAATGTTTTCAAGGTTCATTCATGCTGTAGCATGTGTATTAATTTGATTGTAGTGATGGGTATATACATATATCAAAACTTAAAACATATGATTTAAATATATGCAACTTATTCTATGTCAATATTACTTCAGTGAAGCTATATTTAAAAAATAGAGATTTTGGGACGCCTGGGTGGCTCAGTTGGTTAAGCCGCTGCCTTCGGCTCAGGTCATGATCCTGGGGTCCTGGGATCGAGTCCCGCATCTGGCTCCTTGCTCGGCGGGGAGCCTGCTTCCTCCTCTCTCTCTGCCTGCCTCTCTGCCTGCTTGTGTGTACTCTCTCTCTCTGACAAATAAAATCTTTAAAAAAAAAAAAAATAGAGATTTTAATAGATGCTTCATCCAAAGAAGTTATACATAAAGCAAATAAATACACATTTAGATGATTAGTCATCAGAGGAATGCAATTAAAATTATGAGACATCTAATACACAGGTACTGGAACAGTTAAATTTAAACTACTAACACCATCAAAGAGCTGATATGAATGTACACTAATGAAAATGATCATAAGTTGCTGATAGGAAAACAGAAGGAATAGCCACTATGAAGAAAAGATTAGTAGTATTTTATAAAGTTAAATATATTTTTACCATATGACCCAGCAGTTTCAATCCTATGTAGTCACCTAGCAAAAATAAATATTTATAATCACACAAAGACCTATCGGCCAAAATATACAGCACTTTATTGCTAAAAGCCAAAACCTGGGAACAACCCAAAATGTCTACAAACTGGCAAATGGACAAATTTTGGTACATGTATGTAATGGAATACTACTCAACACACATAAAAGGATAAGCTACTGATATATGCAACAACATGGATGAACCTTAAATGCATTATACTAACTAGAAGAAGCTGGACACAAAAAGCTGCATAAGATTCCATTAACAAGATGTTTTCAAAATGCAAATCTATGAGTAGCAAATCTCAGATTAGTTTTGCTAGGGGCTGGGAGTGGAGGTGGAGAACTGGTGATGATGAAGCATGAGGAAATTTTGTAGATTTACAGAAATACTTCATATTTTGATTATGGTAAAAGTTCACAACTGTTTACATTTGTCAAAATTCATGGAACTGTATTTCTAATAAGAGTGAGTTTTACTCTCTGTGAATTTCACCTCAATAAAACTGACTTTAAAAATAAAAAGCAGGTGTGGGTGGCTCAGTTGGTCAGGCATCTGCCTTTGGCTCAGGTCATAATCCCAGGGTCCTGGGATCAAGCCCCAGGTCCCTTGGCTCCCTACTCACCTGAGAGTCTGCTTCTCCTTCTCCCACTGCCAGGTCCCCCAGCTTGTGTCCTCTTCCCCTTGCTCTGCTCACTCTCTCTCTCTCAAATAAGTTAAAAAATCTTTAAAAAGTTTTTTATAAAAAGCAGACAAAAAAAAAAAAAAAGACATTACATATGAGAGAACAAAATACAACTTCAAATATCTAACTAAAAACAATGCAAGCATGAAGACAATACAAAAGTGCTAAAAACCAGAATCATATATACAGTATAAAATATAACTTTCAAAAATCAAAGATAAATAAAAACATTTTCAAGAAAACACTAATAGAATCCATGACCAACAAGCCACACTATAAGCAATGTTCAAGGAAGTTCTTCAGACTTAAGGGAAATGATACAAACTTAGACCAACAAGAAGCAATAGAGTGCCAGAAACGGTAAGGTGTAAGGAAGTAAACTTTGTTCTCATTTTTTAAATTTCATTAAAACCTTCTCACAAAGAAAATGCCAGGCCGAGAGATGCACTGATGCATTCTATTTAACAAAGAAGTAATACCAATTCCATACAAACTCTTCCAAGAAATAGAGGAGACTACATCTTACCTCACTTAAAGAAATCAGCCAGCCTTGCCCTAATCCTAAGACTAGGCACAAGAAAGCAAAACCAAAGACTAATCTCTCTTAAGAACACTCTAGAAGAAACAGAAATAAAATCACATTAAAAGACATAATAACAATCAGGATATAGTATGTTTATGTTCAGGTAGTGTATCACAAAGATGATAATTCTTCCCAAAATAATCTGTATATTCAAAGTAATTACCATCAAACCCCCAAAAAGATTTCTCATGGCATTTGGTAAACTTATCATAAACTTAATATGGAGGATCTAACAGCCAAGAGTAAGGTGAAAAACTTGGTATGAGGAATAAGGGCAGCAATTTAACTTATTGGATACTGTTTTATTTTAGAGCCTCAAAAATGATAACATTGTGCTATACGTGCAGGGCTAGACAAATGAGACAGACTAGAGAACTCAAAGACAAACAAATGGAAACTACACGGGACAAACATGATATTATCCATTTAGTGGCAAAAGAATGTCATATAACAGCAGCTGGCAAACTTGTTCTGTAAAGGGACAGACAGTAAGATAATTAGGTTTTGAAGCCCACGTAGTCTCTGTCACAACTACTAAACTCTGACATAGTGGCACAAAAGTAGCCACAGACAAGTAAAGATGTGTCTGTGTTCCAACAACTTTATTTACCAAAATGGTGGGCCAGATTTGGCCCATGAACCATAGACTTCCAAACAGCAATAAAACAATGAAAAAATTTTTAGTTAAAGCCATTCTTCACATCATACACAAAATTAAGTTTCAGGTGAACTAAAGTTCTAATGTGAAAAAATAATGCTTTAAATAGTTCAGAAGACAATGTATAATAGACATTTGGAGGAATTCCACAAAAAGTATTTCAGTATAAACATTCAAAAAATTAAGACATGTAAATTATTTTAACTCTCAGTGTCTGTCAAGAATTTTCCCACTTTTTATGTTAATTCAAAAAGATTCGGGGGGGTCACCTGGGTGGCTCAGTGGGTTAAGCCTCTGCCTTCGGCTCAGGTCATGGTCTCAGGGTCCTGGGATCGAGTTCTGCATCCGGCTCTCTGCTCAGCGGAGAACCTGCTTCCTCCTCTATCTCTCTCTCTGCCTGCCTCTCTGCCTACTTGTGATCTCTCTCTCTGTGAAATAAATAAATAAAATCTTTAAAAAAAAAAAAAAAGATTCTGGATACAAAATCTTGTCCACTTACTTTGTTTTTTTTTTAAGATTTTACTTATTTGACACACACACACACACACACACACACAGAGAGGGAGGGAACACAAGCAGGGAGAAGGGAAGAGGGAGAAGCAGGCTTCCTGCTGAGCAGGGAGCCCAACATGGGGCTCGATCCAGGCTGGAATCATGACCTAAGCCAAAGGCAGATGCTTAACTGAGTCACCCAGGTGCCCCTTGTCCACTTATTTTTTGTATGCCTATGTGCCCATATACTACCCTCATCTGTGGTTGACTTCCCTATGACTTTAAGAAGCATTTCAGTGACTTCTCCAAAATTCTTAAATCAGTGCTCCTTTAAAAGTTTTGTTACTAACACAATTGTTTCTCAATCCCACTTGCTTCAGAACTGTGAGTTTCAAAACAACAGAAATTAAAAGACCTTTTTTTTTTAAAGTAAAACACTTACCTGTTTTTGCTGCATAACTACTACTTTTTTAAACAATAGAAATAAACTTCTAAAACTACTACTTTTTTAAACAATAGAAATAAACTTCTAAAACTGAACAGGGGCCCTATAGATATCCATACTTCAAAGTGGACCCTAAAACTCCCTGAAATTGATAAAAAATTTTTGTATGTTATATTGTATACAAGATCTCCAAGACTTATCTTGGTTCTTAGAGGGGACTACGGACGCCACACCTCACAGTTAAGAACCTCTGTTCTAGAGGCTGGACATTTAGAAAATTACATTGAGTTATCCAGTTAGAAAGAAAAAGAAGATTCTCATAGTCATAGACAGGAGATGTTTGGGAAACATCCTGAATCTCAGGTCCTTAATCTCAATTTGACATTTAAATACATTGGGGAGTGGAGGGAAATCAGGTCATACCAAGTAAGTTGAAATTTAGCGAAGAGGTTTCAATCAGCCGTTGCTTTTGTTTCAGATCAAGCCTGAGTTTGGATGTACTCCAAAATACAGGTGAAACGCATACATGAACAGGTCTGAGAAGGGAAAAAATAACCATGTTTTTGATATGAAGCCGTCATCATTCAGAGTCAGCAACTGCACAATAGTAACTTACATTTTTGTGGTGCTTTACACAGAGCTTCCGATCTCCACGTGACCTTCGCTACATCCCTCTCGGGAAGATTAGGACAGCAGCATCCTCTTTCTTGATGAGGGACGTTCTAGATTCAGATTGTGAGGTGTGGGACGCTCACCAGTTGCTGCGGAGACATCTTTCCACAGTCAAGAGCAGATATAAAGTTTCTAATACTGCTGATGAGGGGGAGGTGGATATAATTATGAAAGACAGAGGTGGGCATAAAGTGCAGCTGGTGGGACGCGGAAGCGCGTCAAGCTCGGGAGGGTTGTTTCTGTCTCTGAATCGCAGGGAAAAAGACGTGAGGAGGTGTGTGTAGGCGGACAGACGTCCTGCCTCAGGCGAGTGAAGCAGCCTGGCTGAAGTCCCCCATCTCGCGGCGACCTCTTTGACTCAAGGCCCCTACACCTCCAGCCGTCCTTTTTGTCATTTTCCCCTCAAAGTCGCTCACCACAAGATTACTGACTTCAGCAAAACGCCCAGCCCCATACCGCACCTCAAGAACTCGACGCGCCACAAATTCAAATACGAAGTCTGGAGTCGCACCGCCCCAAACGTCTCCTAGAGTGAGGGAGAGATGGACCAATCAAAGCCAGAATGGCTCCAGACGCTGAAGCTGGTGGGCGTGGTAAAGGGATGGAGGCGGGTCGATACGCTGTTGCTAAGACGACGGCTTCCGGGTGGGCGGGCCGAGGTGACCTCGGACCGGAAGACGAGACTCCGCGGGAAAAGCGTCTCTATTAGTTGGACTAGGAGCTGTTTGGCTGAGGCAGTTTCCTCAAGAGTAAAGGCGGGCCTGTGCTAGGGTCACGCCACCGGCCTCCGTTTTCTTTACCCTTCTCTGTCACCAAACGATATTCCTGTCCAATTACAAAGTGCAAGTTTTTTCCCTCAGGTAAGCGTGTGGTAACCCTACCCACTCATTAAATAGGGGTTTATGGAAAGTCTAGTCCACTTTGTCACAGGAGGAGCAGGTACTGAAAAAAGAAAATGGTGAAAATTCAGTATCTTCTTAGAGTGCGGATTTTTTACTGCACTGTACACATTTTGTAGTTTTAAAACACCGGGTGCAATTCGACTTACTGTTAAATTTTGTTGTTGTTCTTAAATTTAAAATTTGGTTCTTCCTGACTGCCAAATTCCATCTTAACCCGGTAGTAGAGAAAGACCTAAATTTTCAAATTTTCTGTTAACAGTGTCAAAGATTCTCATACTTAAACTCTTAATCTCCCACAAATCTGAAGGTAGATGGTAAAATGGCCAGGTGTTTTGAGCCTGAACCATTCCAAGAATCAAACTAATTCAGCTGTCTCCTTTCTTTAGGAGAATCGTTTTAATCTAAAATAATTGAAGCCAGGTGCTAAATATGGCGCCTTTGTTTCAAAGTGTATCTCATTTGAAGATGTTGGTCTCACATAAGTCTTGTGAAAGTAAACATTGAAATGATAGAAGAGAAATCAGGCTCTTTAAAGACATAATTCTTTTAAAAAGATTTGCTCCTTTAAAACACACTTTTAAACAAGCCACAAAAGTCATTGTTAAATTCTTGTCACCAGTGTCTTTAAGAAAACTTCAGCAAAACTTACCTGCTTATCAGGAAGAATTTAGTTCTCTAGAGTTAAGGCAAGGAAGCATTTTTGAAAGCTTAGATCTATCTGTGTTTAGGTTCCTGCCAACCTCTTAATATTCCATCTTCAGAACTCCCTGCTAATGAGCACTCTTCCAGCAGCTTGGATGAAACATTTTCAATAACTTCCCCAGCCTCTAGGTTAGAAATTTCATTAAATAAAAAATTAAATACATTAGAATGCTTAGGTATGAAACATTAATGAACTGTGTAATACATTCTGCAAAAGAGGAGGCTCTTAAGAAAACATAGGCCACCTGCATTGTGGAGCCATCTAAATGTGATGAGATTTGATATATAGGCAAGAGATCAAAAAATGGCCAGAATTTCAAAAGAGAATGTTCAATGAGCTGCTTAACTGCCCTCACAAACCATTTGAAAATAAAACTAAATCTCAGCAAAGACCCAGGAGACTTTAGAGATGAACCAGAGTATCCTTTGGATGTCAGTATTGTACTGAACAAAGTCAGTTGGACTCTTATTTATCTGGCAGGAAAAAAAAAATGCCTAAATTTTATAAGGACTTAGTCATTAGTACTGTATAGTGACTTAAGTTTGAGAAAAAACTTGAACTCCTTAGATGTACCTATAATGTGGAAAAAATGTGTTTATTCAAATAGAAGATATATTTGGTTTTGTACAATATTCCTCTCACCTGGATGTCCTTTCCTCTCCGCTTAGTTGACTCTTACTTATCCTTTAACACCTAGGCTAAATTCTAAATTTTTTGAGTTGTAGCCCATAATTAACTCTCACTCCAGACCACCTATAGAATTATAACATGCTCTTTATTTGGCATTTTTGCTTTAGACCTTGTGATGTTTCTCCTTTATATTGACAAATATATCTTACATATAGTTTGCCTCAACTACTAGCTTTTAAACTGCTTAGAATGGTATTTGCCAGTGTACCTGGCAAAACGACTTGAACATAGTAAACATGATTTTGGTGTAAAAATGACTAAGGTTAAGGTTAAATATAATTGGTAGCTATATTAGTTTGCTAGGACGACCTTAACAAAATGCTGTGGACTGGGTGGCTTAAGCAACAGCAATTTATTTTCTTAAAATTCTAGAAGGTAGAAAGTCCAAGATCAAGTTGTTAGCAGGGTTGATTTCATTCTGAGGCCTCTCTCCTTGGCTTATATAGATGGCCATGTTCTGACTTTGTCTTTGCATCGTCTCTCCTACGCGCATGTAAACTGTGTCTTAATTTTTTCTTAAAAGCATACCATTCATACTGGCTTAAGGTCTACCCTAAAGACATTTTTTTTTTAAGCTTAATTATCTCTTCAGAGATCTTGTCTTTAAATATGGCTGCATTCTGAGAAGCTGGGGATTAGGACTTCAACAAAGAAATGTGGAGGTTTGGTGGGTGGTACACACAGTCCAGCGCTTACCAATAGCTGGTGCTCAAAAAGCAGAAAAGGTTGGGAGCTGTTGTCTGTCACCAATAGAATTGTTCTGTTTAGACCATTTATATAGACATAAATATGTAATCAGATTAGTGTAAGATAATAGGAAGTAGTAGAGCCCGTGTTAAATCACAGAGTATCTGCCTAAGCAAAACATTTAAATTAAAATTTATAAACAAAACACATACCCTAATAATACTAGGCTATCCAAACAAAACAAAAAGACTAACTGGTTTTGGCTTACAAGAGATTGGCTTGCAAAAACTACCAGCATATTATTTAATTTGGAATCTGTAACCTTTTATGATAGATACTGGACATATTAAGCATGTTTTGGCATATCCAAAGGAATTTTCCCCAGATGTCATCGGTTCACACATAACTTTGTATTGAGTACCTGCCATTGTGAAGGAACTTTACTGAGTGTTGTGCTGTGCTGTGCTTAAAATCCACAAATGTGGCCTCATATATCCAAGAGTTACAGAGACATCCTATTTTTGAGATACTTTATTAAATGCATAACTATGTGTAATTTAGGTTTGTTTTAGTACAGCTTTATCCTGTAAATAAATTAGAACTCAAAAAATTCCTTTTCAGATTATTTGCCCTCATAAGGTCAAGGCTTTGCCCTGAAGTACAACTGTGGAAGACATGAGACATAAACAAAGGTAATTATAGTGCAAGATAAAATTGACACTTTAAGAGAATTATAGATAAAGTACTGTGGGAAATTAGAGGAGGAAAAGATTTTTTCCAGCTGGTTATTTACCAAAGGTATTTAACGAAGTTAGAATTAATCTTTCCTATGGCACCTGGTACTTCTAATATAGCATTAGTAAATGTGTTATATGGTAGCTATTTATATATATTCACATCTTTTCCAATACACTCTGAAACACACAAGAATGTCTTAGTCTTTATATGCTCCAATCTAGTGTTCCCCCAAAGTATTAAGAGTCACCTGGAGAATTTTATTTTATTTTTTTAAATTTTATTTATTTATTTGACAGAGATCACAAGTAGGCCGAAAGGTAGGCAGAGAGAGAGAGGGGGAAGCAGGCTCCCTGCTGAGCAGAGATTCCCGATGCGGGGCTCAATCCCAGGACCCTGGGACCATGACCTGAGCCGAAGGCAGAGGCTTTAACCCACTGAGCCATCCAGGTGCCCCACCTGGGGAACTTTAATAAAAAAAAACTTCTCAACTCTCTTTCTAGAGATTCTTGAGGCACCTGGGTGGCTCAGTTGGTTAAGCCTCTGCCTTTGGCTCAGATCATGGTCCCAGGGTCCTGGGATTGGGCTCTCTGCTCAACAGGGAGTTCGCTTTCCTCTCTGTGCCTCCCTCTCTGCCTACTTGTGATCTCTCTCTCTGTCAAATAAATAAATAAAATCTTAAAAAAAAATTTGTTTAACTCTATTTCTAGAGATTCTAATTTAATAGGCCTGGAATGGTGATAGAGAATCTATTTTGAAAAGGCTTCTCACTTAATGACTGTGATTATCAGTCCCATTTGGAACCTCCTGCCCTAGAGCACCTAGTATATAGTATGCTCTCAATAAATTCTTGTCACATTAAATAAGCAGAGCTGTGACTTAGTAAGATTAATAATACTCCAGTGTGTAGGATGAATTAGAGTGGAAAATATCCTAGAGGCAAGGAAGTCCTATTACAGATGTCCAGCTAAGAGATTAAACAGCCCTAAACTAGGGTTAAGTCCATAGAAAAGGAGAGAACCAAATGAGAAACAATGAAAAGGTTGACCTAGCTACAGAATTAGATGATACTTGGTATAATGCACTAGTTTCCAAGCATAGTGTGCCTAAGACTTAGATGTGTTTGTTTAAAAGGCGGGTTGCAGGAATCTTGTATGAAATCCTCATTAATCCAGGGTGAAGCACATGAATCTGCATTTTAAACAACCCTAACTTATGATTTTGATTTAGGTTATTTAATCTTTTAATTTAAGACCTCAGTTTAAGAACACACTGATCTGCTGACCACTGTAAGAAAGAAGACTGAAAAATCTAAAGATTAAATCTTGAGTGACAGGGAGGATGATAAGCCATTAACAGATACGCAGTATATGGTTTAGAGGAAAATAAAGTTCATGAACTAATGTGGACATTGCTGCTATAAATGTGCATATGCCCCTTCATATCATGATTTTTTTTTATCCTTTAGATAAATATGTAGTAGTAGGATTTTTTTTAAAGGTCTTTCCAGGGTAGTAAAGTAGTAAAGGAAATCAATAATAAGCTTAATTAAAAAGTCCCTTTTTAAGAAGTAAAACAAAAGAATAGAAGGAATTTCTGGAACAGAGTTTTTTAATATAGGCCTTAAAGAAGAAATTTTTTCAAGTAACAGCCTTTCTAGACTTATCAAGAAAATGGTTTTATAAGCATTATCTTATATGCCAACCTTATAAACTATGCCTAAGTACATAAGTAGTATAATAATTTATATAACAGACTTGGATTCAAAATTCAGGTCTACCTTTTAATAGATGAGTATACAACCTTGGTTAAGATCCTGTTAAATAAAATGGAAATGAAATGATACAATGTTAAATATGTGTCTGACATATAATAAATATTAAATAATAGTGACCTAATAATTGAGTGACCTTTTTTAAGTTACTTAATTGTCCTCAGTTTTTTTTAAAAGATTTTATTTATTTATTTGACAGACAGAGTTCACAAGTAGGCAGAGAGGCAGGGAGAGAGAGGGGCGGGGGGAAGCGGGCTTCCTGCTGAGCAGAGAGCCCGACATAGGGCTCAATCCCAGGACCCTGGGACCATGACCTGAGCCAAAGGCAGAGGCTTAACCCACTGAGCCACCCAGGTGCCCCTGAATTTTTAAGTGTTCTCTGTAAAATAATAATAGTTATATGGACAAAGACATCCATACAGGGAGGTAGGGTTACTAAGATTAGGTTTTTAGAAAATTGGAATTATCAAAGGACTTTGCAATAATGTTTAGTACATAAAAACATTCAGTAGATGGCTAATGCTATTATTCAAAATTCTAAATGTAATATCACTTATTTGTCTCTGTTTTCACAGTCCTTGGAAATACATCCTTCATATAGTCTTTTCAATAGTATTGTGAGATTGTCCCTTTTACAGATGAGAGTCAGAAAGCTTGAGTAATTTAGAGCCAAAAGAAGCAGCAAAGTTTTCTCACTCCTAGGCCAGTTCTGTTTTACATGGTACAATATTTGGCATTTAAGTCACAAACCTTATTTTTTTTACCTTTTTATTTTGAAATTTTAGATTCGTATGTAATTGCTAGTAATAGTATACAGTGGTTCCTTATACACCTTCACACAGTTTCACGCAATGGTAACTATATCTTGTATAATTGCAGTATAACATCACAACCAAGAAATAGATAGCTATAGCCTTACTGAGATTTTACCAGTTTTACATACACTAATTTGTGTGCATGCGTGCATTCTATGCAATTGTATCTGTGTGTAGATTCATGTAACCACCTTTACAGTCGAGATATATAACTGTGTTTTCACCATAGGATTTGTTATACTACATTTTTGATAGTCACAGATCTTCCACCTAGATCCCAGTTGCTAAGCCCTGGCAACCACTAATCTGTTCTACATGTCTATAATTTAGTTACTTTGAGAATGTTGTGTAAATGCAATAACAGTTGTAACTTTTTGAGATAATTGTGTCTTACTGTTAATAAAATATATGTTTCATTTGTAGCAATTAAAAGTAAAGACATTTTTTCAAGTTTTTAAATTCCAGTTAACGTCCATTGTTATATTAGTTTAAGGTATACAATATCATCATTCAGTAATTCCATACATCACCCAGTGCTCATCACAAGAAGTGTACTCCTTAATCCTCTTCACCTATTTAACTCACCCATCCACCCTCCTGCCCTCCGATAACCATCAGATTGTTCTCTGTAATTAAGAGTCTGTTTCTTGATTTGTCTCTCCTTTCTTTCCCCTTTGCTCATTTGTTCTGTTTCTTAAATTCTCCATATGTGTGAAATCATATAATACTTATCTCTCTCTGATTAACTTACTTCATTTAGCGTTCTACTCTATAGCTCCACCCATGTTGTAGTAAATGGCAATATTTCATTCCTTTTTATGGCTGAATAATAATTCTACAGCATGTGCAGATATATACCTCATCTTTATTCATTCTTCAGTCATCGGACACTTGGGCTGCGTCTGTAATTTGGCTATTGTAAATAATGCTGCTATAAACATGGGAGTGCATGTATCTTTTTGGATTAGTATTCTTTTTTTTTTTTTTAAATATTTTATTTATTTATTTGAAAGACAGAGATCACAAGTAGGCAGAGAGGCAGGCAGAGAGAGGGGGGAAGCAGGCTCCCCGCTGACCAGAGAGCCCGACATGGGGCTTGATCCCAGGACCCTGGGACCATGACCTGAGCCGAAGGCAGAGGCTTTAACCCACTGAGCCACCCAGGCACCCCTTGGATTAGTATTCTTGTGTTCTTTGGTTAAATACTATTTTTTTTAGATTTTATTTATTTATTTACTTGACAGACAGAGATCACAAGTAGGCAGAGAGGCAGGCAAAGAGAGGGGAAAGCAGGCTCTCTGCCGGGCAGAGAGCCCGATGCGGGGGCACGATCCCAGGACCCTAAGATCATGACCTGAGCTGAAGGCAGAGGCTTTAACCCACTGAGCCACCCAGGTGCCCCAAGGTTAAATACTATTTTTAACTTTTCAGGAACCTCCATATTGTTTTTCTCTTTGACTGCATCACTTGGCATTACTGCCAGCAGTACACAAGGGTTCCTTTTTCTCTACATCCTTGCCAATACCAGTTGTTTCTTGTATCTTTGTGTTTCTTGTGATTTTAGCCATTCTGACTGGTACGAGATAGTATCTCATTGAAGTTTTGATTTGCATTTCCCTGGTGATAAATGATGTTGAGCATTTGTTCATCTATCTGTTGGCCATCTGTAATTCTTTGGAAAAATGTCTTTTCGAGTCTTCTGCCCATTTTTTAATTGGTGTTATTTGTATTTCAGGTGTTGAGTTGTAGAAGTTCTTTATTTTGGATACTAACCCTTTATTGGATTTGAAATTTGCAGATACCTTCTCCTATTCTGTAGTTTACCTTTTATTTTGTTTATTGTTTTCTTTACTGTGCAGAAGCCTTTTCTTTTGATGTAGTCCCAATAGTTTATTTTTGCTTTTGTTTCCCTTGCCTCAGGAGACAAATCTAGAAAAAATAGTGGCCATGACTGATGTCGGAGAAGTTACTGCCCATGTTCTATTCTAGGATTTATATGGTTTCAGGTCTCACATTTAGGTCTTTAGTCCATTTTAAATTTATTTTTGTGTCTGATGTAAGAAAGTGGTCCAGTTGAAATCTTTTGCATGTTGCTGTCCAGTTTTCCCAACACCATTTGTGTTTTTTTTTAATTTAAATATTTTTCTTTTTTTAAAGATTTTATTTATTTATTTGACAGAGATCACAAGTAGGCAGAGAGGCAGGCAGAGAGAGAGAGACGAGGATACAGGCTCCCTTCTGAGCAGAGAGCCCGATGCAGGGCTTGATCCCAGGACCCTGGAATCATGACCTGAGCTGAAGGCAGAGGCTTTAACCCACTGAGCCACCCATGGGCCCCTCCAACACCATTTTTTAAAGAGACTTTTACTCATTGCATATCCTTGCTTACTTTGTTGAAAATTAACCTGTAACTGTCTGTATATTTCTGGGTTTTCTATTCTGTTTTATTGATCTATGTTTTTGTTTTTGTGCCAATACATACTATTTTGATTACTACTGCTTTGTAGTATAACTTGAAGTCTGGAATTGAAATATGTCCAGTGTGTTCTTCTTTTTCAAGAATGCTTTGGTTATTCAGGGTCTTCAATGGTTACATATAAATTTTAGAATTATTTGCTCTAGTTCTATGAAAAAAGCTATTGGTATTTTGATAGGGATTGCATTGAATACGTAGATTGCTTCTGTAGTATAGACAGTTTCAAGATCTTCCAATCTATGAGCATTAAACGTTTTTCCATTTCTTTGTGTCATCTTTACTTTCTTTCATTAATGTTTCATAATTTTTAAAGTACAAGTCTTTCATATCTATGCTTAGATTTATTCCTCAGTACTTTATTATTTTTGGTGTAATTGTAAATGGGTTTGCTTTCTTAATTTCTCTTTCTGATGCTTCATTATTGGTGTGTACAAGTGCAACAAATTTTTGTATATTGATTTTGTATCCTGCCACTATACTGAATTTGCCTATCAGTTCTAACAGTTTTTTGGTGGAGTGTTTCATGTTTTCTATGTATGGTATTATGTCACCTGCAAATAGTGAAAACTTTATTTCTTCCTTACAGTTTGGTTGCCATTTATTCATTCATTCATTCTCTGCTGTGGCTAAAAGTACTTGAGAGTGGACATCCTTAACTTGATCCTGAACATACAGAAAAAGCTCTTTTTCCCCCCATTAGACGTTATGTTAGCTGTGGGATTTTCCTGTATGGACTTTATTATGTTGATGTATGTTCCCTCTAAACCTACTTTGTTGAGAGTTTTTATCATGGATCTATGTTGTACATTCTCAGAGCTTTTTCTCCATCTACTAAAATGATCATATGGGTTTTGTCTTTTATTGATGTGATGTATCATGGTGATTGATTTGCAGATATTGAAACACCCTTGCAATCCTAGAATAAAACGCACTTGATCACAGTGAATGATTTTTTAAATGTATTGTTGGATTTGATTTGACAGTCTTTTGTTGAGGGTTCTTGCATCTGTGTTTGTTAGCTATCGGCCTGCAGTTTGAGTTCGTTCATTCGTTCTTTCTTTCCTTCTTTCGCTGTGTTGTCATTTTCTGATATTAGTATCAGGGTGATACTGGTCTCTCTTTTTCTTTTTCTTTTTAAATTATTTTTATTAACATATAATGTATTATTAGCCCCAGGGGTACAGGTCTGTGAATCATCAGGCTTACACATTTCACAGCACTCACTATAGGACATACTCTCCCACTGTCCATAAACCAACCACCCTCTTCCTACCTCCCCTCAGCCCAGCAGCCCTCAGTTTGTTTTGTGAGATTAATTCTCTTATGGTTTGTCTCCCTCCTGATCCCATCTTGTTTCATTTTTTTTCTTTCCCGACCCCCCCAAACCCCCCGCACTGCCACTCAAATTCCTCATATCAGAGAGATCATAGGATAGATAATTGTCTTTCTCTGATTAACTTATTTCACTCAGCGTAATACCCTCTATTTCCATCCACGTCTTCACAAATGGCAAGATTTCATTTCTTTTGGTGGCTGCATAGTATTCCATTGTATATATACACCACATCTTCTTTATCCATTCATCTGTTGATGGACATCTAGGTTCTTTCCATAGTTTGGCTATTGTGGACATTGCTGCTATAAACATTCGGGTGCATGTGCCCCTTTGGATCACTACATTTGTATCTTTAGGGTAAATACCCAGTCGTGCAATTGCTGGGTTGTAGGGTAGCTCTATTTTCAACTTTTTAAGGAACCTCCATGCTGTTTTCCAGAGTGGCTTCCCACCAGCTTGCATTCCCACCAACAGTGTAGGAGGTTTCCCCTTTCTCCGCATCCTCGCCAGCATTTGTCGTTTCCTTACTTAATAATTTTAGCTATTCTGACTGGCGTGAGGTGGTATCTCATTGTGGTTTTGATTTGTATTTCCCTGATGCCGAGTGATGTGGAGCACTTTTTCATGTGTCTGTTGGCCATCTGGATGTCTTCTTTGCAGAAATGTCTGTTCATGTCTTCTGCCCATTTCTTGATTGGATTCATTGTTCTTTGGGCGTTGAGTTTGAAAAGTTCTTATAGATTTCGGATACTGGCCCTTTATCTGATATGTCGTTTGCAAATATCTTCTCCCATTCTGTCAGTTGTCTTTTGGTTTTGTTAACTGTTTCTTTTGCTGTGCAAAAGCTTTTGATCTTGATGAAGTCCAAATAGTTCATTCTTACCCTTGCTTCCCTTGCCTTTGGTGATGTTTCTAGGAAAAGTTGCTGCAACTGAGGTCGAAGAGGTTGCTGCCTGTGTTCTTGTCAAGGATTTCGATGGATTCCTCTCTCACATTGAGGTCTTTCAACCATTTAGGGTCTCTTTTTGTGCATGTGGTGTGAGGAAATGGTCCAGTTTCTTCTTCTGCATGTGGCTGTCCAATTTTCCCAAAACCATTTGTTGAAGAGACTGTCTTTTTTCCATTGGACGTTCTTTACTGCTTTGTTGAAGATGTGTTGACCATAGAGTTGAGGGTCTATTTCTGGGCGCTCTCTCCTGTTCCATTCACCTATGTGTCTGTTTTTGTGCCAGTACCATACTGTCTTGATGATGATAACTTTGTAATAGAGCTTCAAGTCTGGAATTGTGATGCCACCAGCTTTGGCTTTCTTTTTCAATATTCCTCTGGCTATATGAGTTCTTTTCTGATTCTATATGAATTTTAGGATTATTTGTTCCATTTCTTTGAAAAAAATTGATTGTATTTTTGAAAGGGATTGCATTAAATATGTAGAATGCTTTAGGTAGCATAGACATTTTCACAGTATTTATTCTTCCAATCCATGAGCATGGAACATTTTTCCATTTCTTTGCCGTCTTCCTCAGTTTCTTTCATGAGTACTTTATAATTTTCTGGGTACAGATTCTTTGCCTCTTTGGTTAGGTTTATTCCTAGGTATCTTATGGTTTTTGGTGTATTTGTAAATGGGGTCGACTCCTTAAACTTTCTTTCTTCTGTCTTGCTCTTGGTGTATAGAAATGCAACTGATTTCTGTGCATTGATTTTATATCCTAACACTTTACTGAATTCCTGTATGAGTTCTAGCAGATTTGGAGTGGAGGCTTTTGGTACTTTTCCACATAAAGTATCATATCATCTGCAAAGAGTGAGATTTTGACTTCTCTTTGGTGATTCGGATGCCTTTCATTTCTTTTTGTTTGCCTGCTGAGTCTAGAACTTCTAGTACTATGTCAATTAGCAGTAGTGTCAGTGGACAGCCCTGCTGTGTTCCTGACCTTAGGGGAAAAGCTGTCAGTTTTTTCCCATTGAGAATATTTGTTGTGGGTTTTTCAAAGATGTCTTTGATGATATTGAGGTATATGCCCTCTATCCCTGCACTTTGAAGAGTTTTGATCAAGAAAGGATGCTGTACTTTGTAAAATGCTTTTTCAGCATCTACTGAGAGTATCATATGGTTCTTGTTCTTTCTTTTATTAATGTGTTGTATCATATTGATTGATTTGCGGATGTTGAACCAACCTTGCAGCCCAGGAATAAATCCCACTTGGTCATGGTGAATAATCCTTTTAATGTACTGTCGGATCCTATTGGCTAGTATTTTGATGAGAATTTTCACATCCATGTTCATCAAGGATATTGGTTTGTAATTCTACTTTTTGATGGGGTCTTTGTCTGGTTTTGGGATCAAGGTAATGCTGGCCTCATAAAATGAGTTTGGAAGTTTTCCTTCCATTTCTCTGTTTTGGAACAGTTTCAGGAGAATAGGTATTAATTCTTTAAATGTTTGGTAGAATTTCCCTGGGAAGCTCTCTGGCCCTGGGCTGTTGTTTGTTGGGAGATTTTTGATGACTGCTTCAATCTCCTTACTGGTTATGGGTCTTTTCAGGTTTTCTGTTTCTTCCTGGTTCAGTTTTGGTCATTTATACATCGCTGGAAATCCATCCATTTCTTCCGGATTGTCAAACTTGCTGGCTTATAGTTGCCCATAGTATGTTCTTATAATTGTTTGTATTTCTTTGGTGTTGGTTGTAATCTCTCCTCTTTCATTCATGATTTTATTTACTTGGGTCCTTTCTCTTTCCTTTTTGATAAGGTTGGCCAAGGGTTTATCAATCTTATTAATTCTTTCAAAGAACCAGCTCCGAGTTTCATTGATTTGTTCTACTGTTTTGTTTTTTTTTTATTTGTTTCTATTTCATTGATTTCTGCTCTGATCTTTAGGATTTCTCTTCCCCTGTTTGGTTTAGGCTTTCTTTGCTGTTCTTTCTCCAGCTCCTTTAGGTGTAGGATTAAGTTGTGTACTTGAGATCTTTCTTGTCTCTTGAGAAAGGCTTGTATTGCTATATACTTTCCTCTCAGGACTGTCTTTGCTGTGTCCCACAGATTTTGACCAGTTGTGTTTATTTTCATTTGTTTCCATGAATTTTTTTTCAATTCTTCTTTAATTTCCTGGTTGACCCATTCATTCTTTAGTAGGATGCCCTTTAGCCTCCATGTATTTGAGTTCCTTAAAACTTTCCTCTAGTGATTGAGTTCTAGCTTCAGGGCACTGTGGTCTGCAAATGTGCAGGGAATGATCCCAGTCGTTTGGTACTGGTTGAGACCTTTGTGACCAGGATATTACCTATTCTGGAGAATGATCCATGTGCACTAGAGAAGAATGTGTTATCTGTTGCTTTGGGATGGAATGTTCTGAATATATCTGTGATGTCCATCTGGCCCAGTGTGTCGTTTAGAGCCTTTATTTTCTTGTTGATCTTTTGCTTGGATGATGTGTTCATTTCAGTGAGGGGGGAGGTGTTAAAGTCCCCTACTATTATTATATTATTGTCGATGTGTTTCTTTGACTTTGTTATTAATTGGTTTATATAATTGGCTGCTCCCATGTTAGGAACATACATATTTAAAATTGTTAGATCTTCTTGTTGGACAGAACCTTTGTGTATGATATAGTGTCCTTCCTCATCTCTTATTATAGTCTTTGGCTTAAAATCTAATTGATCTGATATAAGGATTGCCACCCCAGCTTTCTTTTGATGTCCATTAGCATGGTAAATTGTTTTCCACCCCCTCACTTTAAGTCTGGAGGTGTCTTTGGCTCTAAAATGAGTTTCTTGTAGATAGCATATTGGTGGGTCTTGTTTTTTTTTTTTAAGATTTTATTTTATTTATTGGACAGACAGAGATCACAAGTAGGCAGAGAGGCAGGCAGAGAGAGAGAGAGGAGGAAGCAGGCTCCCCGCTAAGCAGAGAGCCCCATGTGGGGCTCGATCCCAGGACCCTGGGATCATGACCTGAGCTGAAGGCAGAGGCTTTAACCCACTGAGCCACTCAGGCACCCCGGGTCTTGTTTTTTTAATCCATACCCTGTTTCTTTTGATTGGGGCATTTACCCCATTTACATTAAGGATAACTATTGAAAGATTTGAATTTAGTGCCATTGTATTGCCTGTAAGGTGACTGTTACTGCATATTGTCTCTGTTCTTTTCTGGTCTGTTACTTTTAGGCTCTCTCTTTGCTTAGAGGACCCCTTTCAATATTTCCTGTAGGGCTGGCTTGGTGTTTGCAAATTCTTTTAATTTTTGTTTGTCCTGGAAGCTTTTTATCTCTCCTTTGATGGCAGCCTAGGTGGATATAGTATTCTTGGCTGCATATTTTTCTCATTTAGTGCTCTAAATATATCATGCCAATTTTTTTCTGGCCTGCCAGGTCTCTGGATAAGTCTGCTGCCAGTCTAATATCTCTGCCATTGTATGTTGCAGACTTCTTGTCCTGTGTTACTCTCAGGATTTTCTCTTTGTCACTAAGTCTTGTAAGTTTTACTATTAGATGACGGGGTGTGGTCCTATTTATATTGATTTTGAGGTGGTGTTCTCTGTGCCTCCTGGATTTTGATGCTTGTTTCCTCTGCCATATTAGGGAAATTCTCTACTATAATCCTCTCCAATATGCCTTCTGCCTCTTTCTCTCTTTCTTCTTTTTCTGGGATCCCAATTATTCTAATATTGTTTAGTCTCATGGTATCACTTATCTCTTGTATTCTCCCCTCGTGGTCCAGTAGTTGTTTGTCTCTCTTTTTCTCAGCTTCTTTATTCTCTGTCATTTGGTCTTTTGTATCACTAATTCTCTCTTCAACCTCATTTATCCTAGCAGAAAGAGCCTCCGTTTTTTGATTGCACCTCATTAATAGCTTTTTTAAATTTCAACTTTGTTAGATTTTAGTTCTTTTATTTCTCCAGAAAGTGCATTTATTTCTCCATAATGGGAATCTCTGATATCTCCCATGCCTTTTTCAAGCCCAACTAGCACCTTGATAATCATCATTCTGAACTGTAGTTCTGACATAGTACCAATGTTCGTATCGATTACGTCCCTTGATGTCAGTACTGCCTCTTGTTCTTTTTATGGTGTGGTTTTTCTGCTTTGTCATTTTATCCAGATAAGAAAATGTGAATGAGAGAATAAAATAGTAAAAGGATGGCAGTTACCCCTGAAAAATATACCCTAACCAAATCAGAAGAGACCAAAATTGGGGGGAAAAGAAAGGGGGAGAAAAAGAAGTAAAAATAAAGAATGATATATATCATATATATTATTATATATGTATATTATGCTGGTGAATAGAATAGAGCCACCCGACTTGATTTTGCGTGTATTCTGTTCTCGTAGAAGAAACTACCTTCCGAAATTTTAAAGAAAGAAAAACTTAACATATATGCAAAAATAAGGGTAAACACAGTAAAGGGATGGAATATGACTGTAAAGATGAAAATTTCAAAAAGATTCTAAAAAGGGAATTGATAAATTAGTTGGAAAGAGAAAATAAAAAGGGGAGAGAATGTGATCAGGCTGGAGACTAGAACAAAGCCATGTGCTAGATTTAGGGTATATTTTGATGTATTAGAAGATAGTGTATTCCAAAATTTTAAAGAAAAAAACTTAAACTCTATATGTGTACAAAAAAATAAGGTTAAATACAATGAAGGGATAAAGTATGGCTATAACAATAAAGATTTAGAAACTTTTTTTTACGAAAAGTATTGTTAAGCAAGTTAAACATTAAAAGAAGAAAGAGGTAAAGTTAAAAAAGAGTAACAATAAAATTTTAAAAATTTAATTTTGCAAAACCAGAGGATCATGGCGAAAAAGGCATGAATTCTATGTGTTCCTTTCTCCTAGCTCTGGAGTTCCGCAGTTCTCCATCTGTGAACTTGTTCTTGGCTGGGTGTTCTTGCTGATCTTCTGTGGGAGGGGCATGTTGCAGTGATTCTCATCTGTCTTTTCGGGAGGTGGAGTTACACCGCCCTTGTCAGGGACCAGGCTAAATAATCTGCTTGGGTTTGCTCTTGGTAGTTTTTTTTTTTTTAAATTTTATTTTTTATAAACATATATTTTTTTCCCCCAGGGTACAGGTCTGTGAATTGCCAGGTTTACACACTTCACAGCACTCACCATAGCACATACCCTGCCCAATGTCCATAACCCCACCCGCCCCTCTCCCAACCCTCCTCCCCCCAGCAACCCTCTGCTCTTGGTAGCTTTTGTTCTCAGCTCTCTTTCCATACAGCTTTGGAGGATGGGAATGAAAATGGCGGCCTCTCAATCTCTGGCCTGGATGAGCCAAGAGCTTAAGGCCCCACTCCTCGGTACACCCTCAGAGAAAAGCAGTCAATCCCTCCCATTTCTCTGGTCTCTGGCCGTGCTCCGTGCTCACTGACTTGTGACTGCCTGTTTATGCCTTTGGCTCACAGCCCCCATTTGGAAGCTCCAATCCCAGCGGAAACCTATCACACACTGCTGTGGTGCTCCTTTTGGAGGAGGAAGGAGGGGTCTCTCTGGATCTGCTACCTGTGGGTTGCCTGCTTGAAGAGCAGTGGTCCAACTGTGCCATGGATCACGGTTTAAAGTAAATCTGAGCTGAGAGCTCACTCCTCTGCTCCATCTCTGTAGCCGGTTCCCCGCTCCAATACCTGGCAGCTCTGCTACAGACAGACACCCCTGGTCTTTCTGTGAACCTGGCCCCCTGCGAGGGCTTTAGCTCTGTTTAGCCTCTGGAGCGATGTCCTCAGTGGCACAGGCTTCTAAAAGTTCTGATTTTGTGCTCCACTGCTTGCTGGGTGCTAGCCCCTCTACCCCTCAGTTTATGTTCAGGTCACTTCGGATTCAGTTCTCCACATGTCCTTCCTTACAGAAAGTGTTTAATTTTCTTTGCCTAGAATTGTTGCTCTTCTTCTCTTCCATCTCCTGTTGAGTTTGTAGGTATTCAGAATGGTTTGATAACTATCTAGCTGAACTCCTGGGACCTAATGATATTTCAGTCTGCTACTGCTCTGCCATCTTGCTTCTTCCCCTCTTTTTCTTTTTCAGTTTTTTAGTAGAATTCACATGTGAGGCCATCTGGTCCTGGGATTTGTTGGTTGGGAATTTTTTGTTTATGGATGTGGGAATTGATCTCAGGACCCAGAGATCATGACCTGAGCGGAACGCAGACACTTAACCATCTGAGATGCCCAGGCACCCTGTGGTTTTTCAGTTTTTGAATTTTTTTCCTCAAAGACCCAGCTTCTGGTGTTATTGATCTATTGTTTTTTTGGTTTCTGTATCATTTAGTCTGCTCTAATCTTTATTATTTCCTTCCTTCTGCTGGCTTTAGGTTTTGTTAGTTCTTTTTAGCTTATTTTAGGTGTTATGTTGCTTGAAATTTTTCTTTTTTCATAAAGTAGGCTTGTATTAATGTAAATTTCCAAGAACCACTTTTCCTGCATCTCCAACTTTTGGATCATTGTGTTTTCATTTTCGTTGCCATGCAATTTTTCTTTATTTCCTGGTTGGCCCATTCAGTATTTGGTAGCATGTTATTTAACCTCCATGTATTGTGGTATATACAGATTTTTTCTTGTGGTTGACTTCCAGTTTCATGGCATTGTGGTCAGGGAAGGTGCATGATATGATTTTGACCATATAGAATTTGTTGAAGCTTGATTTGTGGCCTAATATGTGATCTGTTCTTGAGAATGTCCCATGTACACTTGAAAAGAATGTGTACTTTGCTGTTTTAGGATGGAATGGTTATGAATATAGCTGCTAAACCCATTGGGTCTACTGTGCCATTCAAAGCTATTGTTTCCTTGTTGATTTTCTATTTAGAGAATCTGTCCATTGAGCAAGTGGGGTATTAAAGTTCCCTACTAATATTGTACTTTATTGATTTGATCCTTTATGTTTGTTATTAACTGTTATATGTATTTGGATGCTCCCATTTTGGGGACATAAGTATTTGTAATTTTTATGACTTCTTTTTGGATTCTCCCCATTATATAGCATCTTTGTTTGTCTCTTGCTGCAGTTTTTGTCTGAAAGTATATTTTGTCTGATATAAATATTGCTACTCTTGGTTTCTCTTGCCATCCTTTTGCATGATGTTTATCTATCTCCTTACTTTCAATCTTCATGTGTCTTTAGGTCTAATATGAATCTCTTCAAAGTAGCATAAAGATGAGTCTTGGTTTTTTATCCATTCTGTCGCCCTGTATCTTTTGATTGGAGTGTTTAGTCATTTATATTTTATACTCAAAGAAATTATTGATAGTTATGTATTTATTATCATTTTATTACTTTTTTTGTGGTTGCTTCTGAGGATTTCCTCTCAACCTTTCTTGTCTTTTGTGATTTGCTGGTTTGTTTGTTTGTTTGTTTTTTAGTATATATATTGATTTCCTTCTTTACTCTTTCCATATTTATTAGTGGTTTCTGATTTGTGGTTACCATTATGTTTGTATATAATATCTATGTATAGCCATCTGTATTACTTTGACGGTCATTTAAGTTTGAAACCCCCCCCCCTTTTTTTTTAAGAATTATTTTAGGAAAAGAGACTACTTGACAGTACAGGGAGACAGGGCAGAGGGAGAGGGAGAGCGAATCTCAAGCAGGCTCCACGGAGCCCAATGTGGGGCTTGATCTCATGACTCTGAAATCACAACCTGAGCTGAAATGAAGAGTTAGATGCTTAACTGACTGTGCCACCCAGGTGCCCCAAGTTGAACCCATTCTTGACTCTTCTCTTCCTCATGTTTTAGGCATATGGTGTCATATTTTACATGCTTTTATTTTGTCAGTTCTTTGACCACTTTTCTTTACAGAAATATTCATTTTACCGTTTTGGTGTTTCCTACCTTGGTACTGTCATTTTTGGTCTTTCCTTTCCACTCAAAGAGTCACCTTTAATATTTCTTGCAGGGCTGTTTATTTATTGATCATGAACTCTTTTAGTTTTTGTTTGTCTGGGAAACTCTTCCTCTCTCCTTCTGTTCTGAATGATAGCCTTGCTGGATGCAGTATTCTTGGCTGCACATTATTTTCATTCATCACTTTAAATATATCACGTTCCTTCCTTCTGGCTTGGGAAGTTTCTACTGAAAAATACCAGTAGTCTAATGGGGTTTCCCTTGTATGTTATTTTATTTTATTACTTTTTTTTAAGATTTTATATATTTGTCAGAGAGAGAGAGTGGCAGGCAGAGGGATAGGCAGACTCCCTACTGAGCAAAGGAGCCTGATGCCAGGACTCAGGCCCAGGACTCTTGGATCATAACTAGCGCTGAAGGCAGATACTTAACCGACTTAGCCACCCAGGTGTCCCTTTTCTTTTCTTTTCTTTTTTATCTTGCTGCTTTTGCACTTTTTTAAATCACACTATATTTTGCCAGTTTAACTAAAATAGGTCTTGCTGTTAATCTGCTTTCATTGCTATTGCTTGGGGTTCTTTGTGTCTCCTAGATCTGGATAGCTCTTTCCTGCTCCAGATTAGGGATGTTTTCAGTTATTATTTCTTCAAATAATTTTCCTGTTCCCTTTTCTCTCTTCTTCTTCTTCTGGGACTCTTAAAATACAAAAATTATTACGTTCGGTTGAGTCACTAAGTTGCCTAAGTCTGTTATTGTTTTGCATAGTTTTTTTCTGTCTTTTGTTCAGCTTGATTACTTCCCATTGCTCTCTCTTCTAGCTCATTAATTTTTTTCCTGCCTTCCAGCCTCCTGTTCATTCCGTTAAGCGTGTATTTCATGTCATTGAGTGCTTTATCTGTGCTATGTTATTCATTATCTCTGTGTTAAGGGACTCACTGATGCCTTCCACTTTTCCTAGGTCCAGTGAATGTATTTACGATTATTACTTTAAATTCTCTATCAGCCATTTAAATTATATCTGTTTCACTTCATTCTCTAATTATGACTTTGCCCTGTTCTTTCATTTGGGACAAATTCCTGTCTTCTCATGTTGTCTAAGTCTGTATGCCTATTTCTGTGTGTTAGGAAAGTCAACTGTATCCCCTGTTCTTGAGAGTAATGGCCTTATGATGAGGAGGTCTTATAATACCTAGGTCGTATACTGCTATGTAGTATCCTCTATTCCCCAGAGCCTGACACTTCAAGAACTGTCTTTAACATGTACTGCATGTGCTCTGCTGTTATGCTCTGCCATTTTATCCTTCAGACCAGCCATCTACAGAGGCTGTCTTTGCTTGTTGTGGGCAGTCTTTGGTCCCTCGCCTGATTATGGCATGTTTTCATTAGGTATTCTCCAGTCTGCTTGTGAAATGAGACCTCTTGTCACCACCACTGGAACTGAGACTCTGTAAATCTTCTGGATAGGGAGACATAGTGTGGCATGGGTTTAGGCGGTGATGGGTGCTTCTGGGGGCAAGAACTTGCTATGCTCAGAGTAAGACAAGCTTACTAGAAAGGGGAGTCTCACCAGAGCATGGGGAGGTGGGGATTGGTGTAAGCAAGTTAGATAGCAAGTGTCTGCTCTATGCTGATTTCTACATGTGGCCCTGTGCTTATGCTGAGCGGCAGGGGAGGGAAAAGGCATTGCTAGTTCCTTTGTTCTCAGAGGGGTCTCTCCATGAATGGTGCCTCTCTGGGCCTCACTCTGAAATGAATATATCATGTCCCTACTGTGTACTTCAGGCACTCTTCAGATCAATGTTTCTGTGCTGTATGACCACAGGCTGTTCCCTGCCTTACCTCCACAAATAGCCCCACTGCACTTAGGGCTCTGTTCATGCCAAGCCCATTAATTCAAGGAATTAATTTCTGCTGCTTTAAAAAACATGGCTCCCTCCCCACTGCAGCAGCCATGATCACTTTCTTTCCCAAGCCACGTCTCTACACTTACTACCTTCTTCACTGTGGCCTCTTCTCTACCTTTACTTGTGGAGTTTGTTATGCCAGTCTTCAGGTGATTTCTGGGGTACTTAGGATGACTCAATATTTACCTAATTGTATTTGTGGGATGAGGGGAGCCTAGGGTCATCCTACTCCACTGCCATCTTCCCCTCAGCCCCCCTCATAGTAAAGACATTTAAAAAATAGAACATAAGCCTTCTGTCTAGTAGAGGAGTGGATATCTTTCCATGTTTGTGGCCTGTAGATAGTAAGGGAAGAATTGTTGGAATAAAACCACATGACAGCAATTAGCAATGGTAAAAAAAAAAAAAAAAAAAAAACTCCTAATTTCAAGTCCTGGCACACATGTTTCTGGGTTTCTAGACAGCACCACTTTTTGTCTTTAAGGATGGTTCAATGGCCATTGCCTGTCTTTCCTTTGAGAATGTTTTCTTGTGTAAATTAACCTAGTTGTACATCTTGTGTGGATTTTTACTGTCATATCAGTGAATTAGGCAAAATTTATGAAGTGTATGATTTCATGAAAAATAATGGAATAGAAAGTTTTAAGGCTTGGTCTTCCCACCGAAATACCCACTAAAAGGGAAAAATTTCTCACAGTCAACCATTTTGGAACTCTGGAACCTGATCAGACACTTAAAGAAACCAGAAGAGTGCATAATGAAAGGAGAGACTACTGAAATTTAGTAAAAGAGTGACGTGCATGAACCAGCTATTAACTGCCTTTCTTCTGCCCTGCCATGATTGTGGTGATAGTGTGCATTTCTGGAGTGGCTGGCTGATTTCAGTGCAGGCAGTAAGGACTTCATCCTCCATAATTTGGAGACTCATTTTAATCAGTCTGGTCACCCTCGACCAGCAAAGATGCTTACTCTTGTTTCTGCAGCTTCCATAGCTGTGGCTACTATCAAAAAATTTAAAGATGGTTTCTTTTCCCTCTTTTGGGTCCCAGCATTTGTGTAAACTCTGTTAGAATTCTGCATGACTGGGGGGATAATGGAAAAGAAACATCTGTGACCACAGATGGATAACTGTAGACATACTTAGCAATAAACTTAACCAAGGAGGCCCAAGACCTGTGCACCAAAAACTGCAAAACATTGTTGAAAGTTATTAAAGAAGACCTAGGTAAATAGAAGGACATCCCATATACATGGATTGGGAAGCTTAATATCATTAAGATGACAATATTAGCTAAAGCAATCTAGAGATTATATTCAATCCCTATGAAAAAATAATCCATATATAGAAGTTTAATATTTTATAATTCTAAAAGTTGTTTGATTTGTATAGACAGTAGTTAGAGGTTATCAGGAGTTAGGTGGGAGAGGGGCAAATAGGTTATTACTTTATGGATGCAGAATTTCTGTTTGGGATGATTTGAAGTTCTGGGTATAGATAGTGGTGATGGGTGCACAACACTATGAATGTACTTAATAATTTATTTAATTAATTTATGCCACGTAAGTTTAAAAATGGCTGTAGTGGTTAAGTTTTATATTCTATGTATATATGAGTAAAATTTAATGTGGCTATTGTTTTTGAGAATTGCTGCTCTAACTTAAAAATTAATGAGAAAATCCTTTGGTTTTCTTTCTTTTTTTTTAAGATTTTATTTATTTGACAGAATGAGAAAGTTGGGGAGGGGGTAGAGGGAGAGGGAGAGAGAAACCCAAGCAGACTCCATGCAGAGCTCAGAGCCCGACCTGGGGTTTAATTTCACAACCCTGAGATCAGACCTAAGCTGAAGCCAAGAGTCACTTGCTTAACCAACTGTGCCACCAAAAACCCTTTGGTTTTCTTTGTTGTGTTTCTTAAGTTATCTTTTAATCTTTAATCGTATTTAGGTTTTCTACATGAATTATAGATACAGCTTCTTCTAAAAAACTTTTTGTTTTTAAACAAAACAATTGTTTTTTTCTGGTTTTGATAAAATGACATTAAGTCAGTAGCTAAGAGCCCAACTTTGAACTAAAAAAGTTTTAAATTATAACTGCCATTTATTAGCTATGTGACTGTGGGTAATATAATTTAATTCTGTAGGACAAAGTTTTCTCTTTAGTTTTATGGGCATCATAATAGCTATCTCATACATTTATTGTATTAAATGAAATAATCCAGGTACAACATTTAGCACAGTCCCAGATACCTACTAAGTACACATTAAGAGTAATTCTCATTGCAATGAAATTTTTAAACCTCAAAATTACTTAAAAATTTAGAAAATATACTCCCAAAGAAATTTTAAGATAGAACAGCTTCCACATTGGTCACTTCAGCTCCTCAGTGGCATGATCAGAATTCAGATCTTCTGGGCGCCTGGGTGGCTCAGTGGGTTAAGCCGCTGCCTTAGGCTCAGGTCATGATCTCAGGGTCCTGGGATCAAGTCACACGTCGGGCTCTGCTCAGCAGGGAACCTGCTTCCTTCTCTCACTCTCTCTCTCTCTCTGCCTGCCTCTCCATCTACTTGTGATCTCTCTCTGTCAAATAAATAAAATAAAATCTTAAAAAAAAATTAGAATTCAGATCTTCTCCTTTTGCTACTCTGTTATCCTCAAAGTGTTAACCCTTATCTTCAGATTAGGTTTCCTCATGGTCATAAGATGACCACTCAATTTTTTGTCTTCAAATCCAGTCAACACAGCATCTAGCAAAAGAAAACACCATCTCTTTGTGCGTTTCTTTTTTTTTTTCTTTTTCTTTTCTTTCTTTTTCTTTTCAGTGTAATGTGCATGTTTCTTTTTAAGAACAAGGGAATCTTTTTTGGGAAAACTTCCAACACCCTTGCCTTCATGACTTATTGACTAAGTCATATCCTCACTTCCTAAATGATCACAGGTAAGGAGAGAGGGATTATGGATTACCTAGAGGTAGGTGGGCTTAGAAAAATCAAGATTTAACAAGCAGAAAAGAATATCCAATGGAAAATAGTCTCTTCAACAAATGGTGTTGGGAAAAATTGGATAGGAACATGCAGAAGAATAAACTGGACCACTTTCTTACACCATACAGAAAAGTAGGGTTTCCGTAGTGTAGTGGTTATCACGTTCACCTGACACCATACACAAAGGTAAATTCAGAATGGATGAAAGACCTAAATGTGAGACAGGACACCATTAAAAATCCTAAAGGACAACATAAGCCGCAACTTCTTACTAGATGTGTCTCCTGAAGCAAGGGAAACAAAAGCAAAAATAAACTATTGGGAGGGGTTGCCTGGTGGCTCATTCAGTTAAGTGTCTGACTCTCAGTTTCAGCTCAAGTCGTGATCTCTGGGTCGTAAGATGGAGTGTGCATTGGGATCCACCTTCAGCATGGAGTCTGTTTGTCCCTCTCCCTCTGCTCCTACCTCTGCTTGCTCTCTCTCTAAAGTAAATAAATAAAATCTGTAAAAAAGTATTGGTGAGAATGAAGAGAAAATACTGTTTGTGGGAATGCAAACTGGTATAGCCACTCTGGAAAACAGTAGGGAGGGTCCTCAAAATGTTAAGAAAAGAATTGCCCTATGATCCAGCAATTACACTACTAGATATTTATCCAAAGAATACAAAAATACTGATTTAAAGGGATACATACACCTTATTGTTCTTAGCAGCATTATCAACAGTAGCCAAATTATGGAAAGAGCCCAAATGTCCATTAACTGATGAATGAATAAAGAAGATATGGTATATATACAAAAAGGAATATTACTCAGCCATATAAAGATTTAAATCTTACCATTTGCAATGACATGGATGAAGCTAGCCAAATAAGTCAATCAGAGAAAGACAAATACCATATGATTTCACTCATATGTGGAATTTAAGAAACAAATGAATAAGAGGAAATGAGAGAGAGACTCTTAACTATAGAGACCAAACTGATGGTTACCAGAGGGGATAGGTTAAATAGGTGATGCGGATTGAGGAATATGTTTTATGGAAGTATGGAATGACTATATTGTACACCTGAAAATAATACTACACTGTATGTTAACTAACTGGAATTTAAATAAACACTTAAAAAGAAAAATCAAGATTTATCCCTGAGGTTTGGGTTGTGTCACTTATTAAAGAGTGGATGCTTAAACAAAATTGGTGTTGTATAACTCAGAGATATGGGTACATACCATAGCTGTTAGTCTGCATTATGGAATATTTGCCATTTCTTTTTAATCCTCACATAAAGGAGATTCAGTTATCTAACTGCTTAGTTCCTTGCCAGTGTCATCCATCAGTTATTACACAATAATGCCAATTTCATTCTTTTTTCACTCTTAAAAAAATTGTTTCTTTCTGTTGTTCCTACTACTGCGGAAGGTTACTGAAGTGTCACAGCTAAGAATGGCAAGTACCTAGGAATATTAGGTTTCCCTGAAACAGTTCAAAAACACGAATGCCATGATAACTATAGCTGCTTTCTTAAGGCGAATTTTACCTTGGGATGGAAGCAAATAATTAGCATTAGTGTACCTGAGTTATAAATACAAAATCTTGCTTTCCAAGCTATAAAAAATTGATTAGGAAGTTATTATTCTATTTACTTTCTACCTAAATTAGGTGATCTATTAGCAACACCCTGAAGAGAACTAAACACAGTATTATAATATATGTGTGCAGGAATAAAAAAGAACAGTTTTCATTGTACCAAAGAGTTTATAAAGGATAGGGTTGTATTTATATAGTAATATATGTAGGAAATCCTTTAATTTTCCTGATTCCTTCTCCATACCTCCATTTATTTTTTATTTAAATTCAATTGAATTAACATATACTGTATTATTATTTTCAGAGGTATAATTTAGTGATTCATCAGTTGTGTACAACACCCAGTGTTTATTACTCCAAGTGTTCTTTTTTTTTTTTAAAGGTTTTATTTATTTATTTGACAGACAGCAATCACAAGTAGGTGGAGAGGCAGGCAGAGAGGAGGAAGCAGGCTCCCTGCTGAGCAGAGAGCCCGATGCGGGGCTCGATCCCAGGACCTTGGGATCATGACCTGAGCTTAAGGCAGAGGCTTTAACACACTGAGCCACCCAGGCGCCCCTCCAAGTGTTCTTAATGCCTATCACCCAATTACCCCATCCCCCCTACCTCCCCTCCAGCAACCCTCAGTTTGTTTCCTATAGTTAAGATTCTCTTATGATTTTTGTCTTACTTTATTTTTTCCCTTCCCCTATGTTTATCCATTTTGTTTCTTAAATTCTACTTAAGAGTTAAATTATATGGTATTTGTTTTTCTCTGACTGACTTATTTCACTTAGCATAATACCCTCTAGTTCCATCCATGTCATTGCAAATACCAAGAGTTCATTCTTTTTGATGGCTGAGTAATATTCCTGTGTGTGTGTGTGTGTGTGTGTGTGTACACCATATCTTCTTTATCCCTTCATCTCTCAATGGACATCTGAGTTCTTTCCATAGTTTGGCTCTTATGGACATTGCTGCTATAAATACTATGGTGCAGGTACCCCTCCTTCAAATCATGATTTTTATATCCTTTGGATAAATACCTAGTAGTGCAATTGCTGAGCTGTAGGGTAGCTCTCTTTTTAACTTTTGAGGAACCTCCATACTGTTTTCCAGAGTGGATGTGCCAGTTTGCATTCCCACCAAGAGTATAAGAATGTTCCCCTTTCTCTGCATCCTTGCCAACATCTGTTGTTTCCTAGGTTGTTAATTTTAGCCATTCTGACCAGTGTGAGGTGGATCTTACTGTGGCTTGGATTTGCATTTACTTGATGATGAGTGATGTTGAGCATCTTTTCATATGTATGTTGACCATCTGTATATCTTCTTTGGAGAAATGCCTGTTTGTGTCTTCTGCCCATCTCTTGACTGGAGTTTTTTGTTTGTTGTGTGTTGAGTTTTATAAGTCTCTTTGTATGTTTTAGATACTGACCCTTTATCAGATATGTCATTTTCAAATATCTTCTCCCATTGTGTAGGTTGTCTTTTGGTTTGTTGATTGTTCCTTTGATATGTTAGAAGTTTCGATATAGTCTTAATAGTTTATTTTTTGTTTTATTTCCCTTGCCTCAGGATACATACCTAGAAAAAAAAAATTGCTCCAGCTGATGTCAGAGAAGTTAATGATTTCCTGTCTCACATTTAGGTCTTGAATCTGTTTTGAATTTACTTTTGTGTATGGTATAAAGAAGTGGTCCAGTTTCATTGTTTTGCAAGTAGCTGTCCGGTTTTCCCAATACTCTTTGTTGAAGATCTTTTTCCCATTGCATATTCTTGTCTCCGTTGTCAAAGATTAACCATATCATTGTGGGATTATTTCTGGTTGAACTATATGTCGAACTATATGTCTATTTTTGTGTCCGTATCCTACTGTTTTGGTTATTACAGCTTTGTAGTATCTCTCAAGTCTGGGATTTGATACCTCCAGTTTTGTTCTTCTTTTTCAAGATTACTTTGGCTATTTGGGGTCTTGGGTGGTTCCATACAAATTTAGGATTACTTTTTAGTTCTGTGAAAAATGCTATTGGTATTTTGATAAGGGTATGGTTACTAAGAAATTGCTGCTTACTGTATTGTATGCAGCTGTCTTTAGAAAAGCAGAAAATAAGATACTTCCTAGAATATGGAAAGAAGTAGGTAATATTTCAAAAATAATTCTGGAGTTTTACTACAACTGTGCAAAAGTATGGAATGTGAGGCATGAAAACGTATTGCCTAGATTTCCTGCTGCCAGGAACATAATTCACTGATGGGCCCACCCGCTGCCTTTTAGACCCACTCTCAAGTTCATGCCAAGGCCATGAATCCCAAGTGATCCTTCCAGGCAGTGACTGCACATGATGGGCGTTGTAAGGCAGGTCATTTACAATGAGATGCAGGACTGCTTTACTGGAATATTTTGGCTCAAGGACTTCCCATTAGTTGGGCCAAAACTTTCTTAGAACTGTGCTACAGTCTCATACTCTTCCCACCCAGGCCTCTTTTCCTTCCCTTTTCCCATCATAATCTGAAGGCTCTCTTACCTTCCTTTCTCATCACTGATTATAAGCTAATCCCCAGATCTTTTGCTTGTCTAATCCTTTTTGTCATATGCTTGTTAGAAGCCTCAAACCAGCACAGAAACACAGACGTACAGTACTGACAGAAAATGGACCAAAATGATGACTTAAAGAAAAAAAAAAAATTCTTACAGAAAGATTCCTGATACTATATGTAGATACCCTGTCCTTTTTAGGAGCTAGGGTTTAATTCTTCTTTCCAATGTGGGATGGGCTTAGTGACTTGCTTCCAATGAACAGAGCAGTATCTGCCAGTAACCCCCTTTAAAATACCAATCCCTGCTCCACACAGACACAGGAACCTTTTTAGACATTTTTTCATAATGTCCCCAGTTGAAGTTCTAAAGATTTCTTTTTTTTTAATTTATTTGACAGAGTTCACAAGTAGACAGAGGGACAGGCAGAGATAGAGGAAGAAGCAGGCTCCCCACTGAGCAGAGAGCCCAATGCCTGGCTCTATCCCAAGACCCTGGGATCACGACCCAAGCCAGAGGCAGAGGCTTTAACCCACTGAGCCACCCAGGCGCGCCCCCCCCCGTTGAAGTTTTAATACTGCAAATATATTGTATATTTGTTTATCTACTATTTATATACCCATGTTTTATGCATAAGAAGAATTAAATTTTTTTGCCCCTAGGAATGAATTTTTACTCCCCTAAGGGTGTTATCATAACTCCCACTGAGAATGCACAGAACAGAGTATGGAAAGGCAAAATTTCTATCTTATTGTGGAGAAATCTTGCAGACACCACTTTAACAAAGTGATCACAGTTAACATCACCAGTGATAAATCCTGTTAATGCCATGTATACCCAGTATGATACAGTGAGAAGGATAGTTTGTCTTTGTAGGAGTCTTCCCCAGAACACATAACCCATGTGTCATCACAAGAAAACATCTAACCAACCCAAATTGAGGGAAAGTCTATTAAATATCTGGCCAGCACCCTTCAAAAGTGTCAATGGAATAAAAAACAAGGCAAGACAGAGATCATTCAAGATCTAAGATCTTGATCAAGATCTAAGATCTAGATCATTCAAGACTAAGGAAACATGACTACTAAATGTAATGTGTTATCCTAGATCCTTGCACAGAAAAAGATCACTAGGAGAAAAATGGGTGGAATATGATTGAAGTCTGTTGTTTAGTTAATAGTATTTTATCAGTGTTAATTTCTTAGTTTTGACAAGTGTACCATGGTTTTTCAAGATAATATTAGGGAAAGCTGGAGGAAGGGTAAAAGGGAACTCACTCTGCTGTCTTTGTAACTTCTCTGTAAATCTAAAATTATTACAAAATTAAAAGTTAAAAAGAGTATTCAAAGAATAAAGATCATCTTTATTCATCACATGAAAATAATGGTACAGGTATTAAAAGAGAAGTAAATATATATAGATGGCTAGAATTATAAATATTAATCTAATCTGAAAATGTGAGTTTTATAGATGTATTAGTAAATGAAAAAATATAGTAGGTGTAATATTTCTCAAATTAGTGAAGCTGTGATACAGTGTCTCATGACATCTGTGCACAATTAATTCAAATTGTCCTGGATATAAGCAGAGTCACATGTATTCAAAACTGGCTGGAGAACCATAAAAAATATTGATAAACCATAAAAGGAAATGTATCAAGTTGGGGAATATGTCTAGGTGCACCAAGAATCAGTATTATGTCCTTATATAGCTGCTACATTAATGATGTAGAAAAGGGAGTAAAAACCATGTTAATGAAATTCACAGATTATATTAAATTGCTAATAGCAGTAAGGGCAGTAAAGCAAATATAAAGGTACCTAGAGAACTTAGAAATATGGAGTGGAGGGGCACCTGGGTGGCTCAGTCGGTTACGTGTCTGCCTTTGGCTTAGGTCATGATCCAGGGTCCTAGGATCCACTCCCACATTAAACTCCCTGCTCTGTGGGGAGTCTGCTTCCCCTTCTCCCTCTGCTGCTTGCTTGCTGGATCTCTCTTTTGCTCTCTCAAATAAATAAATCTTGGAAAAAAAAAAAAAGAAGGAAAGATGGAGTGGAGACAACAAAATGAGATTCTGCCCCTCCAACATAGAAATTACTACTGCATTAGGAAAAAAACAATAAAACAGAATAGGTATTCAAAGGGAGTGCAATCTGAAAGTCATCAAATGGTCAAAAAGACCTGAGGGGGAAAATGAATAACAAAGTAGATATGAATTTATGAAACAGTGCTTTTGAAGATTATGGCTACATATACTATATACCATAAAGGAAGAATAGCATGTCTGTTCTTCAGACCTCTAGTAAAATGACATCTGGAAGACAGAATTTGTTTTGTGTCAGGTTGGTACCTAACCACCATCGACAAAACAGAAGTAGTAATAAAAATGATTAAGCCTTAGAATACTGCTGACAAGTATATTTATCTTCAGCAAATTACACTGAGCTTTTTTACCAGTCTTTACATTCTTAACTGCTGATTCTAGTTCATATCCCACATAGGTGACCTTCGTCAAACATACAACTTAAACTAAGCCTCAGAGCACATTACCTAACTCTTTTTAACCTTCTCCTTTGTCTCCCAGATTAAGTTTATAAGTGCTTTGTAATTTCTTATTTTCCTTAAGATTAGTATAGCCTCTCTTGATTACTTACTAAAACTGAATGAAACTTATGTCACATCTGTATCCCAATGATGTAAGCTTTGTTTGCAAATACATGTGTATGCTGCTACCAGCAGCTATAGAACAAAGAGCATAAACTAGAGTAACATCTGAGAAGTGTGCTGCAGTTGAGACCTAACTGAATAACAACCATTAAAAAAAAACAACCCACACAGATCAGAATTCTAATAGCAGTGCAGTGTTCCAGTGATCACAGCATATATCAGGAAACCCCAAGACATTATCACCTATTGGCAAGGAGTCATTCAGAATAATATATGAAGAAATCTCTTTTCTGGATGACTACATATACTTATTAAGTATTACATAATAGATGCTTTTGAAAAATTTTCTCAGTACAAAAAAAGTCTATGAATTGTTATCTTTATGGTTTAAGAATAAGCCTTTCTATAACTTCTGCATGGAAAATGTGTAATCCTGAGGGCATAAATAATACTTAGGCTCAGTAGGTTACAAGGAAAATATTTATGAGAATCAGTGAGTTAGAAGAAATATTTGAGATCTTGTCTCAGCCCCCTCCTCTTAAGTATAAGGTCATGGAGGGCACCAAGATGAAGGAAGGAACACCCTCCATGATTGGGGAAAGGGTATTAAATAATAAATCGATGTTATCTTTTTAAGAAACTGAGGAGAAGCCTACATTGGATGGAAGACTGGACCGAATGAATTCTAAGGTCCCTCTCCATGTTTTGAAGATATTTTGTGTGAAATATTTGGCTGCTTGAGTGCCTATAGTGTACAAATGTGATATGTTTGTCTTAAAATCTTTATAAAACTAAACAATATCATCTATCCCCATATTTTCAACAAACTGCCCCACTGTAGAGATAAAGCTCTTCAATATAAAATTGAGCAAGTATCATATATATATACAACAAAAATGTATAAAGTACATCAAGAACTGCTCCCTCAGTTCAGGCTCTAGTTGCCTAGGTGTTATACTTGATTATTGAATTATTTACTATGGAAGAACTTGGCCTTAACTCTCATAAAATACAGAACTCTGAACATCAGAAGTGTAGGGAGGTTAAAAGGTTAGATGTAAGAAGCACGGTTATCATTAATTCTTTGAAAAACTTTGTGACAATAAATAAAAGGGGGAATGGTGCTTCTGTACCTGAAATAGTTCATACAGTTCAGTATTTTCTTAAGACATTTTTATAGTAAACTCCAAAAAGTTGCCTTCTTTATGTTCTTCGAGGTGACCCTGTCATAATTTTATCCTAACCCATCTGCAGAGGCATAGCTGTCATTGCTATAGTCATTTCAATAATAGATCGTAAAACTGATCACGTCCACTGACTTAACTCACAGAATAATCTAATTTAATATTGATATTAAATATCTAATTTCACTCATCTAGGGCTTAATATTTTTAGAAAAGCACATATTTCTCAATATCCTTGTCACCCTAGATGCTATTTGTTACCATTTTTAAAATTTTTATTTAGGTCTTAACATCTGCATCTCCCTTAGAAGCTGAGACTAGATCCTTGAGCATGAATTCTTTGCTGCCTAGGATATAGTTTATCTTTAAATCTTTTGCAGTGGTATAGCTAGCATATTGAGAACTATTTTGAATATTTCTATATGAGAAGGGCTCTTAAGCATTTGGCAAATATTCTTCCATAAAAACAATAGACATGACTTCTGGCCCTTGCCAACTTCCTGTATTTTCATCAAATGATTATTATAATAGATCACAAAACAGAGAAATAACCTGAGCAACAACAAAAAAAAGTATTTGTTATAATCAAATGCAAACTTGATTAAATGGTAATGAGATTAAATTGTCTGGGTTTTTTTGTTTGTTTGCAGTAGCAAGAGTTTACTCATTTCATTTTGCAAACTTGCAGATTTCTCTGGACTTGCCTTTAATGTTTATATCAGGATGGGTGATAGATTTCTCATATTGGCTCTACCACCTAAAACATCTCTGAATCTAAGTGCCAAGTAGACTTCCTGATTCTTCAAATTTCATTCTAAGACCTATTGACTTAGCCTATGACTGCTGACTCTCCCATAATAAACCAGTCAAAATCCACCCTCTAAGATATCCCCAGATTTCTCTGTTTCATTCATTCTGAAGCTAGTTATCATGGTCTTGCTTTACCCCAGCTGTTATCACCTGTGATGCATGTCTTTATATAGACATGAATTGAAGTACCCCATGTAACTCTGTAAATAAACTCTGTATTGCTAAATATTTTATATTTGTAAACTACAATCTATATATAACTTTTGGTTAAATGTAGCATATATTTATTTCTAACATGCTTACTACTGCCAAGATATAATATGAGTTCTGGATTCTTTATAAAAATGGCAAAAAAGGAGAAACATTCTTCTTTTGCTCCTATAGTAATTCTGAAGATGTTCAGCAAAGTTGTAAAACTTGGGTCCTCACCACAGTTAGTCGTGAAAAGAACACATGCACACACACACACATGCACAAATACTTACATGTACATATGTAATGTATAGGGTTTAGGGAAAAAAGAGCTGGTATGACTTACCTCAGGAAATTTGCTGCTAGACATGGATTTTTTGGATTCTGATGTTGATTTTTAATGTCGATTTTGGTAGAATATGTTATTTTGTTTCATTCTGGGTATAATCAGTGCAATCATGGTAAGAATAAATATTCTTTATGACATAAGTACAAGAAGCATAAGACTTACATATTTTTTAAACCTGCAGCTCAACCAGCATGGTATTCAGCCTCCAAAAGTAATGCCAAAGCTGGTTTTGTGGGGAAGAGTGGTTGTCTACCATACTTAAAATCTTAAAAAGTTTAATTTTCTGTGGATATGTCATTTATAAAATGTATAAATTTCTTCTGATTTACCAGGCTCTACTGCTTTTTAGGGTAACGAATTATTTGTGTTTATCAAGAACTATCATTATTACATAAATTTACATTAACTAACTGTATAGGTTGACCTTAGATTCTTAAAGGGACCACTTGGAAGATGTTGGGGGATATTTTCTTGTTATTCCTATGAAAGTTAAGATTAGAATTATTGATTGCCTTCTTTTGTGTAGTTATTTCAGGAATTCATCATTTTAAAGATAGGATTACAATTTCACTTAAACAATGGGTAATTTATTCTGACTCTGGCTCCTTCACTTCTGTCTTTATCTTTTAAATTACTCAATTGTGCTCTCTCTTCAGAGAATATTCTTAAGAATTTTTTTCCTAATTTCAGATTATTGTCTCTTATATTTCATACTTTCATTTAAACTAACAATATTAAAATAATTATAGAATGATCCTAATTATGGCACTAGATTTCCATATTTCCTATTTTATTTTTGTTATTCACATATCCTAATCATGGAATGAGAGCTCTATGTTTTTATTTTTTATCATTGTAATCTACTTCCTATACTATGTAGGAAAAAAAGCAGTCTGCTAAACCATAAATACAAAATGTACAACCATTTAGATCATTTGGAAAACTTCATCTCGTGTTTATCCTCTCTCATCTTTTCATCATAATTTGAATTCGTTGTTACTGTTACTTTCCTTTGCAGTGATGTTGACATTTATAGAGGTATTTATAATAGAATTTGCAGTATGTTTTAAATTGGTGACCCCATATAGATTTCTGAAGCATGCTTGAGTACTGGAAATATCTCTAAACACCACCTTAAAATGTTTTGTTTTTTCTTCCCAACTCCTTCCTTCCCCGATAGCTACTCTATCTTTTCACAAAATTTAGATAAGAATAATCAGAAGAGTCACATCTTTTTCTTGTGCATAAAACCTGGGGGTAGGATATGTGTTCCATTAACTTAAAACAAATGAGTTAATGTTTATTTTAGACACTGATAAAAAGAGAAAGTAATGTGGAGTTTAATTCTATTTATTGTAGATTTTCTATTATCCAGATCACTGTTCTTTATTCAGACTTACTAATCAAATTCTAACATGTATGAGGAACTTTACATTCACTTTCTTTTGCACTGAATTCATCACAACTGGTGTTTAGTCAGGCAGTATGTGATCAAAATGAAATTGATTGAATTGTCACCTTTATAGACTCTGTCATATAGAAACCATACCATAATTTATTTTCTTAGAATTTATTTAGTGTTACAAGTTTTTAAAAATAATAATTAGGTATTAAAAATGCCTGATGATATCCAAATGTTCTTTTTTTTTTAAATTGAAACATAGTTGACATACAATATTATGTCACTCTCAGGTGTACAACGTAGTAATGTAGCAAATCTGTACATTAAGAAATGCTCACTACAATAAGTATAGTTACCATCTGTCACCATACAAAGTTCTTACATTATTGACTGTAGTCCCTATGCCATATTTTTCATTCCCATGACTTACTTTATAATTGAAGTTTGTGTCTCTTAGTCCCCTTCACCTATCTTGCCTGTCTGCCCACCTTTTGCCCTCTAGCAGCCGCCAGTTTGTTCTCCTTATTTATGAGTTTGTTGTTCATTTTATATCTTAGATTCCACATATAAGTAAAATTATATGGTATATGCCTTTCTCTGCCTAACTTATTTCACTTAGCATAGTACCCTCTACGTCCAACCATATTGTCGCAAATGTCAAGTTCTCATTCTTTTCTATGCTGAGTAATACTCCATTGTGTATATATATACTACATATTCTTTACCCGTTTATCTGTCAATGGACACTTGGCTTGCTTCCGTATCTTGGCTGTTGCAAGTGGTGCTGCAGTAAACATAGGGGTACATATATCTTTTTAAGTTAGTGTTTTTGTTTTCTTTGGCTAAATACTCAGTAGAGGAATTATTGATCACATGGTATTAATATTTTTTAATTTTTTGAGGAACCTTTATGCTGTTTCCACAGTGGTTGTCCAATTTTCATTCCCACCAGCAGTACATGAGGGTACCTTTTTTCCTACATCCTTGTCAACACCTGCTATTCCTTGTCTTTTTGATTGTACCCATTCTAACAGGTGTAAAATGATATCTTATTGTGGCTTTGATTTGCATTTCTTTGATGACTAGTGACATTGAACATCTTTTCATGTCTCTGTTTACCATCTTTGTGTCTTCTTTGGAGACATACCTGTTCAGTTCTTCTCTCCATTTTTTACTTGGGTTATTGTTTTGTTGTTGGGTTAATTGAGTCATATATATATATATATATATATATATATATATGTATGTATGTATGTATATATATATTTTAAGATTTTATTTATTTATTTGACAGAGAGAGCTAGAGAGGGAACCCAAGCAGGGCAAGTAGGAGAGGGAGAAGTGGGCTCCCCCCTAAGCAGAGAGCTCTAGGTGGGGCTCAATCCCAGGACCCTGGGATCGTGACCTGAGCCAAAGGCAGACGCTTAACTGACTGAGCCACGCAGGCCCCCCTTTTTATATATTTTAGATATTAACTCCACATTGGATATATAATTTGCAAATATTTCTCCCATTCAGCCTTTTTGTTTTGTTGATGGTTTTTTTGTTATTGTTGTTGTTGTTGTTGTTTTGCTGTGCAGAAGCTTTTTATATTGATGTAGTCCCAATTGTTTATTTTTGCTTTTGTTTCCCTTGCCTGGAGAGATACCAAATATTCCTGCTCTTGCCATTCTAAATCATCATTATGAAGTAAATCCTAAATTTTATGCAAAGCCTATGTGGTTTATTTGATGTGGATTATTTAGGAAAAATTAGGATTGCTGGTAATCAGTTATCTTTCTCTTAGCTCTTTATATATGAATTGGTAGTGAGTTTATAGTTTTCGTGGAGCTAGTGTCAGGCTGTATTAACACAAGGTTTCAAATTCTGCTATCTTGAAAATGTGAAGGTAGCATCCTTTTGTTTGTTAGTTTGTCTTTCGATAATGGGATTAACTCTGGACTCCAGGATCAGTTATGGGTGTTGCATAGTTTTTTATTCTTGAGACTAGTTCATACAAATCTGTAGATTTATTTGTTATTTATTTATTATTAAGTAAACTCTGTGCCAAATGTGGTTCGATCTCACAACCCCGAGATCAAGATTCATATGCTCTACCAACTGAGCTAGCCAGATAGCCCTAAATCTTTAGATTTAAATATAATTTACAGGGGTGCCTGGCTGGCTCAGTCAGTCAAGAGTCCAACTCTTTTTTTTTTTTTTTTAAAGATTTTATTTATTTATTTGACAGAGATCTCAAGTGGGCAGAGAGGCAGGCAGAGGGGGGTGGGGGAAGCAGGCACCCTGCTGAGCAGAGAGCTGGATGCAGGGCTCAATCTCAGGACCCGAGATCATGACCTGAGCCAAAGGCAGAGGCTTTAACCCGTGGAGCCCCTCAGGCGCCCCAAGCGTCCAACTCTTGATTTTGGCTCAGGTCATGATCTCAGGGTCCTGAGATCAAGCCCCAAGTGGAGCTCTGTGCTGGGCTTGGAGCCTGCTTAGGATTCTCTCTTTCCCTCTTCCTCTGCCCCTCTTCCACCTGAAATCAGGCAAGGGTCTGTCTAAATAAATAAATAAATGAATATTGTTCTTTCCAATCTCTCTATTAACCCTTTAGGTTCATAGTTTTTTCTACTATTGGATTTACTTACTGGTATCTTATATAACGGTCTTACTCTTTTTTTTTTTTTTAAGATTTTTTATTTATTTATTTGACAGAGAGAGATCGCAAGTAGACAGAGAGGCAGGCAGAGAGAGGGAGGGAAGCAGGCTCCCTGCTGAGCAGAGAGCCCGATGTGGGACTCGATCCCAGGACCCTGAGATCATGACCTGAGCCGAAGGCAGTGGCTTAAACCACTGAGCCACCCAGGCGCTCCCGGTCTTACTCTTTTTATTATTGGCTTTTTCACAGTAAGTTAAGCAAAAGGGCTATTTTACATTCTACAAACTCTCATTTGTTGTGCATTATAGTCATCCTATCCCACTTCCATCTGAATCTATTTTTTTTTTAAGATTTTATTTATTTATTTGACAGAGATCACAAGTAGGCAGAGAGGCAGGCAGAGACAGAGAGGGAAGCACGCTCCCTGCCGAGCAGAGAGCCCAATGTGGGACTCTATCCCAGGACCCTGGGATCATGACCTGAGCTGAAGACAGAGACTAAACCCACTGAGCCACCCAGGTGCCCCTTTCTGAGTCTATTTTTAATTCCTTCTGATTTTCTTTAATTCCTCTATTGGGCATTATTTCATTTTGCTTTTTTTTGTCTCTTTCTTCCTTGATGATTAGCCTATTATACCATTTCATTCTCACATTTTTTAAAATAGTTGCTATACACTTCTTTCTTTTATTCATTTCTCATTTATTCATTTCATTTTTTTTTAAAGATTTATGTATTTTAGACAGAGAGCACCAGTGGGTGAGGCTGAGGGAGAGGGAGAGAGAATCTGAAGTAGACTCTGCACTGAGCATAGAGCCCCAGGCAGGGCTCGCTTCATACCACTATCTTATGACTCGGCATCATGACCTGTGCTGAAACCAAGGGTTGGGCACTTAACCAACTATGCCACCCAGTTTCATTTCATTTCACCCCATTCATTTCATTCATAAGATTTTTCATTTTAATTGTTTTTCTTTTCAAAAATATAGCATTTCACTGTGTCTAGTTTAACTGCAACCCTCCTTTACCACATAGATTTGATTCATTTGTGGTTATAAACTCCCAAGTATTTTCCCACTTTTGAATATGCTTTCATTTGTTTTTATAGGTTAAAAATTCAAGATGAAAGACAAGCCCATGGGCAACTTATAAAAGGGAATTTATGCTAATTTGGGAGTGGCAGAAATTGAAATAGCATTATGGGTTCATCTTAGAGCTGCTTGGAGGACTTGGTTAAACTAAACGAAGTTATTCAGTGCATTGCTTAGGCTGACACTTACTTATGCCTGTGCTTTTTTATCAGAACTCCTGCTTTTAAAACAGGGTTGCTTTGGCTTGGAGGCCCATTTTATATTCCTAACACATCTCAATTCTTAAAGATTACTTAAAAGGAGAAAGAGATGGATAAACTCTAGCCATGAAAATCAGTTCAGACCTAAAAGATAGACACATCAAAATGCTTTACTACTTTAGTGAAACATGTCTATGATTTCATTAGAGGTGGTTTCACCGAAGCAAAAATACTTAGGTTTTCATCTCTCCATTGTTTTAAGCTAATTCTGTAGACTTGTTATCACATTATCAGTAATATTCTGCCCTTGAACCACAGCAAATTCTGCTTCAGAGTCACCCAGAAATATGTCCAGCTTTCTAGATATTCAAGTATCCTCTTACCTAATGGTTTACCTTGGGTGGGCTATATCATTTAATAAATCTTGTTTATTCTTACTATATGGGTTCACTTTCAGGATCTATAATTATCAAATATAGAATAAAAGTTTCCATTTACACAAAAAGTGTATTTACCCAGGTATTTAAATGTATATTGATAATTGGGGCTTATTTTTCCAACAAGTAAGGATTCTTGAATAACATTTTGAGAGAATGAAAACTCAAGTTTTAGAATTGTATTTTTATATAATACCGCTCTCATAGACAAAGAGAGAGAGAGGGGAAGCAGAGTATGGGGAAGTGACAGAAAGAAAGAAAATAGCTTTTAAAAAAGTAAATGATAGAAAGTGAAGTCTGAAGAGAAGAAAAAAATCAAGAGTAGTAATTTCCACTATAGTTAATCTGAAGCCATGTAATTAAAACTGAGGACAGTAGATAGATAAGAATAAGACCAGAAGTAATATTTTACAGTACGATTAGTTCACTTGGAGGGTACTTAGTGCTGGTGGAAAGTGTGAAGGGGGTGGAGGAAAGAAGGCTTAGCGAAAACACTAAATTATCTCACAGCCTTTCAATTATTTCTGCAGATCCTATTATAGTAAAGTGGGTAGAAAAGGGGCTGCAGAACAAATCATAAGAATTTTTGTATCCAGCTGTCCACTAGTCACTAAATAAAAAGTGGCAGAGGCAGTAAAAGATGCTTTCATGTCCTGTTCATCACCATGCCGTCCTCAGATGCAAATATTGTTTGGCACCTTTGCAAAGCTAAACTTTGGTGCAAATAAAGACATATTCTCTGATTTCACATATTTTCCCCTTCCAGTAATTCAGAATAACTCTGCCTTTTTCTCTTAATTTTCTGTGGAAAATCCATCTAATTCATTTTCTTTTACATAACTTACCAAATCTAGGGCTGAGTTTTTATTCTTGTATCAGACTTAATAATGTATAGTATAATTTTCAAAAGGCAGAACTATTCTTCTGTTCCATTGCTTCCTCTAGCTTCAGAATAAAGTATTACAATATCTTACACATGTTCTTTAAATGGACTTTCTCTTATTCTTAATCTTTTTTGGGGGGAGCTGAGCAGAAAACAATAAATTTACAGAATGGCAGAATTGAATGTTAGCTTCAGTATAAAATATGCAGAGTGTGTATGCATGTGTGGGTGTGTATTTTGAAGGAGAGAGACTAAATCATAAGCAGAAATCATTAGATAATGAATCTAAGTATCAAAGTTGAGTAAGAACCCCATATATCCAAATAACAAGTTGAGTTACTAAGTAAAAATCCTTTGGCATAATTAAATAGAACAGAAGTGTATCTATGTACCACTATTTCCATTGAATTCAATGATATTGCTCCTATATTTATACAATTAAAATTGAAATAACATTTTTGTTAAATGGATTTTTTTTCTCCATCCATGGAATGCTCAAATCAAAATTTTAGGATTGAAAAAAGAGATGAGAAAAATGTCATTGAAACGGTCTCCATTCAACATGTGGACAAGACAACAATAACTTTATTGCCTGTACCTCAAAAATAGTTTTTATAGAGCCCTTGAATTATTTAATCATTAAATGATTTCTCTCTCATCTTTGTAGTAAGTACTATCCCAAAAGCACAGAGTAAGAAAAGTAATTTCAGTATTTTATATTAAATAACATTCTATAAGATTAGCATACTTTCTAAAAGGTGTCTGTGACCTCTTTGAAGAAAACCTGTAATAAATGTATTATTTCATGATTTTTTTTTTCTTTCTTCATTGTTGGCTTCTTCCTCATCCCCGTTTTAATCTTTCCTTTATCTGGAAGAAGTATACATGCCTGTCAAAACTATAATTTTCAAACTTTTGTCATTTTTTTTCATTATATTTCAGTTAATCTATTTGTAGTGACAGTGTATGTTAGGCTGAAGACTATTGCATACAGTTTGATGGCAGCAGGGAATGTAGGAGTCACAGAAGAGTAAAGCATCAGTTGTATTCATTGGTTGGTGATTCCTCCTGTTGAAAAGCAGAAATGTTGAAAGGCCTGCAGATTTCTGAAATGTTTTTGTGAGCTTATTAAATACAGTGGTTTCCAATATTTGGAATGATCCATGTAAAATCCCTTTGAAAATACCATGTCAGGCTAAATGTTTACTAAAACTATCATGAAAGTTTGATGATTTGATAATTTACATTAAACTGGCCATTTAAAGCAGTCCTTGTATTTGAAACATGGGAGTTTTTTAAAGAACTATTAGTGTGTCATTCCTTATTCTGTCCCTAAGTATTGAACCCCATATCCAAAATACAGAAAATAGACCAAATAGAAGAAATAAGCAATTATGAGATACGTATGCTACTGCAATAAATCAAGTCATTCATGAAATGTTACAAAGTTTGTAGGATAAATTTTGAGCCTTAAGTTTCCTTCCTGCTTGTACTTAATTCATATACATGAAAAGGGACATTTCTACAACAGGATTCTGACTATGAGTCCTAATAGTTTGGTGGATTTGTGAACCTGAAAATGGCTATCAAATATTTCAGGATAAGCTATTTCAAAAATCTTTTTGAATTTATGACTAAGGTAACAGAAAATTAGGGAAAATTATTTTCCAGTAGCCTAAAATTAAGATGATAAATTGGGTGTGAGTTAATAGCTGTAGCTGCCTGTAGGAATTTGCTGGTCTTAGTACCCAAAGGTCAGTGGTTTTAACTGCCATGTTAAAGCTGTGAAAGGCACAGAATTGTAGGTTTGTAGGTAAGATTCCAAGTCCTCCAAAAACTACATCTGAGGTGAAAGGGCAGAACTAAAAAAAAAAAAGAAAAATCTTCCCAATGGGATAGTAAGAACTCAAGAAAACTTGTCTCATTAGCCCTGGGCTTTAGATTAAGGGGAGAGAGGATAAAGAGAGAGACGGAGACAAAGAAACAGAGAGAAATGAAATAACTAGTTTCCTCTACATATTCATAGCCAGAGGCCTGCCTCCATTCCTGTTTGGGTTCAAATTTACCTTGTTTATGCAGTTCAGAAGTTGAAATAAAAATCATCCTGGGCTGCGAAAAAAACAAAAAAAAACACCAAAAAACAAAAATCTGGCCTAGGAAGATCCATACACACCTATAAGAAGCAAAAGCTACAATTTTGGGGAGACGTGACTTCATTCAAGGATTCCTACAACTATAACCCCAGTTAAAAATGAATTTATAATCCAAAATTAGGAAATAAAGCAATCCATCCAAAGAGTTAACAGACAAAAGATAGCAGTATTGATGCCCATGAGTTTTCGGTAATAGCATTATCAGATAAAGGCTGTAAAATAACTGTTATAAACATTTTAAAGATATAAAAGAAATGGAAAACAAGAGAATAGGAAGTATCAAATATCCAGGCAGATTTAAAAAAAGAACTTACAGAAATGAAAAGTTTGTTGAAATCAAAAGATCCATTCTCAAATACAAAGATTCTGAAATTTCCCTAGAGACGAAAAAAATAAATATTTCCTTCTGAGTTGAACAGTGAGATTCCTTACAGATACTTTCTTTACCCAAACCACATGCCATTTCACCAGTGCCTTTTGGATCTTAACATGTGACTCTTATAACCTCTAAGAGCTAATTTATTGAGTTCTATCAAGTCCCAAGCCAGTATGCCATGTGTTAGTTACACGAATGGCCTCTTCAAAATAAACCACACAACACTGATGTTGATCCTGTTAGATTAAGACAAATTAAAAATCTAATATATAGTTTTGCTGTCAGGTCCTAAAGTTCAAAGGTCAATATGGTATATTGCAATAAGGCTATAGGTTACCCATACCCCAATATTTTATCATAATAAACCAAATAGGGATGAAACACCCAGCAGTAGCCCATAAATCTATTAGCAGTGAACTGTCAATATCCTATATACCAGGGTAATTTGTTAATTCAGAGCTAGGTCTCTTTTTTCACTAGACCTTGTAAACTCCTTTCTAAAACATCAATAAACCATCTGCTTTGACTTGTTAATCAAATGACTTTATTCAGTCCAAAGCAATTTTTTCCTAATAAAAACAGAGTATTTATCTCCATGGCTATAAAAGAGGATTGTTTTCAACTGTTCACTTATAGTTAAGAAGCACATTTAGTTTGGATTGATTTCCAATGCTTCGGTCATATCTTGTCACTTTCCATTTCTTACACACAGCATCTCAGTTTAGCCATTTAGGAAAAGAAAAAATAGTCAAATTCTGAATGTAGTATGGGACCAGTGCACAAAAACTGAGGAATAAGTTTGAGGAAAGAACTCACCCCAAATTACTATAGATCAACATTTCAATATCCTGATTTCCCTCTGTCTGGAAGTTTTCTTATCTTTCTAGATAGAATGTTCATACTAGTACTGTCTCTGAACTGAGGTTTCCAGATGTTTGCCTTTTAGTCTGTATTGCTCTGTTCTGACTCACAGGGCAGATAATGTTTATAATAGAAACTTTTTATCCTCTCTTAGGCTTTATTGTGTTAGTGTAAAATAAAGTCAGCTTCAGTGAGATGGAATCTTAGCATGTGAAGCTCTGCAAAGCTACCCCAGAAAATTGATCCCCTTTTCTCCAACCCACCAAACTGACATAAAATGAGTATTTCTGAGGTATCCGTGGGGATATTCTCAATGCTTTGTGAATGAGCATCTTCAGGAATCGTCACGCTTCTTGCACCCTCTGTCCTTGGAGCTTACTGCCAGCTGGCAAATGGGAGCACAGCCTATGACCTCTGACCTTGACTCAGCTCCTCTTGGACTGTTAGAAAAATGATGTCTGGGGAGAGGTCTGAGCATTTGAGTTATTATTGGATTCTGCCCTCTTAAAAAACAAAGAAGAAACTCATAGGTGTTCTTAATGAGCAGAGGCTTCAATTGCAGCACAAATCATGGTGCATTCTGGGAATTGTTTCTCCAGGCACAGCTTCCTTTTCTACTGCAAGTCCCTGAACAAAGGAAAAAATATGCAGCAAACAAAAAGTATAATTAAAATGCCTAAAGTGTTTTTGCAGACTTTTTTTTATTCTTTTTATTCAGATATTATTTGGTGAGTTACCGTTTAGATTTTTTTATGTTTGAGGTGACATCAGAGGGGAAGGATCGTCAAACAGTCCTGTTTCTCTCAATGTCCTTTTATCTACTCAGTTTTACAGAGAGGAGAAAAAATTTTCTGAGCCCTTAATTCAAGTCTTAGGCTCTTTGTTGAGCCTAAGAAAGAAAATAGGAAAAACATATGAGATTTTATTGTTACAGCAATGGGTTTCTAATATTGTGACAAGTTTTTTCTAACATTTTATTTTTATTGATTTTAACATTATTCCCATGAGATTTTTCTCTTAATATTTCCATAAGAAGTATGAACCAAATACATTAAAACTAACTGCCCCTCAGTCATGAAATTCTGCCAAATTAAATATTATTTTTTCACTTAGTACTAATGAATTCATTTTTTAAAACCCCCACCTTCACCTTGGCACTGTGTCTTCACACTATCCATAACTAGAAGAGATTACCAATCATGCACTCATTAATGTTCTCCACACTGTAGCTCTCCACATTGTAGTAGGTTATTTTCCTGAGGACAAGGAGAGCCTATTACTGGAAATCTTGATAAAAACAGTCCTTCAGATATGGTTGAGTAATATGATCTTTGCGTGAGAGGAGCTGATGGACAGATTTGCAGACTTTAATGTTAAGAAGGATAAATTGGACTGGAACAAGAATGGGAGTATCAGAAAGTAGAAGAAAATTATGTACATAATTTAAAATGTGTGTTATATTAAGCAACACAAATACATATTTTTTAAGCTTACATTGTCATTATCAAGCTGGTTGCTGTGGATTCCCAAAAGCTTCTTATTAAGGGTTGATTTATGCACTTGAGTAATATTTTGGGGATAGAGAACAGAGCATGATACAATTATATTTAGAATTCAGAATCAAAAAGCCAATTCATACAGTTTATGCCAAACAAAATATGCTTAGTTTGAATAACTTGAATTGACTGTCAGTATGCTCCCCAAATCCCTGAATGGGTAGGTTCTCTTTTAACCTTGTTGATTTGCCTTTTTGGCTTTGTTTTTCCCTAGTAACATACAGTTTGGATTTGGGTTTTATAAAATATTTCACAGAAAGTTTTACTAAGACAGTCCGTTATAGGACAGGAAAAAGAAAAAAAAAAACACTGGTTTTAAGAGGCAGACTAAGTCAATGACTCAAAATCCCATGAGGATTGGACAGCACAGTTGAATGTCATTTTTTTTTTTTTAATCAGATGTGAAGAATCTAAGAGGGTGAATAACGTGCTGGGACACACTATGGTTAGATTAGGTTAAAAGATCAAAGACAGTGCAGAATATTTATGAAGTTGGCTAAGCATATGTAGAAACAAATAATAGGGAAATAAAAAATTGATTAGAATGTCCTACCTGGCAAAGCAATAATCATATAAAAGCTAGTATATAAATGATAGGAATACAGTGATATATTTCTGTTCCTTTTAGTAGGACTACCCAAGAAAATTGTGTTGCATTTTGAAGATCTTAATAAAGGGAAATTAATAAGACTATATGTTTAGGCATTAAAGGATTAAGAAACTAACATCTCAGTCAAGTTTAATGGAAGTTAATATGTATGGCTTGGCTAAACAAAAACTAGATTTGGGTTTTGTAAAATGAAAAAGGGCCATAAACATTTAAAATTTGAAGAATAAATATAAGCTATCTAACATGCCACTAGGGGTTATGTATGTTGGAGAATAAAATTATTTCTCATTTCCTTCTAAATATGAAATTTTTAACTCACCCTTAAGAAATTTTAGCTAAGATTCATTAGGCTAAGTTTTAAATGTGTTCTATAATGTTGACTCTTACCATTTATCTTGATCTTATAGTTCTGTGATCCAACAATTCACTAAAAAAAAGACTTCCAAATTACTACAAAAAAGATAAAATAGCTTCTCTTACTAGAAAATTTCCTATTATAATACATCTTCGTCTTATTAGTAAGATGACATTTTCTGGATTTGGTACTTTCCATTTCATATTTTATGTATATAGATATTGATCTCCTAATAATGTTTTAAAATAATAGTTTACATGGGTGCCTGGCTGGCTCAGTCAGAAGAATATGCAACTCTTGATCTCAGGGTTGTGAGTTTGAGCCCCACGTTTGGTATAGAGATTACTTAAATATAAACAAACAAAAAAAACCCAGTTATATTTAAATAAAAGATCAGGAAGTTAATATATGTTTTTTATGTGCAAAATTGCCAATATATTGCCAATATATCCATTTGAAAAAGATCACTTTGAAACTAGAAGTTTGTTTCATATTTGTCTTTCCTTTTTTTTTTTTCCAAGATTTTTTTTATTTGAGAGAAAAGCAAGCACAAGCAGGGGGAGCAAGAGATGGGAAAGGAGACTCCCTGCTGAGCACGGAGCCTGATGTGGGGCTTGACCCAGGGACCCCAGCATTGTGACAGGATCCGAAGGCAGACACTTAACCAGCTGAGCTACCTAGGCACACCTTGTCTTTCCTTTTACCTAATTATATTCATGGATTCCAGGACCTACGAAATCATGACCTGAGCCTAAGGCAGCCTTTTAACTGACTGAGCCATACAGGTGCACCTACCTAATTACATTTTAAAAATGCAAATATACTAGGACTTTTTGTTTGGAAGACAAAATACTTCCATTAACTTTTCTGTAAAGTAGTAACTTTATGACTGGGTGGTCAATTATCATTATATAAAAATATCTCTCCAGTTGTTTGTTTTATTTCTAATTTATTTTAGAGAGAACATGGACAGGGGGAGAGGCAGAGGGAGAGCGAAAGAAGCAGACACCCTACTGAGTGTGGAGGCCTGATGGGACTCAATCTCTGGACCCTAAGATCATGACCTGAGCTGAAATCAAGAGTCAGACACTTAACTGACTGAGCACCCAGGTGCCCCTCTAGTTATTTATTTTTGTATACAGTTACTCAGTGAACTGGGATGCTGGTTAAAAATGCAATCCTGACTCAGCTGGATTGGAGAGAGAATTCAGGAATTTGCATTTTAAATATATTTTTTAAGATTTTATTTATTTGAAAGAGATAGCATGAGGTGGGGGGCAGCGGGACAGAGGGAGAAGGAGAAGCAGACTCTCCTCTGAGCAGGGAGCTGGATGAGTGGGGCTCTATCTCAGGATAAGGCCTGATTTGAAGGCAGACACTTAACCTACTGAGCCACCCAGACACCCCAGGAATTTGCATTTTAAACCAACATTATAGACGAGTCTTACATAAATGATCTGCAGGCCTTTTGTGGAAATTTACTCTGGCATTTAAATATGCTCTTTAAAAGTAAGTGGGTATGGAGTTTAGCTTCTAGTAATAATGTTAAACTAAGTAATTTGAACCATGTCTCCTACTGAAAATAATTAGGAAAGCTACTTTTTGAAATTGAAACAAAAATCTGTTTGAGGCCTTGTGATACTAACACCTTGTGAGGTCTTGTGAGAACCTGTGAGATCAACTAAGAGGACATTAAAGAGGCTAAGTCTGGCATTTAGAAGTGTTTTTCCCCTGGAAGTGTCTGCCATATCTTGTAGATCCAAGTATCTGCCATTTCCAATGAAGATGGCCAAAGGGCTGAGAAGCTGAGTAGAGATAGATACTTGGAATCATGAAGTCTAGAGGAAAAACTAGAGTCCCCTCAAATTGGGGACTAATACTTGATTAAATCTGAGAGGAAGGATGAACCTGAAATAGGTCAGCCTAGCCAGGGACTGAAAACCAATGTTATTTCAAATCTTGATCTGATACAGGTGATAGAGTTGCTAGTAGCCACTCCCAGAATTTTTTTTTTTTTAAGATTTTATTTATTTTATTTGACAGACAGAGATTACAAGTAGGCAGAGAGGCAGGCAGAGAGAGAGGAGGGGAAGCAGGCTCCTTGCTGAGCAGAGAGCCCGATGCGGGGCTCAATCCCAGGACCCTGGGATCATGACCTGAGCCGAAGGCAGAGGCTTTAACCCACTGAGCCACCCAAGCGCCCCCAGAAATTTTTATAGAGGAAGATAAGATTGTCCTAGACCATCAACTGTTTCTCTGCAGTTTTATATGTACACTTAATGGTGTTCAATCAAAATAGAAATAAGCACAAGAAAAGATAAAACTGTATTGTAGAAAATCAAGAGAAATAACACCCAGTACAAAGAGACTTACACAGATGATTTAGATGTTGGGGTTTTAATTTTTTTATTTTTGTTTGTATTTTTTTAATCTTTTTTTTTTTTTTTAAGATTCCTTTTATTTATTTGACAGAGAGAGATAGTGACAGCAGGAACACATACAGGGGGAGAGTGAGAGGGAAAGCAGGCTTCCCACCGAGCAAGGAGCCTGATGTAGGGCTAGATCCCAGGACCCTGGGATCAGGACCTGAGCCGAAGGCAGATGACTAATGAATGAGCAGCCATCCAGGTGCCCATAAGCAATGGGTTTTTAGACACAGATTTCACAATAAGAATACTTAATGTATGAGGACACTGTATATTCTGATGTTAATTATCAGATATGTGATTTTCAAATATTTTCTCCTATTCTGTAGGTTGCATTTTTACTCTACTGATAGTGTCCTTTAATGCATACATTTTTAATTATCATGAAGGCCAGTTTGTTTACTTTTATTGCCTGTGCCTTTAACATCATTTCCAAGAAATCTTTGCCAAATCCACTGTTGTGACATTTTTGTCCTATGTTTCTTCTAAGAGTTTATGTTTTAGTTTTAATGTGTCTGTATTTGATCGATTTTGAGTTAAGTTTTGAATATGGCTTAAACAACAGAAATCAATTTATAATTCTTCTAGAGGATAGAAGCCAGAGATAGCACCCAGTATCAGGGTGCTAGCATGGTTGGATTCTGGTGGGAGCTCTCTTTTTGGCTTGCAAAGGGCTGCTTTTTGCTGTGTCATCACATGGCAGAAAGAGAGAACTTTAGCGTCTCTTCCTTTTTTTTATAAGGGCTCTAGGTCTACACATCAGGGATCCTTCTTTATGACTTAATTTAACCCTAATCACTCTTCAAAGGCATTATCTCCAACACAGTCACATCGGTAATTAGGGCTTTAAAATATGAATTTTGGGATCACACAGTTCAGTCCATAGCAACCATATATGTAAGGGTTTATTTCTGGGCTGTTTATTCCATTTGTTTGCGTATCTATTTCTATGCCTGCACTGTACTGTTTTGATTACTATGACTTTAGTATGGTTTGAAATTATGAGTCCTCCAACTTTGTTCTTCTTTTTTAAAATTGTTTTGGTTATTAGATGGTCATACAGGGTTTTTTTTTCCTTCATTCTGTTAATGTGATATATTCTGTTAATTTTTTCCTTTGAATGGGGAATACTTTGGTGATTCTTTGTATGCCTTGTGATTTTTTTATGTGAAAACTGGACAAAAACGGAATCTTACAATGTAGGAACTCTGGAAATCATATTCTCCCTCTTTGCCAGCATTTGCTATTTTTGTTGTTATTGTTGTATTATTGTTTTTATTTTTGTAGCCTGATTGCGTGCTGGTGATCAGCATGAGATATAAAGTTAAGGTCTTTCTAGATTTATTCTGTGCCTTCTCCTGTGAAGCCTGTAAATCTCCTGGAAGTTGCTTTAGGTGGAGGGGCTTGCGGCAATGGCTGCCTGACTCTGTGTCTCTCCTTACACTGTCAGGAGCAGCAATCAATCAGAGCCCAGAACAATATTTAAAGTACAAGGTCTGGTTTTCCACTCTCACAGGCTGCATACAGACTGCTTCAGGAACATGTACACAGCTGCTCGCCATGAGGCTAAGGAGTAGGGGATGGGGAGCTGCTGCTGCTGTATTAAGAACTAGAGGAAATCATCCATGTTTACTGTCCAAGACTTCCCCTGCAATGCTATAAGCCTTCACATAGATTCCAGAGTTCCAAAACGGTTATATCATACAGATTCTCTTGGTACAATTGTTGTCTAGGCGGGGAGACAGATTTCTGATATGTCAGTGTTTCCTACTCTACTGTCTTCCCAGAAGAATCCTCTGCCCCAGAAGTCCTTTTTTTTTTTTTTTTTTTAGATTTTGTTTATTTATTTGACAGACAGAGATCACGAGTAGGCAGAGAGGCAGGCAGAAAGAGAGGAGGAAGCAGGCTCCCTGCTGAGCAGAGAGCCTGATGCGGGGCTTGATCCCAGGACCCTGAGATCATGACCAGAGCCGAAGGCAGAGGCTTTAACCCACTAAGCCACTCAGGCGCCCTGAGACTTTATTTTTTTAGAGCAGTTTTAGGATCACAGCAAGATTGAGAGGAAGGTACAGAGATTTCTCATATACCCTTGTCTACATATCAACCTCATAATCTCCCCCATTATCAAAATCCCCCCACCAGCGTGGTACATTTATTATAGTTGATGAACCTGCCCTGACACATTATCACCCAAAGTCCATAGTTTACATTAGAATCCACTCTTGATGTACATTTTATGAAATTGGAGAAATGTATACTATTTATCCACATAGTATCATACAGAGTATTTTCATTCCCCTAACAATCCTCTATGCTCCACATATTCATCCCTCCCTTCTGCCAACCCCTGGCAACCTCGGATCTTTTTACTGACTCCATGATTTTGCCTTTTCTAGTATATCATATAGTTAAAATCATAACCTATATATGAAGCCTCTTCAGATTGGCTTCTTTTGCTTAGGAATATACATTTAAGCCTCCTCCATATCTTTTCATGGCCTGATAGCTTCTGTCTTTCCTTTTTTTTTTTTTTTTAATATTTTATTTATTTGTTTATTTGTCAGGGAGAGAGGGAGAGAGAGAGAGAGAGAACACAAGTAGGGGTTGCTGCAGAGGCAGAGTGAGAAGCAGGCTCCCACTGAGCAGGGAGTCCGATGTGGGACTCAATCCCAGGACCCTGGGATCCTGACCTGAGCCCACGGCAGTTGCTTAACCAGTTGAGCCACCCAGGCATCCCGATAGCTTATTTCTTTTTAGCACTGAATTATATTCCATTGTAAGGAATTACCAAAGTTTATTTATTCACTGACCTACCAAAAAAGTTTTGACAATTATCAATAAGGCTGCTCTAAATATCCATGTTACAGATTTTTGTGTGGACATGAGTTTGTAAGTCCTTTCAATAAATACCAATGAATTTGGTTGCTGGGTCATATGGTAAGAGTATATTTAGTTTTGCAGGAACCTGCTAAACTATCTTCCAAAGTGGCTGTATCATTTTGCATTCCTACATAATGTATGAGAATTCTTGTTACTCTACATCCTCTTCAGCATTCAGTTTTGCCACTGTTTTGGATTTTTGCCATTCTAGTAGGTGTATAGTGGTATCCAGAAGTTTTTTTACTTCAAAATATCACAATTTCTTTTGTTCCAAACTGGCAGTGCTTCTACTGATTGATCTCTCTTAAAAATTGCTAGGGATTTCATGTTTGATTCTAATCAACTCTGCATGCCAAAAACCACACCCCTGATTCTTTTTGGGACTTAAACCCTTCTATCTACACTTAAATTACAGATACTTGGGGTGCATCACACTTTTGTGGGACTATGCCTTTTATCTTTCTAGAACTCCTCTTTTTTCCTTCTGTGAGTTGATATACAAGGCACCACCTTAATTCTTCCTGAGGTCTTAATAAAAGGTCTAATAACCATATCCTTCCATTTGGTCTTTATCCAGTACCCTAGGTTTGGTATTTTCCCTGAAGCTGTTTCTTAATAGCCACTAGAGCTTTTATTAGATAAGAAAGTTTTATTTCCCTATGGTGAGTGCGGTGAAGTGTGTAAACCTGGCGATTCACAGACCTGTACCCCTGGGGAAAAAATATATGTTTATAAAAAATAAAATTTAAAAAATATATATAAAAAAAGAAAGTTTTATTTCCCAGTCCTGAAATATCTGGGCAATTTATAATCTCTTTAATTTTACCTGCAAATGGACCACTTCTTTTCTGAAGTCATCTCTTTCTCATAGAATCTTACCAAATAAAGCAGTTTGTGCATTTAACATTTTCCCTCAAAATCTACTCCCCTAGTTCTATAAGTTTATTAAATAATTTTTTGCTAGATTCCATGCAACGTTTTTACCAAATATTTGACATATGAGTCTTCACTTTTCTGATCTCCTCTGTTTCCTTGCCATTTTTCCAGCTTCCTATTAGAGTTCCCTCAATACCTGCTTCCTGGTTCCAAACTATTATATATTTTAGTTTTTTGCTATTGGAGCATTCTGCTTTCAGCTTACCTCTTCTATATCTGTTCACTTTTGCCACAGTAATGATCAGTAGCTTCAAACAAAATAATTTATTATTTTTCATGCATCGTGGGATGAACTGATCTAGGCTCCAAACTGGAGTTTAGGTCTAGGGCTACTCTTTTTCCTTGGCCTACCAATGTAGTTGGGGCACATTCTTATGATAATGTCAGAAGCATGGGCAAGTTTAGCTGAGCAAACAGATTTCAAGACTCTGTTTGCAATACAGCTACTAAAACCTCACGGCAAAAATGTATAATGTGACTTAACCCAAAGTCAAAGCCAGGAAGGTATTCTATCTCTTGAAGAAGGAACAGCAGTCACATGGCAAAGGACATCGATATGAAGGGGTGAAGAACTACAGTCAATAATACAATCTACCAAGTCATTTAAACACTAACCAAAACACAGTATGAGAAAGCTCTACTCATATAAAGTCATTAAAAAATATTAGAGATAAATAGTGATGTTTCTTGAAAAAATAATTAATTTAGCTGTAAGCAAAAATAATTCTGAATATATATGTACCTGACAACATAGCCCCAAAATATAGAAAATAAAAATTTATAATACAAAAAGGAGAAATATGAAAATTAATAATCTTGGGAGATTTTAACACACCATTCTCAATGACTTTTACAAGCAAACAGATATTAAAAGAAGGAAACTTTTAACCCAATTAACAAGCTTGATTTATTTATCTTGTATGTAAACCTTCAGAATGCATATTAAAACTACTTGATACCCTTTACTATTGAGTGCACACAGAACATTTTAAAAATTTGGTTGTTGTCCGCCTGGGTGGCTCAGTTAAGTGGTTGCCTTCATCTCAGGTCATGATGCCAGGGTCCTGGGATCTAGGCCCACATAAGGGCTCTCTGCTCAGCGAGGAGCTTGCTTCTCACTCTCCCGCTCCCCCTGCTTGTGTTCCCTCTCTCTCTCTGTCTCTCTGTCAAATAAATAAATAAAATCTTTTTTTAAAAATTGGCTATAGTCTAGGCATAAAGAAATTATCAAATTTCAAAGGATTGAAATCATACAGAGTGTTTTCTCAGGTCACCATGGAATTAGATTACAAAAGAATAACAAAGATAATTAGAAAAGCCCCATAAATTTGTAAATTTAAAAATACACCATTAAATATCTCATGCCTCAAATAAAAAAAAAATTCACAATGGAAAAATAGAAAAAATTTAAGCAAATAATAATGAAAATACTACATATCAAAACTTGTAGGTGTTTAGCTAAAGCATGCTTACAGGAAAAGTTTTGGATTTAGATGCATATGTTAGAAAAGAGGAAAAGCTGAAAACTCAGTGATGTGCATATCCCATCTGAGGAAGGAAGAAAAACAAATTGAAATGAAAAGAAACTAGAAGGAAAAGAATAAAGATAAGAATAGAAATTAGTGAAATAGTAAACATCCAACAAATCAACAAAGCCAAAAGTTGTTTCTTTGAAATAAGAAAATTGATACTTATTCCTAGGCAAGACTCATTGTTAAAAAAAAAAAAAAAGAAGAAGAAGAAGAAGGCATAACTAACTAAATTCAGGAATTAAAAAGTTGGGAAACATTACTATATATACAAATTCACCATTTGACAACACATAATATTAACAGAATTCTACATTGTGGCATAATTTTTTATTGTATAAATACTATGTGATGCTGATATATATAATTTAGAAAAACAGATACCAAAGTAAAATATTGTCCCAATACTTAGGAAAAAATATTGCTCAATCCTAGGTGCACACTGGAATCACCAAGGATGCGGTCTTTATTTTTTTTTATTTTATTTTTTTTAAAGATTTTATTTATTTATTTGACAGAGATCACAGTAGGCAGAGAGGCAGGCAAAGAGAGAGAGAGAGAGAGAGGAGGAAGCAGGCTCCCTGCCGAGCAGAGAGCCCGATGCGGGACTCGATCCCAGGACCCTGAGATCATGACCTGAGCCGAAGGCAGAGGCTTAACCCACTGAGCCACCCAGGCGCCCCGGATGCGGTCTTTAAATACTGATGCCTGGGCCCCTTGGAGGATTATTTAATTCAGAATTTCTAGTTGTGTCCTTGCATTGGTATATTTTAAAAATTGCCACGTTGATTCTAATATTTAGTTGCATTTGTAAACAACTGATAGAGAAAATAACATTTTAATGTTGTCCTTCAAGCCTTTTTTGTTTTTTTTAAGATTTTATTTATTTATTTGACAGACAGAGATCACAAGTAGGCAGAGAGGCAGGCAGAGAGAGAGAGAAGTGGAAGCAGGCTCCCCACTGAGCAGAGAGCGCGATGTGGGGCTCTATCCCAGGACCCCAGGATCATGACCTGAGCCGAAGACAGAGGCCTTAACCCACTGAGCCACCCAGGCGCCCCCTTCAAGCCTTTTTTGCATGCATAAACATATACTGTATAATTTTTATATATTCTTACTAAGCACACAATTTTGGTTTTAAATTCACCAACATGTCGTAAACGTCTTTCTATACCAGTAAATACGCTTCTACCACTGCATTTTTTAATAGTTACATAGTATTCCATAATGTGAATTTATTATCACTTATGTAACTAATACACTGTTATTGTCCATTTGAATATTCGGTAGTATAAACAATGCTAAGAGAATATCTTCATAAAAGTACTCTTCCCATATCTATAAAAAACACTTGTTAAAAAATCACTTATTCAAATATATTCTTACTGGATTAATGCAAATAGTTTATGTGACAGTTGGTAACTGAGTTTTTATCTTAGATGCTTGCTCAGGAATCATGTAGGCTATTAAGATAGAAAGAGATGTATTAATATATGTTTGGCTCACCATATTATCCCTAAGACAGCTGTGCATGATGTACAGAAGGCATATAAAAATATTTGTTGGATAAGTAAATGAATTTAATTCCTTGAAACCAACTTCAATTTCTAGAGATGTGGAGCCAGTCACATTCAAAAGAAAGATAGTATAACCTTGGAAGCAAACCTAGTATGAGACGCCAGATTTGGAATCTGTGAACTAAAATCTTTGAGTTTCGAATTAATGATTAAGAACCAAGAGAACTATTGAGATTTATGTACATCTAGACTTTAAATATGGTCATTTTGGCATGTGGATTTTAAGTTACTGTTTATTGAGTGTTTTATGTCCATTATCTCATTGAACCTTCACAACAACCTCACATAGTGTATATTATTATCTCATTTGAAAGGTGAGGTTCAGAGAGGTGAGGTAATATGCTCAAGGTCATAGAACCGGCAGAAGACAGGAGACAGGAATTCAACACTTGTTTGTCTGGCAGGAAAGAAAAAAAAAATACCCACCTTATTAACCACTGTGCCTCCCATGTATTTTGTTTTCTGCTGCACTGGAGCAGAATAATTTTTGATAGTGCAATAAAAGATAATATTCCTATAACCAATAGATAATAATGGAAACATATTAGACAATTCAGATAAGCAAAAAAGAATACAAATTATACCTATGATTCTATTCTCCTTTGGGGGAACAGTACTTTTTATCTAACTCAAAGAAGTATTTCTTACCTCTGAAATTATTATAATCCCTGTCATTCATTTTTGTTCTTTGTGTCTAATCTTATTTTGAAATTTGGGTACTTGGCATTCATTGAAGAAGCAGTACAAAGTATATATTTTAAACTGACCATTCACTTTTTTTTCCATAGCATTTATTCATTCTTTTGTAATTATAAATATATGTTATGTTTATGTCCTGTTTTGTTCCATGCATCCTGCGTCTTTTGCAAATACAGCGGTTCTCAAAAACAGGTATTACTCCTTACCCTCATGGAGCTGTCAGTCAGTCTGAAGAGAGTTTTATGAATAAAAAATGACATAAATTAATGTAAATGTGCTACTGTAATTAGCACTGTGAAAGAAAGCAATGTGAGTTTGTACAAGGAGAATTTGACCTGATCAGAAAAGGCTTTTCTGATGAAGTAATATGTAAGCTGATATTTGAAGGAAAGTCAAAGTAGGGAAAGAGAAACCTTATAAGGAAAGGTAATAACCTGGCAAAACCTGAGACAAGAGAGACCTTGAGAATGAGGGAGATAGAAATAAGACTGGCATGGCTAAGGCTAGAAACTAGCTGGAGACTCTCATACAACGTGGGGCTGGAGAAAAAGGTAGGGACCAAAGTGTGCAAAGGCCCTGAGGCAAGATCATACCAAGTACCCTCGGCAGCAAAGATTCCAACATGGCTAAAGTGGCATAAGCAAGGCGAGAAAAGTGGAAAATGAGGTTAGGGAAGGCAACAAGGTGCCAAATAGCATTGCAGTGCTCTGCAGGGATGAAAATTCTTGTTCTTGTCTGCTGTTCACTATGTTAACCACTACTCACTTGAAATTGAACACTCAAAATATGGCTAGTATAATTGAGGAACTGAATGTTTAGTTGTACTTAATTTTAATTTTAATAGTCTTTAGCTTCGGTGTTCAATATGGTGGCTTTTGAACACTTAAAGTGTGGCTGTTGTAGCTAAGGAATATAAATTTTAATTAATTGAAATTGAGGTTGCCATGTGTGGCTAGTGTTTGGTATATTAAACAGTGCAGGTATAGGTTGTGGCCTTTGGCTTTTATACTAGAGTAATTGAACTTGAATTACTTCAGGCTTATAGCCAAATTGGTGTTTTGCTTTACTTTTAAGCAAAGTAACAAGAATTTAAAAATATACATAATTTCCTGTCATTTTAAATTGATACCTTAAGACATATTTCAGAAGGTGAAATGTAGTTGGTTAGAGCACATGTATTTTTTTCTCTCCTGCCTCAGCTTAAATGTCTTTTGGTCATTAAAGCCATCCCTGATTTACTCGAGATGAAGTAGTTCCTCCAAGTTAATGTTCTTGTAGAACACTCCATTTTCTCTTCTTGTCTCTTGTCATACACTAAACTATGTTGATATTGTGTAATTATTTAATATTTTCACAACCCCCAGCCATATATAAGATTATTATTTAGGGAAGGGACAGTGTCTTACTAACAGTCAGTCTATAGAACATGGAATTATAGTAGGCCCTTAGTGAACATTTGACTCCTGAATAAAAGGATAAAGAACTAAATGACTATATAGCAGTCTCATTTCCACTATACTCATCTGTCTGCTTATCTATCCATTCCGATTCTCATCTACCCACCTCAGGCCATTAAGGACTTCTCTTAATCTTCTATTCAGCCCAGTTGCTTAAAAACTATTGATAAACATAAAGCTCAATACTGTCCTTAATACATTAAGCAGTCTTTATTGAGAGACCTTTTCCCACCCACAAAAAAGGGATTTAACGATCTTAAAATGAGATCTGAAAGAACTAGTAAAAAGGTAGTTTGGTGACACCTGTAGCTCAGAACTGAATTACTCTACAGTGATAACATACTTTGTCCCTTAAGACTTCTCAGCTTTCATAGAAGTCATGAGTCTTACCTTATTTTAAATGAATTGCCCATTTTAAGAGAAAGTAATGATGGTGTGTGACAAATGGCAGTTGTGTCATGGCCTTTCACTTAGTTGGCTTTACACAATCCAGTCATCCTTAGGATACTTAAGGATGTATATACTCATATGTTGAGTTTGTCTTTGGGACATTCTAAGAACCCTCTGTTGTGATTCTGCAACATGTGACAGTGACTTCGATTTATTTTGGTCCAAAATGGGAGTACTTTCATCAGAGAGTTGGAGGACTGTCAGAGTATCTTCATACAATTTGTATGAAATATATAGTGGCAGAACCAAAGTGAGCATCCATTGACCTGGGCTTCAGTCTTTGCCTGGCCCCCCAACTCAGTATGTCACCTTCAATGTACGTAACCATTTTGTACTTTAAGTTAGAGTCTGCAAAGAGAAGCTCTCTTACCCTCTACCTCTTTCAGTGATATTAGAAGTAGTAAAATAATCCACTTTTGTGAAGCATACTAAAGTCCTTCTAAAAACAAGTTCTATGCAAAGATTACTGTGTGTGTTTGTGCAGAATTGCTGATGTTTCAAGTCAGATAGAACAGTAGCACCTAGTCAAGTCACCACCACAGGGGACCTCTTAAAAGTAGGTTCACTCCACTATATGATAGGATCGTTGTTGGTATATATTTCTCTTTTCCTGCCTAAAAAAAAGCCTTGAGTCTAGAAGGAGGAATTAAAAGTAGTAGTATCTGAGAAAACTAGTGAACTGTGTATATGTCAATTTGTTTTTGAAGCAGGTCTGGCAGTTACCTTGAAATACTAGGCCTTCATATTTTTTCTACGTTTTTTCTTTATGCTTTACCACTCCTGATGAAAGAAACAAAACAGTAAAAAGAAAAGCTATAGGTTACTCTGAAAAGATGCCAAGTTTCTTAGGGGAGTGGTTGTCTTAGGTGGCGCTCTGACTACAGCACTGAGAGCCACACAGGTCCGATGAGTAAAGCCTGACCTTTTTGGATCATAATGTGCTATACATTTCTATTCCTACTGCTGCTCCCAGAATTTCTTATCTCCTGCCCTGGCAAATCATAACACACACACACCCCCATCTCTGTCCAGTGCACCCAGTAGGGGGGAGGGGGCAGAAAAGACAAAGTCATTTATATAATGTGTCTCCCTGCTGAGCCCCTAATGGCCAAAGCTTTTGTTCTGCATTCAGTGGCTGCATGTGATGGGCAGGAAGCTGCAGTCTTCCTTTGTTCCATGGCCTTATTCAGCAATTTAGATCCATCATAAAAATCAAATATGCATGTTGCAATCGCCTTGCCTACAACAGCTTCAATTTTCACCTTTCTTTAATTTGAACTCCACAGGGGAAAAAAGAGAACGAAGGGAAAAAGGGAGAATGGGAAGAGGAAAAAAATTGCTTTGTATTTTTGCTTAGTGGACTATGAAAATAGGCAGTAATGAAAAATATATTTTTAATTTCCTAGATGCATCCTATTCAAAACAGCACATACCACCAAACCAGGCCAATAGAATCCCTTCTGGAAATCCCCTCAAACCATTCTGGTTAATTGAGCCTCCAAAACTGGATGCAAAGTGAGGGGATAAGAGGAAAGTATGAGAGCATTACAAAGGGTGGAAAGAGGAAGACTGTGTTTTGGGCTTGAGAAGTCCTCCTTTTCAGAGAGATGATATCTACACCACTTCTAATTATGACCAAAAAAGAATATTTTCTATTCAGCTGACTGTCATGAGTTTCTTTTGTAGAATAAATAATTTGGAGAAAGGGTTCACAGATGGAATGAAAGAGGGATTACATTTAAAAATAAATATTTCCTCTCCAAATAAAAATGAACACATTGACAGAGATGTTTTTGTCCACTTATTGATTTGTACACTATATTTAAAATTTTCCCAGAACTTCAAAGGATGTGTTCCCTGGGGTTCAAATAAATTTGCATCAGCGGCTTTGGTATTGATTATTAAGAAAAATACAGAAACCCTTTACCTAATCCATTATTAGACTTGAGCAAGGACTTTACAGAGTAGTTCATGCCCTAAATATAAACAATATGGCCAATATTTATTTGATTTATTAAAAAAATAAAAGATCTGAAGAACTTTGTCTCTTCATGCCTGGTTTTACTTACTATTACAGATTTTGAAGGCTCAAGCTAAAGTTGAAGCTGAACAGTTTGAAGATCCTTTGCCTGTTCTTATAAATGGAGCTTGGGTAATTCCAGGGAGATTTGCTGTAGGCAACATTAGTTAGACACCCGCTGAACATAATGTAGGATGGATGCAAACCGAAAGAGTGATCTTGGGGATCATTCAAGGTTGAAAAGCCTTTGATTGTCTTGAGTGGAACTTCTCCTGGAAGATGTACTGAGTGAATCTGGGATCAAAACCAATTTCACAAGTTTGATCCAGTTGTAATATGGAAATCCACCAGATTCTGCTATGACTAATTAGAGATGTGTGAAGAGCATTTCTCTTTTCTAACATTATTGATTTTTCTTTCAAACCCCCCAGTTTCGCAGAGAAAATCTCTGGCATTTAGAAGTGTTCAATTTAGTACAGTTCACTGATGCATGTAATCTTTGCTAACTGCATCCCATTTTCTCTGAACTTGGTTTTTCAGGCCCTCATATGTTCTGGGTATATTTTAGGTTTACTTTCAGTTTTAAGTGAAATTAAGGATGCACCCAGAACATATGAGCACCGAGAGGATAAATTTAATATTTGTCGGGGGAGGTTGGTTGCAATTTTTCCCTTCCCTCTGTTGAAATAGAAGAAATTATGCATGCCCAGAAAAAAAAGGTATAATTTTTAAAAGTGGAGTCCACAATTTAAATTTCCATCTGAGTCAAGGGATTTGTTTATCTCTTGAATCTCAACTGGAAAATGTGAGAAAATTAAGATGGTAATAGTGCCTGGAAATTTATAACATTGGAGAACATCTGTGATTGTATAACATAACTCAGGCAAAAGCTATGGCTGTATGCCACCTGAGTTCCTTCTTTCCACCCCTTCATTTAATACCGTCCAAGGTCTCTTGGACTCTTGTGGACAAATATCAGACCCTCTAACTTTTCGTTAAAGTCAGGGCCATATGCTGGCATTTTACATTTTCAGCTTCTCTTCTATGAAAAAATTGCTGGACAGATGGATCAGATGGGAAATGTTGCATATGGGAGAGTGAAGCCTTTTCTCTTTGAATGTAAGATAATTTAATGTGTAAGGGTTTATCTTTGATTGAACATTTTCCTCTCCCATATCAAATGGGAACTTTTCTTTGTCTTCAGTTCTGTCTTCTCAAGAAATAAATTGTAGAAAGCATAGAGGAAAAATTGTTCAGGTATTTTCTTGACCAGGCTTCCTTTTCAGGCCACCTGGTTTGTACTTCCAGTCATTCCCCTTACTTCCATGATTGTTACTTATGATTTAAACAAAATACAGGTTTCTTTCCCTCAATATCTCAGTGTCTCTCAGAGTGCCTCTTTCTCTTCAGTATTAAATACATGTTGAGCTAATGATAAGTCTCAGTTACTGAAGCTTTTCCTGCTATACAAAATGTAGTTGTTGAGTGTAGGCTCCAGAATTAGTCTCAGTTCAAATTCTGTTTCGATCCTTGACCAAGCTCTGTGGTCAAGTTAAGCATTAGTGTCTTCATTTGTAAAATGAGTATTTTTTTTAAGATTTTATTTACTTATTTGACAGAGAGCGATCACAGGCAAGCAGAGAGGCAAGCAGAGAGAGAGGGGAAACAGGTTCCCTGCTGAGCAGAGAGCCCGATGTGGGGCTCCATCCCAGGACCCTGAGATCATGACCTGAGCCGAAGGCAGAGGCTTACCCACTGAGCCACCCAGGCACCCCATAAAATTTATTTAAAGATAATAGCACCTAATTCATATGATGGTGAGAGTTACATGAGATTATATAACGTGTCACTGCAGGTTGAGTTACTAGGGAGGCAGACTCTAAGGTGGAGATTAACATTTAGAATGTTTATCATTTTTTATTAGGGAGTACTCTTCAGATTAATACCTCTGGAAAATGAGCTTCAGTGCTTTCCCAGCAAAGACTTCAGCCAATCCCACAGGTGAGTTTTTCAACTGAGAGCTGATAAGTGAGGGCCATCTTCTTTCATGTCTCCCATCAGGTGGTAAATTAAATCATTCCTGAAGGAGGATTTCAGTGGCATATCCCAGGTTCCACCAGAAGTGTTTAGTAACTGCTCAATAAATCTTAGCTCTGGAGTATTGCCAGCGTGTATTTACCTGTGAGACTATTCTTATCAGTACTGGAAACATTTGCTCCCATTATATTTTTTAACTACAAGGGGAAGCATAATGTTGTGTTAAGAGCACAGCTCTGGAACTGGACCTCATGAGTTTGAGTCCCAGTTCCCCAATTAACAACTAAATGAACCTAGATAAATTAGGATCATGTGCCTTGGTTTCCTCACCTGTGAAGTGGGAATAACAATGGTACCTATTTTCACAGGTTTATTTTAAGGATTAAATATGTTAATACTGAACACTTTGTACAGTGCCTGGCATGTAATATGTTCTCTTATCGTGCCTATTGTTGTAATTCTCTTTCTTCTCTCAAGTTAAACACAAAGTCAAAAAGAACTTCAGGATCAATTTAGAGTTCAAAATCCCAGCTCTGTCACTTAACTGTTTTGATTATGTTATTTAACCTGTGATACTCAAGTTTTCTCATCTGTTAGAGACATTGATGTCCCTTATAGAATACAGCAAGATTTTGAAGGTATTGTAAACCCATGTTTTAGTTCCTTTTCTGAAATAGGGGAATAATCCTACCCTTAGGATGTCATGAAGATTACATGAGTCCATATATGAAAAGAATATAGAATGATACCTGATGCAAAGTACGCATTAAGTGTTACCTAATAGGATGAAGATGATGATGGCATCAACAATGCATGTATAAAGTACTGTACACAGTGCCTTGCATATATTAAGCAAATCTTATTTTTTGAAGCCCATTATGGATCTGTTTTCTTTATTCTCTCTTTTTAGCCTTTATTTCCTATTTAATCTGGCCTGCTGATCCTTTATTCTCGATTATTCCTTTCCTCTTGCTTCATTGGCTTCAGGTTTTTGAATGTTAGGTCAATGTGGGTCAATGTTAAATCACATCCTCTGACATCTTTTAAAAATTTTTTTATTTCATTTTTGGAGATAATAAGGCTGATGACTGATTATATATTATCTTCAAGTATAGGAAGGCTCTCGCTGTAGAAAGAATAGTTGTCAGTTCTCTATCTTTAGGACATAAGAAAAAAAATAGACTTAAGTGTAACATAAACCCAATGTGGATGACCAAAGAGGATGGTAGGATCTCCAACTCTAAGAAAGGCTAAAAAACAAAGAATGTTCTTAATTTAACTAGATTAACTATGGACATATGTTCCCACCCAAATGGAAGAAAAAATTCTAATGAATCCCTTTTGACCCCCACAATTTTCTGATTCTGCTATTCCAAAATATCTTACCTATAAATATTATCTGCTAGCATGTACCTTGCTTGTGCTATGTTACTGTGTTGTCATGCTATCTTTCTGGGTTTTATAATAGCTGCTGCCTTTATAAATTCCTCAGAGAAGGATCTTGGTGTGGCACAATTATTTGCTATTTATGATAGCTTGTAAACTATTTCTCTCTGAATAGTATATGGTAATAATCAATGACAGCCGAAACTTTATTTTATATTGCAGAGGAGATAAATAGCCTGCTTAAATTTACCTCATTCTTACAGAGTTTTTATACTGTTTTAGATTTAAATGTTGGCAAGTATTAACCTTAAATTGTTACTTGGACAGAAATTGGATAGTATAATCATGCCTTTATAATTGTGTAGAAAATCATTTAATTAAATAAACTGAAGGAAAAAGAACATTTTGATTGAGTTTATTCCATAAGAATAAGAGGAAGATTGGCTCAAAATAGAAGCAGACATCTGTGGAAATAAAGAAGAAAAATCTGTAGTTCTTAAAAACCTAGACTTCTCTTTTAAGGATATTATCATATAGAGATCTAGGAAAATAGCATAGCTTCAAACATATCCCTTAATAGAGTAAAGCTGCATTGTTGATGGCAGACAAAGCTATCATCTTTGTTCAGACTTTGAACTATTCCTGTAGCATCTTCTGCCCAGGAATCTTGAATTCCCACAAATTCTATACATAGTAGTTATTATTACATGTTAAATATATAAAGCATGAAATTTCTCTTCCTGCAAGTCCCTGAGAGTGTATAAATTAAATCTCATTGTCTTTAGAACTTTTTCTTTGGGTTCCTCCTGATTATCCCAACTGAAGAGAGACCTGTGCCCTGTTAGTATATCTTTTAGAGACTTATAGCACAGGAGAATTTTCTATTATATTTTCTCTTTAAGAGATCTTGCTTCCCTAAAAAATATGAAGGGGCTAAGTGGATTTTGTGAGTGTGTGTAAAATACACTAGAAAGTTAGTTTTGTTTTGTTTTGGTTTGGTTTTTTCATAACTCTGTGCTTGACATGGAGTGGGTATCTAATAAGTAGTAATGGTTGAATGGGTCCATAAAATCTGTTGTTAATTTAAAAGTGATTCTTTGGGCGCCTGGGTGGCTCGGTGGGTTAAGCCTCTGCCTTCAGCTCAGGTCATGATCTCAGGGTCCTGGGATGGAGTCCCTCATTGGGCTCTCTGCTCAGCAGGGAGCCTGCTTCCCCCTCCCTCTGCCTGCCTCTCTGCCTATTTGTGATCTCTCTCTCTCTGTGTCAAATAAATAAATAAATTTTTAAAAAAATTAAAAAATAAATAAAAGTGATTCTTTTGTGTTGCTATGTATTTATTGTATCAATGTCCACACCAGTTCTGGAATTGCTTTCAGAGTTCGGAGCCTTTGGTATAGTCTTTTGAATATGTTGACGTTTTTATATCAGTTAACATTTACTGAATGGCTATAGTACATGCTTTTAAATATCATGATTTCACCCATCAGTAGTTCATTTCTTTTCTTTTTTTTTTAGTTGAAGTATAGTTGACACACAATGTTGCATTAGTTTCAGGTGTACAGCATAGTGATATGACCAGTCTATATGTTATAATATGCGTACTGCAAGCATAGCTACCATCTGTTGCCATACTGAGCTACAACAATACCATAGACTATATTCTCTATGCTGTATATACTGTACCTTTGATTTATTCATTCCGTAACTGGAAGCCTGTATCTCCCATTCCCTTTTGCCTTTATTGCCCATCTACCCCTCCCCCACTCCTTTCTGACAATGATAAGTTTGCTCTCTGTATTTATGGGTTTATTTCTGCTTTTTGTTTAGTTGTTCATTTGTTTTGTTTTTCAGATTCCACATATAAATGAAATAATATGGTATTTCTATCTCAGTCTGACTTATTTCACTTAGCATAGTACTCACTAGGTCTATCTATATTGTCTCAAATGGCAATATCTCATTTTTTATGGCTGAATAATATTCCATTGTGTATATTTACCACATATTCTTTTATCTTTTTATTTATTTGTCTATTTATTTAAAGATTTTATTTATTTTAGAGCAAGAGAGAGTGAAAACACAAGTGGGGGAAGGGAGAGGCAGAGAATCCCAAGTAGACTCAACACAAAGCTCAGACCCCAAACTGGAGCTTGAACTCATGATTCTGACATCATCATGTGAGCCGAAACCAAGAGTCAGCCACTTAATCGACTGAGCTACCCGGTCGCCCCATATATACCACATTTTTTTTCTACCCATTTATCCATCGATGGATACTTAGGTTGTTTTCCTATTGTCTATTATAAATAGACAGTATTTATATTTTTGTCTATTATAAATAATGCCACAGTAAACATAGGGGTGCATAAAGCTTTTTGAATCAGTGTTTTTATTTTCTTTGGTTAAATACCCAGAAGTGGAATTACTGGATCATATGCCATTTCCATTTTTAATTTTGTGAGGAAACTCCATACTGTTTTCCAAAATGGTTGCACAGTTTACATTCCCACCAATAGTACACAGGGTTCCTTTTTCTCCACATCCTCACCAACATTTGTTATTTCTTGTCTTCTTATTTTAGCTACTCTACAGGTATAAGGTGATACCTCATCGTGGTTTTGATTTTCATTTCCCTGATGATTAGTGATATTGAGCATCTTTTCATTCATCTGATGGCCATCTGTGTGTCTTCTTTGGAAAAATGTCTATTTAGATCCTCTCCCCATTTTTTAACTGGATTATTTGTTGGAGTTTTTTTTGTTTTTTTTGTTTTTTTTGTTTTTTTTTTTTTTGGTGCTGAGTCATAGAAGTTTTCTGTATACTTTGGACATTAACCCTTTATTGAATATATAATTTTCAAGTTTCTCCCATTCAGTGGACTGTATTTTGTATTGTTGATGGTTTCCTTTGCTGTGTAAAAGTTTTTTTTTATTCTGGTGCAGTCCCAATAGTTTATTGTTGCTTTTGTTTTCCTTGCCTTCCGAGACATGTCTAGAAAAATGTTGTTAAGACTAATAAAGAGTTTATTGTCTATGTTTTCCTTTAGGAGTGTAATGGTTTCAGGTATTACATTTAGATTTTTTCTTTTTTTTTTTTTAAGATTTTATTTATTTATTTGTCAGAGAGAGAGAGCAAGAGAGCAAGCACAGGCAGACAGAGTGGCAGGCAGAGGCAGAGGGAGAAGCAGGCTCCCTGCCGAGCAAGGAGCCCGATGTGGGACTCGATCCCAGGTTGCTGGGACCATGACCTGAGCCGAAGGCAGCTGCTTAACCAACTGAGCCACCCAGGCGTCCCTACATTTAGATTTTTAATCCATCTTGACTTTATTTTTCTGTATGGTATAAGAAAGTGGTCCAGTTTTATCATTTTGCATGTAGCTGTCCAGTTTTCCCAGAATTTATTGAAAAGATTATCTTCTTTTTAAATTTTATTTTATTTTATTTATTTATTTTAAAAGATTTTATTTATTTATTTGACAGAGATCACAAGTAAGCAGAGAGGCAGGCAGAGAGAGGGGGAAGCAGGCTCCCCACCAAGCAAAGAGCCCAATGCGGGGCTTGATCGGATCATGACCTGAACCCAAGACAGAGGCTTTAACCCACTGAGCCACCCAAGTTCCCCTATTGAAGAGATTATCTTATCCCCATTGTATATTCTTGCCTCTTTTGTTGTAGATTAAGTGGCCTTATGAATGTGGGTTTGTTTATGGATTCTCTCTTTTGTTCCACTTATCTTTGCGTCTCTTTCTGTGCCAGTACCATACTGTTCTGATTACTATAGCTTTGTAGTATCTGGGAGTATCTGGCTTTGTTCTTTTTCAAGATTGCTTTGGATAGTAGTTCATTTATTTTCAGTTATAGCAATTGCCTGCAACTCTACCTGAATGCTGAAGAGGGACAGTGAAAAATAGGAAATTGTTTTCTTCCTCCAGAGTCAACATTTAGAAATGTATGTACAAACTAATACAGTAGAGAATACAGTGTTTTAATAGTTACAAGAGAAGCCTACAGTGCCGTAGAGGAGGTATCTGGGTAAGCTTCATGGAGGAGGTAGTATTTCAGATGGATCTTGATGGGTATGGATAGGAAAATATGGGAGAACGTTATAGCAGGCACAAAAAAAAAAAAAAAAAAAAGAAAAAGAAAAGAAAAAGAAGAATTGTAAATGAAGACCCAAAAGCGGAAATGCACTTGGTTTAATTAGCAAATGATGAATAATAAGTAAAGTGGGAAAAGAAACAGGGAGATAGGACTCTGGCTTGAGAGTTCTATACCAGTCAGTACTGGTATAAATCTCAGTACTGACACATATTAACTGTCCTTTGACAAGTGACTTGAACTCTGTGTCTTAGTTCCTCATCTTTAAAATGGGAATAATATTTTTATCTCCTTCCCTGGGTTGACATGAAACATAAGATACCGTATGTAATGCACCTAGAACAGCGCCCAGCACATAGCAAGTGCTATGTAAGTGTTAGAAAGCAGGAGAGTGGAGAATCTTTCCTGGAAGCCACTGAAAGTTTTTGAGTAAGGGGACAAAGACATAAGAGCTGTGCTTTGTTTGATAGGATGATCCTGACAGTACTGTGCATAACTGAGCATGAGAGAGACTTTTTAGCTGAAAGAGATCTGGGAAGGGGAAATGAGGGATAGAATTGGGGTAGTGTCTGTGGGAATGACAAGGAAGAGATATATGTAAGAGATACTGCACAGTCCCCAAGACATGCACATATTCACTTTTAAAGTTTTTGAATGAGAATATCTTTGTTCTTGAAACAATCAGAAGTCATTTAGAAATAAGTCTAGTGACCAAGGTGGGAGATTTTTGGTTATAAAACAAAAAATAGATTTAAAAAGTAATGAGGTGTTTGTTTTGTGGCTTCTTAAACTGATACTAAAAAGGCAATTCCCAAACACATACTAGAAAGCAAAAAAATGTAGAATACATTTATCAGTAGTCTTGGTTGTATTAATGTTAGTGTACATATTTAATCATCAGTAATATTGCATGTACTACCTTTTTAGTGAAAAAAATCAATAAAGCTTAAAAATAAGTCCTAATTTGTAATGGTACTTCCTTGAATACTGTCTTAATAGAAGGAGGAAAAAACATACTTGAATGATAAACACGAGAGTTTGGTCTTTCATTTATTTTACTTATGATATCCCGCTGATGTGTATAGCTTTTGGATGCTGCCGCATCTTGATTTTCTTTCTTTCTTTCTGTTACTATTTGTTTTTATATTCTATTAAAATAGGAAGGAGGATGGGAAAGCCAGGATTTGTTAACTTTAGGTACTGCTAAACTAGGGAGGGGACTTACATTATATTTGAGTAGTCTGAAAGGCTTTGGATAGCTGTTTGAAGATGTATTTATACACTACCATTTTCTATATTCTGTTTGGTTTATTAAGGGTCTTCTTACCATATTGTAGACCTATGTGCAGTTCACTGAATATTGCCCTATATGCTAATCTGATCAGCTTTCATTTATCACCTTGTACCTGCTCTGGGATGGTGATAAAAGGCCTTTAGCACCAACTTCTCCCAGAAAAATTTCATATGATGCATTGAACTTAGTATTTTACTTAAAATATCCTTTTCAAGCAAATGAACCACAATGCAAATTTGTAAGGTGGAACTGCTAGATATGTTTCCAAGATAAACATACTATTTATAGGCATAAATTGTTTTTTTTTTAAACAGGAAACTTACTGTCTTATCTTTAAATTTTTTTCTTATTTGAGTATAGTTTTCAGATACTGTTGCATTAGTTTCACATCTACAACATAGTGATTCAGCTTCTACATATGTTACGCTGTGCTCACCACAAGTGTAGCTACCATCTGTCACCATATAATGGTATTATAATATCATTGACTATATTCCTTATGCTGTGCCTTTTAGTCCCATGACTTGTTCATTCCATAACTAGAAGCTTGTATTTCTCTCCACCCCTTTTGCCCATTCCCTCATCCCTTTTCCCTCTGGCAACCATTGGTTTGTTCTTTGTATTTATGGACTTATTTCTGCTTTTTGTTTATTTGTTCATTCATTCATTTCATTTGTTTAGATTCCCCATCTAAGTGAAATCATATGGTATTTGTCTTTCTTTGTCTGACTTATTTCAACTTGCATTATGCCCTCTAGATCCTTCCATGTTGTCTAAAATGGCAAGATCACATTCTTTTTATGGCTGGTTAATATTTGTGTGTGTGTGTGTGTGTGTACGTGTATACACTACATATTTTAAAAAGACTTTATTTATTACTTGAGAGAGAGCAAGAGCACAAGCAAGGGGGAGTAGTAGAAAGAGAAGCAGACTCCTTGTTGAGCAGGGAGCCTGATGTGGGACTCAATCCCAGGACCCTGGGATCATGAGCTGACCTGAAGGCAGATGTTTAACCAACTGAGCCACTCAGGCGCCCTACAGTACATTTTTTTTTTTTTTTTTTTGGTCTACTTGTCTATCAGTTAACTGGTTGCTTCTAGATCGTGTCTATTTTAAATAATGCTGGGGTAAACATAAGGCTACATTTATTTTTTTGAATTACTGTTTTTGTTTTCTTTGGGTAAATACAGTAGTGGAATTGATGGATCATATGGTATTTCTATTTTTAATTTTTTTTAGGAACCTCTATACTATTTTCCACAGTGGCTGCACCAGTTTACATTCCACCCAACAGTACATTAGTTCCTTTTTTCTCCACATCCTCACCAACACTTTTTCTTAAAGACATAAATCTTTAAAAATTATCAATTAATGAATATATAACAGGATATACATTTGTACAATAATAACACCACAAAAATAGGATGAGTACTATTTTCATTCTGTGAAGAGGGACTCTGGGGCTCTTTTCTGCAAGGTATGTCCAAGGAACCAGACATCTGTTTTCACTTCCCATATGGAAAGAAGGTTTGAAACTTTGTGTGATATCCCAAAAATGAAATAGAACTCCATGATGAATTAAGAGCAAAACCTGAATGGAAGTCATTATGAAAGTAGTCTCTGCCTCTTGTTGAAAAGACAAGACTCAGTAGGAAAAATCTTTAGTCATCAGTTTAGTAAAAGTCAAGACTTAGACTGGAGATATGGGAAGAAACTGGGATCTCTTTGTTAATTCCAACATAGGGTTTTGTATTGATACATGTTATCAGAGCCTCATTTTGCAAATGAAAGCAAACAATCATTTGGCAGTGAGGATGTCAGTAATTTAGTGTTTTTGAAATGCAATTAGTGCCCAGGTTAGAATCTGCTACCTGTACCTTCTACCAAATTCAAGTATCTTGGTTCTTAACAACCTCTCTAGTGGACTGAGTGGCAGGAAATAGATTCAGTCTGTTGATTCTTCAGTGTAACATCAACCCAATGGACTAGCAATAGGATGGAACTCATTAGGGGCATTTCGTAATTCCTAATAAACCAGCAAAGGCAATGTATGAACATTCAAGAGTATGAGATTAAATTCTCAGCTCTAGATGCTATTCTTCCGCTCACACCCAGAAAATTTCAAAATAGCTCGCGGTTATAAACAAAAAGTTACCTGCTTTGATTTGCAGTTTTTCATTTGTTAACTGTGGTGTCTTCATCTGTTCAGGCTGCTATAACAAAATACCAGACGAGGTGGCTTACAAACACCAGAAATTTCTTGAAATTTTGGAGGCTAGGAAGTCCAAAATCAAGGTACCAGCAGATTTATTATCTGGCGAAAGCCTGCTTCCTGGCTCATAGATAACCATCTTCTCTGTCTTCACAATGTAGGGTGGGTAGGGATCTCTCTGGGGTCTCTTTTATAAGTACACTATCCCATTCATGAGGGCTCTGCTCCCATGACCTAATCACCTTGAAAGGCACACCTCCAAATACCACCCCACTAGGCAACAGATTTCAGCATGTGAATTTTGGGGAGACATAGATACTTAGTCTATAATGTTGATTCTAGCTGTTCAGAGCAGCATAATTTGTACTAGTCAGAGAAGCAGAAATAAAAATCTCTGTTTATAGGGACATTTCCAGCAAATGAAAGCAAGAATTACTGTTTGTTGGGAATAGCAATAAAATCTTCAAAACTCATCAAAATAACACATTTTGTTGTGTGGGGGTTGGTTTGTTTTTTGTTTTTGTTTTGTTTTGTTTTGTTTTGTTTTTGCCACTATCAATGCTGTGAAAGGAGTTTGGAGAATAACTGGGCATGCAGCTATGCCAATAATTTAAATCGACCTGAGAGCCTTCATGCAGATAAGACTCCTATTAGCAAACAGAATTCTCTAATTTGTCAGTATTTTTGTTTGTTTGTTTTTGTTTTTGTTTTTTCAAGATTTTATTTATTTATTTGACAAGTAGGCAGAGCAGCAGACAGAGAGAGATGGGGATGCAGGCTCCCTGCTGAGCAGAGAGGGTGATGCAGGGCTCTGTCCCCGGACCCTGAGGTCATGACCACAGCCAAAGGCAGAGGCTTAACCCACTGAGCCACTCAGGAGCCCCTGATTTGTCAGTGTTTTTGATGTGACGAATTGATAGACAGATCAACCACCAGTGGGATATTGACTATTGAAGTATACATTACCACCTTATAAATTGTGAAGCATTACGAAATGTATCTCTTTAAGATTGTCCTATTCCTATTGCCTGGTAACAGTCATTCTGCAAGTATTTACCAAGTGCATACTATCTACCAACTACTCATCTAAGTACCAGAAAAATAATAATGAGTAAAACATGACATTTCACATATAAACGAAACAAAAATACATAAAATAAAATTAATAAAGAACTTAAGATAGTGACAAGTACAGTGAAGAGGGAAAAAACAGGCTATTGAGATAGAGGGTGAGGAAGAGAGTGGATCGTAGGCAGGGAAGAAGGAGAAATATTTTAGAATTTCTTTTTTTTTTTTCCTTCTTTTTTTTTTTCTTCTTTTTTTTTTTTTTTAATTTTATTTTTTATAAACATATATTTTTTCCCCCAGGGGTACAGGTCTGTGAATCGCCAGGTTTACGCACTTCACCGCACTCACCATAGCACATACCCTCCCCAATGTCCATAATAACCCCACCCCACCTCTCCCAACCCCCTCCCCCCAGCAACCCTCAGTTTGTTTTGTGAGATTAAGAGTCACTTATGGTTTATCTCCCTCCCAATCCCATCTTGCTTCATTTACTCTTCTCCTACCCCCTTAACCCCCATGTTGCATCTCCTCTCCCTCATATCAGGGAGATCATATGATAGTTGTCTTTCTCCGATTGACTTATTTCGCTAAGCATGAGAAATATTTTAAATAGGTTAGTCCAGAGGGTCAGTTTGAAGTTCTGACAGCTGACAAGAGACATGGGTACTGAGAATAAGTCAGCTATAAATTCTAGGTAGGGGGACAAGAATTGCAAAGACACCCTGTGATAGGAATAAGTTTGGCTTATTCAAGGAATGGCAAGAAGGCCAGGTTATGATGTAAATAAAGCTGAGGGGGACTTGTAATCTTATAGGCACAAACAGCAAATGAGTGATGGAAGAGACACAATAAAATGTTTGTACTCGCAAATTTTTCTTTTTGCACGGGTTTCTTCTTAGCTAAAGAGACAAGATGAACAATTTTAAAGAACAGAATTATGTTGATTGTTTTACCCTTTTTCCCCTAGTGTCCTAAGAAAGCTTTACCTTTGAATACCATGTCCCTGTTCTTCCTCCTCTGAGTATCCAGAAATATCTTCTCCATTTATTAACTTCTTGATAAAATTTATGGAGGAAATAAAGATCAGTTGTATCTGCCTTTTAATCACAACTCTTATCAAAGGAAATGGAGGAAAGGAAAATGCTGAATAAATATGTATTACAGTAATTCTTTTGATGCAAAGTCTGCCTTTGTCATTATAGATTCACATCATTGTGTTCCATTAGGTCCATACCACTTAATAGGTAAATTTGGACAGGTTAATTAGCCTCTTTTCAAACTCCATTTTTTCATCTGTAATATGTGGAGGTGACTACTCTTTATCTTAGAGGTTTGTGAGGATCACATGAGATCATGCATATGAAGTGTTCAGCACAGTGCTTGGCATACAGTCAGAATAGAAAATGTTTATGGAGCACTTCCTGTTAGGTTATGAATGTCTTCATTCCTTCCAGTCACCTCCCAGTAAACCTTTCTGCAAACTTTTTCAAGTAGCCCTAATAAACTTTTATTTTGGCTTTTCCCCCAGCTTGTGTCACTGATCAAATATCTTTTTCTCCAATGTCCAGCTGAAAGAAACTGTATATTTATGAGACCATCTTTTGGTAACAAAAATGCCAGGAGTCAGTGGTCTCTTAAAAACCTAGTATTAATTTAGGCTCCTCTCAAGCTCCTGACAAAGCCTGGATGTACTATGTAGCTATAAAGGCTTCCAGAGCATAGGTGAAAACGTGTGAGTATGTAGTCCTTGATCTCCTGAGCTGCATTTGGCAAGTATCCAGTCACTCATTTTTATCTAATTAATGACATTCCTGGCATATGGGGATCATATAACACAGAATCTGTTCATACTCTGTGTGCAAAAACCACTTTGTTCTCCTACCTGAAAAAAAAAAAAATTGGCCACCTCTGCTATTCATTTCTTTCTTTCTTTCTTTCTTTTTTTGCTATTCATTTCTTTATTGTGTCATTTTGAATGTATATTTTGAATTCTCCCTCCCTCCCCCTTCCCTCCCCTTCCCTTCCCTCCCTCCTTACTTTTTCTTCCCTCTCCTCTCCCACTCCCTCCTGCCTTCCCCTGTGTCCCATTCTCCTCCCTCCCTTCATGTCTGTCTCTCTTTTCTACTGAAGGGAAGAAAAGCATCTTGGGGGAGGGGTAAAATAGGAAACTAACATCATCAACTGAACTGATTGTAGAAGTTTTCTTGAAACTCAAGGATGGTTTACTTGAGTATTGCTAACAATATCATGGTCCTCAGAGAAGACCATGACCATTCACACTGTCCCATTTTAGCTTCTACTATTTTACTTGCTTAGAATATTTTTTCCTTTTCTTCCATCTTTCAAGACTAATCTTAAATCTCTCCTCTTTCAGTAATGTTACTAACTCTGGTATTAATGGATCTTTTTTCTTCCCCTCACTATGATATTTTATACTTTTTGTTATTTAATTCATATTATTGAACCCTTTGTACATAACTTTAAAGGTTTATTTTCCCACTTAGATTTTTTTTTCAGAACAATGACCAGGTCATATACATTTTTAGTTTCTTACTGTTACCATCGCTCCCCACCCTAGCCCTCATCATGCTTTTAAACACCTGGGCATTACATCTTCTTTCAGGGAAGAGAGCATGTTGGCAAATTTTATATCTTTTGAACAGAATCTAAGACCACTGTGTATTTTATAACATTATAGATACTGCCCAGGGCAACCCTTAGCTCTTACTGTGAGAAGCCTACCTACAGTAACAGATAGGCCAATTTGAATGCCTCATGGCCTACCTCCATACCTTGTTTCATCCCAAATTTTTAAGTGATTTTAGAATGTCTGAATCTCAGCATCCAAGTCAAATCTGGAGAAGTCAGGCCAACCCCCAAATAAATTAAAAATCCCCGAGGAAAAATTAGGCTTTTTGTTTCTCCTTTTATATACTTTTGGTTCATTTAGCCTCTCATATGTATCACCACCAGAAAGAAGATTAAGAATGGATGCCCATCATTCAAGTGTTTAAATTTTTGTTGATAGCTTCAGTAATTTGGTTAGAGAAGTTAAGGAAAAGTCTGGACTAAGAGGAAATTTAGAGACTGTGGTTTTCATTTACCCACTCCTTCATTTTGTCAGTTAATGACAAACCATAAAAACAGATTAACATATAAAGGGAAGATCACTATATATCTGCAGAAGAAAATAATGCGTGTTGAAGTTAAAAAATTTTAGATATTTGAAAGTAGGGAGGATGGTAGCTAATGAGCTCTGTTATATAAATTAAAGAATATCACTGAGATCCTGAATAAACAGGTCATCTAGCAGAGGAAGATATCTGTACTCGGTAACTACATCCTGCTATGTAAGTTTAAAAAGGAGGAAGAGAAGACAGTGCTGAGCAAGGAGCCATGTATACCTCGATGTGCTCTATTAAAAGAGGCGCTTGATTGCTCAGTAATTGCAGAGCTAGGCTCTTGGGGAGGCCTTTGTCATCCCTCCTTGGCTGACACCAGACGATAGTGTGGCTCTGTGATAAGAAACAGAGGACCAGTGTCTCCATGGTAACTCACTGAGCTCTATATATTACACTCATTACAAATGAAGATAGATAGTAAAAAAAAAATAATGTATTAACACAGAGAGGGAATATATATATGTGAGTGTATATATGTATCTTGTCTTCCATCTAGAAAGTGAATAAAATAAAATAAAAATGTGATTGCGCTGAATGGGCAAGGTTGATAGGCCTTTTTCCCCGTTGGTGCAGGTAAATATTTCATTTTTCAGCTCCTCTGATGGTTTTGTTCTGAACCCACCCAGCTGTAGCTTGAAAGATTAATGATGGGCAGCAAAAGAACCTGAGAAGAGGCAATGAATGAATAGAAACCAGCACAAGAGAAGAAAGAGTTCTGCCTGGCCTTTGGGACAAATAAATAAGGATTTACTAAGTCTGCTAGTTTCATCCCCATAGCAGGAAAGCCTGGAACCCATTACAATGGAAACCTGGACATTTTTATAATGTAGTAATTCCCAGAGTTCCAAACTCACGCAAACTAGTGACAGGAAAAAGAAGAAAGATGGAAGGAAAATCAGTTTCCTTTCTAATTTTCCCTTCTGTAGGTATTGATTGTACTTTAACACAACTAACTTTACAGTGTCTCTCCTCACATAAGACCATTACACCTATGTGTAGATTTTTATAAGGTTAAACACATTTTCTGAAAGCTCAGTTTGCCTATGTCATGCATTTTAAAGAAAAAGACCAAATTAACGAAGTCATCAGTGAAGAAATCATTAACACTAGAAATTAAAAGTTTTGATTCAAGACACAGAATGCAAATATTTGGTCAGAGAACAAAGACCCAGGAGCTTTTTGCAACTGTTACATTAGTTTTGACATATTAGTCTATCTGCTCTTAAATGAAAGACTTTACTCTCTGAAAGAAGGACCCTTGGTACCCCAGCAGGGATTTTTGCTGATCCTTAAGGTTGGTTTCTGTGTTTCTTTCTCGTCACTCCAATTTCTTTTTTTTTCTTTTTTTTTTTTTAAAGATTTTATTTATTTATTTGTCAGAGAGAGAGAGAGGGAGAGAGAGCGAGCACAGGCAGACAGAATGGCAGGCAGAGGCAGAGGGAGAAGCAGGGTCCCTGACGAGCAAGGAGCCCGATGTGGGACTCGATCCCAGCACGCCGGGATCATGACCTGAGCCGAAGGCAGCTGCTTAACCAACTGAGCCACCCAGGTGTCCATCGTCACTCCAATTTCTAAGCAAGTATTTGGGTCATTGCTAGGAAGGGTATATAAATGTATTTTTAAAACAAAATAGCTATTTCAGCTAATCTGAGGAACATAATTGTCTGCCTTTCATTTTTTCTTATTGAAGTCTTGCTCTTCTACAAGTCTTGTGAAAACTCTTATTAGAATCTTCCAAGGTAGGGATGAAAAAAGAAAGGAGGGATAGTGTAGCTATATACCGAAGAGGAATGAAAATATGTGTCTCACACAAAAACTTGTACACAAATTTCATAGCAGCATTATTCATAATAGTCATAAAGTAGAAACAACACAAATGTCCGTGAGCTGATGAATGAATAATATCATGTGGTATAAGCATACAGTGTAATGTTATTTGGCAATAAAAAGGAATGGAGCACTGCTACATGCTACAATATGGAGAACCTCGCAATCATTATGCTAAGTGAAAGAAGCAAATCATAAAAGACCAGATATTGCATGAGTCCATTTATAAGAAATTAGAAGAAAGGGACATGGGGAGATGAGGGTAACTGCTAAAGAATATAGGGTTTCTTTTGGGGATAATGAAAATATTTTAAAATTGATTGTGATGATGGTTGCAAAACTTTATGAATATGCTAAAGAACATTGAATTGGACATTTTATTTTATTTTTTAATATTTTTACATTTATTTATTTGACCACTAGAGAGAGAGAGAGAGACAGAGCACAGCAGGGGAAGTGGCAGGCAGGAGAGGGAGAAGTAGACTCCCCACTGAGCAAGGAGCCTCACGCGGGGCTTGATCCCAGGACGCTGGGATCATGACCTGAGAGCTAAAGGCAGACACTTAATTGACTGAGCCACTCAGGCTTAATTGACTGAGCCACACTGAGCCACTTAATCGAGTGAGCTACTCAAATGAATTGGACATTTTTTTTGAAATGGATGAATTACATGGTATGCAAATTATATCTCCATAAAGTGGTTACAAAAATAAATAAAGAACTTAGGTAGAGATGAACACGATAGTCTATAAGATGACCGTATGTCCTGATTTGGTCAGAATTTTGCCAGTTTTTGCCAGTTGGGCCAATCAATTATTAATAGCTCTGCTTTCACTTTCAAAAGTGTCCTATTTGGACAATAAACTATATGGTTGCCATGTATATAATCAGGAGTACTACGACTTTCTGAAGTGTATTCTAAAGTTACCTAATGAAAATACCACTTGGGATTCCTATTGATAGTGAAAATTCCGTGTCCCTCCCTTGGATTCTAATTTAGTAGGTAAGAAGTAGAAACTGGTGTTTCATTTTTTTGATAATTATTTAGTGAATACTCTGAATGCCAAAATGAATGTAATGAACACCAAAAATTTGATGTTTTACTTGTTTATAAAAAAGAGGTGACTTAATGACCTTTTGGGGCAAAGAGAATTCCAGGGAGGTATGAGAAGACTACAGGAAATGACCAGTGATGGGAGGCCAGAAAACAAATTCTGAATGTGATGAGGATCAAAAGAACAATGGAAATAACATTCAGCACAAGGGATGCTGGTGCTGTTTTTTCTTTGTTTGCTTGTTTTTTAGGTTGTCTGATTTATTCTTTTAGTCTTCATATTTTTATTTAAATTCTAGTTAGCTAACATACAGTACAATATTGGCTTCAGGGGCGGAATTCAGTGGTTGATCGCTTACACATGGCACCCAGTGCTCATCTCAACAAGTGCCCTCCTTAATGCCCATCACCCATCCAGCCCATTGCCCACCCACCTCCCTCTATCAGTCCTCAGTTTGTTCTCTATCATTAAGTGTCTCTTATGGTTTGTTTCCCTCTCTCTCTCTCTCTTTTTTTTTTAAATTCCCCCCTCCTATGTTTATCTGTTTAGTTTCTTAAATTCCACATATAAATGAAATCATATGATGTTTATCTTTCTCTGATTGACTGTTTTGCTTAGCATAATACACTCTAGCTCTGTCCACATTGTTGCAGATAGCAAGATTTCATTTCTTTTTGATGACCAAGTAATACTCCATTGTATGTGTGTGTGTGTGCGTACGCGTGTGTGTATATGTATGTATGTATACACACATACATACACATCTACACTACATCGTCTTTATCCATTCATCAGTTGTTCGACATTTCTGTTCTTTCCATAGTTGGCTATTATTGATAATGCTGCTATAAATGTCAGGGGGCATGTACCTTTTGAATCTGTATTTTTGGGTAAATACCTAGTAGTGCAATTGCTGGATCATAGGGTAGTTATATTGTTAACTTTTTGAGGAATCTCCGTACTGTTTTACAGAGTGGCTGTACCAGTTTGCATTCCCACCTGCACTGCAAGAGGGTTCCCTTTTCTCTGCATCACCAACGTATGTTGTTTCCTGGGTTGTTAATTTTTGCCATTCTGACATGTGTGAGGTGGTATCTCATCATGGTTTTGATTTGTATTTCCCTGATGAGGAGTGATGTTGAGCATCTTTTCATGTGTCTGTTAGCCATCTGGATGTCTTCTTTGGAAAAATATCTATTCATGTCTTCTGTCCATTTCTTAACTGGATTATTTGTTTTTTGGCTGTTGAGTTTGGTAAGTTCTTTCTGGAGTTTGGATAATAACTCTTTATCAATATGTTGTTTACCAGTGTCTTCTCCCATTCTGTAAGCTGCTTTTTAGTTTTGTTATTTCCTTCACTGTGCAGAAGCTTTTAATCTTGATGAAGTCCCAGTAGTTCATTTTTGCTTTTGTTTCCCTTGCTTCCAGGAACGTGTGTGGTAAGAAGTTGCTATGGCCAAGGCCAAAGAGGTTGCTGCTTGTGTTCTCTAGGATATTGATGGTTTCCTGTCTCACATTTAGGCCTTACATTGATTTTGAATTTATTTTTGTGTATGGTGTAAGAAAGTGATCCAGTTTCATTCTTCTACATGTTGCTGTCCAGTTTTCCTAACACAATTTTTTGAAGACACTGTCTTTTTTCCATTGGATATTCTTCCCTGCTTTGTTAGAGATTAGTTGACCATATAGTTGTGGGTGCTTCTAAAAATATCTTTTTCTTCTTCCTTCTTAGAAGAAAACAGATCTATTAACTATTATTTTGTAAGAATGAGTGAGGGCAAAACTGGTAATTGTCCAGCTGGAAGTTTTTTCTCCACAGTGGCCCAAAGTAGAGGAAGGAGTGTTCTGGGATATCCCTGGCTATTACAGTCCTACCTCAGAGCCTGATATCCATTGCATTCACCCAGATTTTTCTGGCTGGTTCCATCCCACAGCCCCTGAATCAAAATTTTATTATTGGGAACTTAACAACACCCATGTTTGGAAACAAGTAGAACCCTCTGCTGAGGTAGAGTAGTCTCATAAATACGAGAAAATGCAAGAAGCTTGAGCATAAGGACAACTTTTTTTTTTAACAACAGCCATAGACTGAAGGTTTGTGTCTCCCAAGATTTATATTTTGAAACATAATCTCCAGTGTGATGCTGTTTGAAGGTGGAAACTTTGAGATGCGGTTAGGTCATGAGGGCTCTGGAATGGAATTAGTGCTTTTAAAAATGAGACCCCAGAGAGATCCTTCACCACTTCTGTCATGTGAGAACACAGTGAAAATATTGCTGCTTATCAGTCAGGAACTGGGTCCTCAACCAGACACTATATCAGCCTGTGCCTTCATCGTGGACTTCCTAGCTTTCAGAATTTTTAGAAATAAATTTCTAGGGCACATTGGTGGCTCAGTTAAGCGTCTGCTTTTGGCTCAGGTCACACAAGTCCCACATTGGACTCCCTGCTCAGTGGGGAGTGTGCTTCTCTCTCTCCCTCTATCCCACCCCCCTGCTTGTGCTCTCTCTCTCTCTCTCTCTCTCTCTCAAATAAATAAAATCTTAAAAAAAAAAATTCTATAGTTTATAAGCTCTCCTGTCTATGGCATTTATTATAGCAGCCTGAGCAAACTGAGACAACTACAAAAAGGAGCAAAGGAAATTGGGCCATAGTTTCTTAAAATGAATTATGAGCAATGGGGCATATACTACAATATGAGCAAAACTTTGATAAGAAAGAATCCATCATAATCTTCATATGTAAAAATATGTATGTTATTAAATATTTGAAATTATTTGTGACTTACTTGAAGCAACATTCTGTTTAAAATATTTAGTCTTCGTTGCTCGTTGCTCATATTGAATAGCTCTTCACAGTCTCAGAGTCTGAATCTGAAATGAGAACTGTGGAAGCCTATATTTTCCCACATGTGCAGAATTGTCATAAAATGATTTGAGAAGGAAAAAGTCATTACAAACCTTTTCTCTCATTTGGCCAGATTGCTTTAATTCTCAGCACCCCCCTCCCCCGCCTTTTTTTTGCTTCTTTAATCAATCAAGAAAATGCTCTCCTGCAGATTCATGGCTCAGAAGTATACTCTTCCTTGCTCCTGTCCATGCCCAAGCCTCTTGATCTCCAGGGAAAAGGTTGACATCTGGGGAGATTTCCTCGTTTCACTTTGTTCCAGCAAACTGTTTGAAATATTCTGGCTTTTTATTGAAATTTGAGTCGTCTTTCTTTTAGGTATTGTCTAAAAGTTTTCAGTGTCTTAAAAAGCATTCCTAAAATGTTTTTTAAAGGGATTCCCAATTAGTTGAGGGAATGCCGCCCAGGGTGACTATTACTATTACTAAATAACAGTACAGATTGAGCTTTTATGGTATCTAAGCTGCCAATTTTTAATGGAGCATTTCACATATGCCTTTTAGGTTCCAATACGATAGTAGTAAGACAGGTTAACTCAACAAGTCAGTGTGGCGATATTAATTATCTCAAGAATATTTAGATCTCCATATTTGGTGCTTCTGGCAATTGCACTGGCAATGAAAGCAGTTTAACATTGCCTAAAAGACAAAGATTTGGCAAAGCTTTAAAAAATTTTGATTGCAAGGATTACAAATTTTAGTGTCATGATTCAGATTTACTGGATTCTAGTAAACAACAGGAGTAAAAAACATTTTCTAGAAGAAAAACCCTGGGATGAATTCCAGGTATCTGATTTCAGATGAGATTCTTTTTTTTTTTTTTAATTTCTTTTTTTATTTAATTTTTTTTTTTTTAATTTCTTTTCAGTGCTCAGAATTCATCGTTTTAGGGGCGCCTGGGTGGCTCAGTGGGTTAAAGCCTCTGCCTTTGGCTCAGGTCATGATCCCAGGGTCCTGGGATCGAGCCCCACATTGGGCTCTCTGCTCAGCAGGGAGCCTGCTTCCCCCTCTCTCTCTGCCTACTTCTCTGCCTACTTGTGATCTCTCTCTCTGTCAAATAAATAAATAAAATCTTAAAAAAAAGAAAAAGAATTCATTGTTTATATACCACACCCAGTGCTCCATGCAATACTTGCCCGCCATAATACCCACCACCCTGTTCACCCAACCTCCCACCTTCCTCCCCTCCAAAATCCTCAGTTTGTTTCTCAGAGTCCACAGTCTCTCATGGTTCTTCTCCCCCTCCAATTTTCCCCAACTCACTTCTCCACTCCATCTCCCCATGTCCTCTGTGTTATTTCTTATGCTCTGCAAATAAGCGAAACCATATGATAATTGACTCCCTCTGCTTGACTTATTTCATTCAGCATAATCTCTTCCAGTCCTGTCCATGTTGATACAAAAGTTAGGCATTCATCCTTTATGATGGAGGCATAATACTCCATAGTGTATATGGACCATATCTTCTTTATCCATTCGTCCATTGAAGGGCATCTTAGTTCTTTCCACAGTTTGGCGACTGTGGCCATTGCTGCTATGAACATTGGGGTACAGATGGCCCTTCTTTTCACTACATCTGTATCTTTGGGGTAAACACCTAGTAGTGCAATTGCAGGGTCATAGGGAAGATGAGATTCTTAAGTAACAGAATATCAGTAGGTTTAGTAGACTCACAAACATGAGGCTGCACAGGACTCTAAGATAATAGACCAAAGACACCAGAAACTAAATACTAGGCAAGACCATGGCTTTGATTTTTGATAATAGGCAGGAAGTGAGGACATTCTGAACAATGAGGATACAATCCAAAGAAATGGTAGCAAAGCAAACCAGTTTAAAAAAGAATAACTCTGAAGTGTATTGGGAGGGACTTTATTGAACTTGAAATCAGAAAATAATAGCCTCTAAGATCTTATTTGTTGCTTCTCCTGATCCTGATCCAGTATTTCAGTTCTAGGCTTCCTTTAAGATGGAAGTAGGCCCCAACAATTAACCAAAGGCCAGGTTATGATAGGGTTTCCATTTTGAACAAATTCAAATATATTTAAAGTATTGGTGTGTTTGTGAACTAGGTGGGTTATACTGTTAGAGCAGGGTAGCAGTAAAGAGCAAAGGCTGACCGTGGATAGACTACCTTCCTACACTTCCTTTCTATGTGACTTGGGAGGGACTATGATTTAAACTGTATGACCTTTGATAGGCTTAAGTGAGCTTTGGCAGATACTGCCTGTCTTCTAATGTGCTATTACTTACACCCCACCAGCAGTGTATTAGAGTTCCAGTTTCTCCACATCCTCACCAACATTCTGGTGAATAAATGAAGACTTATCATTGTGATTTTTATTTGCATTTCTTTGTTGACTAATGATATTTAGCACATTTTCATATGTTTACGAGACTCTTGGATATCCTACTTTGTGAAATGCCTGTTCCAGTCTCTTGCCTGTTTCTTAAAACTGATTTTTTTTTTTTTTGTCTTACTGATCTGTAATTAAAAAAAATTCATTCTGGTTATGAGTCCATTATTGGATATGCATATTGCAAATATATTCTCCCATTCTATGGCTTGCCATTTTACTCTTAATGGGGTCTTTGTTGAGCAATAGTTTTTCATTTTAATGTGAAATTTATCCATTTTTTTCCCTTTATGTTTACCACTTTTTGTGTTCTTTGTAAGAAATCTTTCTAATACTTAGTGGCTTCATTTTAAAGTTTATAACTTTAATTCAGCAAGAATTTATTTTAGTAAAGATATGAGGTAGGGATCCAAATTATTTCTTTTCCAGATGTTCTTTCAGTTACCCAAAAACTTTTAAAGATAATTCATATCTTAAATGCCACCTTTAGGGAATTTCCATCACAGGGACTTCACGATTTTATGGTATGAAACACTCTAACACTAAGCAATGTTCAATAAAATATTAAAACACCGAAAGACACAGGTAAACTGAGACGCAGATAAATGTCTCTGTGGACCAAGTATAGAACTTTTAGAAAAGCAAAAGAGTGGAGCTCAAGTCAGTGGCATTCCTTGTTGTGAGTTTGGAAAAAAAAAAAAAAATGGCAGGGGAACCTGTGGGGGGCAGTCAGTTAAGCATCCAACTCTTGGTTTCAGCTCAGGTGAGGATCTGAGGGGTCATGAGATCCATCCCCGTATTGGGCTCACACTGAGATTCTCTCTTCCTCTCCCTCTGCCCCTCATGCTTTGTGCTCGCATGCTCTCTTTCCTTCTCAAATAAATAAATAAATCTTTAAAAACAAAAAACAAAAAACCCCCAAAGGGCAATATTATTTAGCTTCTGTGAGATAAGGAGTACTTTAAGTGCTACCTTATGAATCAGGAATACGAATACCTCATTACCACATGAATTCAAGGGCTGTGGTAAGGGACCATCTCACGAAAGAAGACTGGTGAAAAAAAGAGTTTCTGGTCACCATGTTGGTCTGAGACTTCCAGAAAACTTCAGGATACATTTGAAGAAAGATAAATTCTCACAACCAAAGTAGAACTAAGCTGCTTATGAACTTTGTGACACCATCAGGGATTTCCCCCATGTCTACTTGGGACAGGAATCCTAAAATGCCATTATCAGACCTCATTCTGGATTGGAGAATCATGATTTGGATGGAGATTAACATAAAACTACCTGACTAGGGGTTGGGTTGAACACTGGAGAACAGAAAGAGGCAGGGGGGAAATAAGCCTCAAAATAGGTCAAAATTCCAGAGAATCAATTCACCTGGAAGTTTCAAGTAAATAAATTTAGGTTGTTAAAGGAGATAAATAAGGAATGCCTTCAATAAAAAAAAAAAAAAAAAGAATGAAGAAATTACTTCTAGAATGAAGACCACAAAGAATGCAAGAATACAATGAAGTGATGGTAGAATGGCAGGAGGAAATCAAGCATTAGCTGTAATTATTTGGAAAGAGGTAGAAGAAAATAATAGGATGAAGAGAACCTTGAAAGGAACACAGAGTAAGTATTCAAAAAAGCCAACAGAAGATAGAAATGAGAAAATTGAACAACATTAAATAAAAATGAATAATTAGTTGAAAAGCATTTTTGGGAGGAAAAAAATACTCAAGACAAAGGAGTTCTAAAACATGCATAACTATAGTCTAAGAAGAGAGCAAAAAGAAAATAGAACAAATATTTGGAGATACAATTCAAGAAACACTCCCAAAGTGAAAGCTCTGGATTTATACATACCGAAAAGGCTACACACTGAATGTTGAACAAAACTGACCCCAAATAGTCAAAACAAATTTTATCATAGTTAAGTTACAAAATTCCAAAAAATAATGAATTCTTCATTCAGGCAAAAAGATTGTGTCACTTATAATGAAACAAAGTATCAGGCTTACCTCAGTAACTTTTGGTTGAGTTCTCTAGGAAGTGGTCAGTGAGGTAGATTTAGGAGTGCAAATAACATCTTTGAAAGGAAAAGGAAGAAGCTCAGTTGTGCTAGAAGAGGGATTAGTCCATAATTCCAGCCTAAATCAATCTTTGTCAGCCCAATGAGCTCCAGAGCAAAGATCCCCTATAAGAAGAGTCCTGCATTTGTCAAGCATTAGCTAGGCCCTAGTATTGCCACCTAGTTTGGTCATTGCTGGGACTGTCCTAAGAAGAAAGTGCTTTCAGCTACTGCTCCTTGGTTTAGTCATCCCCCAGCTTCTGCACCGATAAAATCATGACCTTGATTCAAAAGCTGAATCAGACCCTGCTGAAACTAATAGCTGGGGGTTGTCAGCTGTCCATACTGCTCAGACCTGGGGAGCAAATCCTTTCCTAAAGGGGGATCTGAGCAGTATATCTTCATGTCTGCCACAGTTCAGCCCTCATAGGATGCAGATCTACTCCATACCCATGAGGGTAGCAGCTCCTCTAGGACTCTGGTGGGTCTCTATTCCAGAGGTCAAACTTAGAATAAGGAAAATTTACAGGATGAACTACAACTTCACTCTTCCAAGTTTGTCTCAGACCACAGCAGTTACTCATTGTCTCTCCATCTTCCATTTTACTCTAAATTCCTCTCACTCTTAGCTACCACCTTTGTTTGTCTCAGTGACTTGCCTGATAGGATAACCTAGACTCTCATTGCTGAGGGCAGTTACAATTCAGTGACAATTGGTCAAGAAACTACTAAGAGACGTCCAGTTCTGTCATCTCAATTTCACACATATTCCTTTCTGCCCCACTATGTAACAGAAACCCTAGTTTCTTCTGCTATCTGTGGTTTTATCCCTTGATAAGGTGGTGACTCCTCTTAGAAGTAGCCCAGAGTACTCTAGTGGCAGCTATCTCCTATAGTTCAAAAATACCAGTTTGAAGGATTTATTGCTTTATCTCCTTGTGAATGTATTCCCTCTTTGAGGACCAGGACCTCTAACTTTGTAGAGCCCAGTATTGTGGGAAACAAGAAATACCTTGATAAGTCATTGGAAGTGATGGTCAGTGGAACCCTGTCCTACTTTTATGCAGTGTCCTTCTGAGGAGACCAGCACCACATAAAGGTCTTGGATTCATTGTGTATACCATGAGCTGGGGATGGCTCCCCATCCTTGAGGGGTTTTGCCTCTGAGCCAATACTTTAGCTCTACCTTCAGCAGTCTATTCCAGTGCTCTGTTAGATCAGCAATTTCTAGATGATTCAATAGGTGAACCCCATGGGCCCATGTCTATACTGTCCTTATTGTAAAGTGACTGGATGCTATGTTGTGTGGAATTCCTTACCTATGGATCAGGTATTCCTTAATCCCCTAGATAGTAGTCCTGGCTGAGGCCCTGAGACAAAGAAGGGCAAATCCATCTCTGCAATCGACATCAATTCCTGTGATAAAAAACTGCTGGCCTTTCTGTGATGAAAGGAATTGTATATCAACTTTGAATCCCATGGTTTGTTGCCATATTCAAAGTTTAGCACTGGTGTCTTTTGTAGGCACACTGGATGCTTACAGATAATGGTAGCAAGATCAGCCTTGGTTAGTTGGAGTCTGTGGTGCTGGGCCCGTGTATCCCTTTTGTCTGCAACTCTGGTCACTTCATTTAGATATCCATTGTTTTGCATGGTCAATGACAGAAATAGGCTAATAGTAATCATCAAATCATTTTGTTTAATTGCTTATTTAACACCCCTTCCATGATAGATGTTTCCTAGAATGCATAAATGTGTGATATAAAGATCTTCACACTTGATGCTTTCATTCTCATAGACCTTTCCACTTACCTTTGCCCCAGATCTTCATATCTCCAATCTTTCAACCTTTTTGCTTTTTTTTTTTTTTTTTTTTAAACCTTTCAGGTCCCTGACCAGTAGGCTAAGCCTACTGTCCATGAGTCCAGGCATATTTTTTACCACAAGCCACTTCAATACAGAAGGGATAACCACTGCTTGAAGCTCTGACTGTTGGGAAGATTTTCTGTTACTACCGTCTTTCAAGGCCACTCCTGAGTAAGGCTGTAACGCAGTTACCATCCACTTTTGGCTTGAGTCTAACCCATTCATTCCATCAAAATTTAAAATGTATTTACTTCCTTCGTATGATCTACATAAGGTATATTATATATGGATATACTGTATATAGGTGTATTGTACATATCTCACAGGTATGAGCTGAAGGATAGGCTCATGTTAACAATAGTAGATGATATAATGCTCTGGTCTACCTGTTCATAACAGCTTCTGTGTACCCTCTGGTCCTCCTCATGATTATCCTATATGTACTATTTCTATCTTATAATGGATTACTGGTAGGCCTACTTAATTTTATGACTTGAGTTCAGTAGTTCTGAACATACAGTCACTAGGTGTCCTGTGGTCAAATGTTTGATCTGTCATGTCCCAGTGTTATCCCAGAAGCTGGTTGGTTGGTTGGTTTTAGAATTATATCATTTATTAAAATTTATTATCATATATTATCATTTATTAAAATTTTAATTCAAATATAATGGACGTACAATATTTTATTAGTTCTAGGTCTACAACATGGTGATTCAAGGTTTATATACATTACAAAACACCACAATAAGTACAGTTACCATCTGTCACCCTATAAAGTCATTACAGTATTATTGACTATATTTCCTATTCCATACTTTTCATTCCTGTGACTTAATTATTCTGTAGTGGTTGTTTGTTCCTCTTAATTCTCTTAACCCGTTTCACCTGTCCCCCAAAACCTCTCTGGGAGCTATGAGTTTGTTCTCTGTATTTATGAGTCTGTTCTCTGTATTTATGAGTCTGTTTTTGTTTTTTGTTGTTTTGTTTTCTTTTAATTCCACATATAAGAGAAATCATTGTATTTATCTTTCCTTGATAAATAGCTTAATGTCCTCTAGGTCCATCCATGTTGTTGCAAATGGCAAGATCTCTTTTTTTTAATGGCTGATTAATATTCCATTATGTGTGTGTATCACATTTTCTATATCCATTCACCTCTTGATGGACACTTATGTTGCTTCCATATTTTGGTTATGGTAAATAGTACTGCAGTAAACATAAAGGTGTGGATATCTTTTTGAATTCATGTTTCCATTTTCTTAGGAAAATACCCAAAATTGGAATTATAGATTGTACAGTATTTATATTTTTAATTTTTTGAGAACTCTTCATACTGTTTTCCATAGTGACTGCACCAATTTACATTCCCACCAACAATGCTCAAGGGTTCACTTTTCTCTATGTTCTTGGCAATACTTCTTATTTCATTTCCTTGTTGATAGTAATGTTGAGCATCTTATGTGTCTTTTAGCTGTCTTTATGCCTTTCTTGGAAAAATGTCTATTCAGGTTCTCTCCCCACTTTTAAATTGAGTTTGTTTATTTGTTTGTTTTTTCTTTTTGGTGTTGTAGGAGTTTTTCTTTTTTTTTTTTTAAGATTTTATTTATTTTAGAGCAAGAGTGTGTGTGAGTGGCGGTGGGGCAGAGGGAGAGGGAGAGAAAGAATCTCAAGCAGACTCTATGCTGAGTGTGGAGCCTGATGCAGGGGTCAATCCCATGACCCTGAGATCATGACCTGAGCCAAAATCAAGAGTCAGACACTTAACAACTGATCCACCTATGAGTTCTTTATATATTTTGAATATTAACCCTGTATTGGATATATCATTTGCAAATACCTTCTCCTATTCAGTGGATTGCCTTTTTGTTTCGTTGGTTTCCTTTACTGTGCAAAAGCTCTTTATTTTGGTGTAGTTTCAATAGTTTAGTTTTGCTTTGGTTTAATGTGCCTGAGGAGACGTCCTTAGAAAAATTTTGCTATAACTGATGTCTGAGTTTACTGCCTATGTTTTCCTTTACGAATTTTATGGTTTCAGAGCTCACATTTAGGTCTTTTTTTTTTTTTTACTTTTTTATTTATTTATTTATTTATTTATTTGTCAGAGAGAGAGAGAGAGAGGGCATGCACGCACAAGCAGGCAGAGGCAGAGAGAGAAGCAGGCTCCCTGCCGAGCAAGGAGCCTGATGCGGGACTTGATCCCAGGACCCTGGGATCATGACCTGAGCCGAAGGCAGTGGCTTAACCAACTGAGCCACCCAGGCATCCCCATTTAGGTCTTTAATACATTTTGAGTTTATTTTTGTGTATAGTCTAAGAAAGTGGCCAAGTTTTATTCTTTTGCAATTAGCTCTCCAGTTTTCCTGGAACCATTTATTGAAGGGATGGTCTCTTCCACATTGTGTATTCTTGCCTTCCATGTCATAGATTAACTAACCATTTAAACATGTTTTTTTTTTTCTGTACTCTCTATTACATTGATCTATGTGTCTGTTTTTCTATATTTATCTATATTATCTATGTGTCTATTTATGCTTCGTTTGTCTAGGAAACTCTTTATCTGTCCTTCAAATCTGAATGGTAACCTTGCTGGGTAGAGTATTCTTGGTTTAGGTTTTTTAACTTTTAGCACTCTGAATATATCATGTCACTCCTATCTGGCCTAAAAAGTTTGTGCTGAAAAATCAGCTGATAGTTTTTGCAGTTTCCATTGTCTGTAACTAGTTACTTTTCTCTTGCTGCTGTTAAGATTATCTCTTTATGGTGTGCTCGATGCAGGGCTTGATCCTCTCACTACTGTGATATTCCTCATGTTTGTGAGTCACCACTAACAGGAATTTGGTTCCCAACTCCATCTCTCTCCTCCCTGTCCTACTTTATGTGGCTTTTTCTTTATATATTTAGCTATGGAAGAGCTGTGTTGCTGCTTTTCAGGTTGTCTCAGTTATGAAAAGTGAACTACTATAAACTTCTGGCTGTTTTTCTAGCTTTCAGGTTGTTTCAGTTATGGAAAGTGAACTACTGAAAACATTTTGAATTGGGGAAAGGAAGCTCTTTGGTAGTTAAGAAAAAAGAGGTGGGTAGGGGGATGGGGTAACTTGATGATGGGCAATAGGGAGGGCACATGAAGTGATGAGCACCATGTGTTATATGCATTGAACATTATAGCAAAAACTAATGATGTACTGTACATTGACTAGTTGAATTTAAATTAAAAAATGCTTTTATCTACATAGAAAAAATGTTTTTTTCTGTGACACTTAATCAGTTAATATTTGCTCTCTCCTCTTTTTTTTATTTATAAATTGAGAAGTTATTTTTTTAATTTTTAAATTTTTTTATAAACATAAAATGTATTATTAGCCCCAGGGGTACAGGTCTATGAATCATCAGGTTTACATACTTCACAGCACTCACCATAGCACATACCCACCCTAATGTCCATAACCCCACCACCCTCTCCCTACCCCCCTCCCCCCGGCCCCCCTCAGTTTGTTTTGTGACAGTAAGAGTCTCTTATGGTTTGTCTTCCGATCCCATCTTGTTTCATTTATTCTTTTCCTAACCCCCAAACCCCCAATGTTGCATCTCCACTTCCTCATATCAGGGAGATCATATGGTAGTTGTCTTTCTCTGATTGACTTATTTCACTCAGCATAATACCTTCTGGTTCCATCCACATCGTCACAAATGGCAAGATTTCATTTCTTTTGATGGCTGCATAGTATCCCATTGTATATATATACACCACCTCTTCTTTATCCATTCATCTTGTTGATGGACATCTAGGTTCTTTCCATAGTTTGGCTATTGTGGACATTGCTGCTATAAACATTCGGGTGCACGTGCCCCTTCAGATCACTACATTTGTATCTTTAGGGTAAATACCCAGTAGTGCAATTGCTGGGTCGTAGGGCAGCTCTATTTTCAACTTTTTGAGGAACCTCCATGCTGTTTTCCAGAGTGGTAGCACCAGCTTGCATTCCCTCCCAACAGTGTAGGAGGGTTCCCCTTTCTCCGTATCCTCGCCAGCATCTGTCATTTCCTCACTTGTTAATTTTTTGCTCTCTCCTCTTAAAGCACATTTTTATGATTTATATTTTCCTAAAACACTATTCATTTCAATAATATTCTCAATACATAGAAAGAATTAAACACAGTAATCTGTTACAATTTTATATGTCCCCATTTCTTTCAGTTTTATTGTTATAACTGATGTACAACAATGTATAAGTTCAAGGTGCACAGTGTATTGACCATTACAAAATGTTATTTCCTCATTTTTTTTATATTTATATTTTCTACCTTTTTGTTGTTGTTGTTGTTTAGACTAACTTGTTAGCTAAATGTTATGTTGGCACTCCAGTTTCTTGAACTGGGAACTTAAACTTTTATGTGAAGAAATTATTAAGTTTATGTATTTTTGTCTGAGCACTGTGGTTATCCTGTATGGTCATACATATGCTCTTCTGCTGTCTTTCTTTTTTTTTTTTTAAGAATCGTGTAAACGTGGTTTTGATTTCCTTTTTTTGTTACAAAAGTTGTTAAGAAAGTTGTAAAAAAAAATTTCTAGGGTGCTTTTCCTTATTTAATCAGAATTTTATCGGTACTGCTTCTACATCTTGGAATTGATTGATTGTTTTAGAGGGGTACTATATGATTAACTTTTGTGAATGTTCCCAAATTCTTAAAAAGATGACACATTATGTACATATTTATGTGAATATAAAATGTATATTAGATACATATAAATATTACTAATTGTCAGATCTTAATTATGTGTGTGTTAGTTACCTATTGCTATAACCAATTACCACTGAATTTAGCAGCATTAAGTATCATTTATTATTTCATAGTTTCTGTGTATCAGGAATCCAGCACAGTATATACATGTTCTCCAGGTTTCTTGCAAGGTGGCAGTTAAGGTGTCAGCCAGGATTGGAGTTACCTTAAGGCTCAACTGGGGAGGATCTGTTTGTAGCTTACTCACCTGGCTCTGAGGAGGCCTCAAGTTCTCACTGCCTTTTGGCTAGACATATCGTCTCCTTCTCAGGTGTGCCTCTCCATGGGGCATCTTACAACATGGGTAGTTGGTGTCCCTCAGAGTGAGTGAGGGAGAAAGCAAGAGAGCAATCAAGATGGAAGCTACAGTCCTTTTGTAACTTAATCTCAGAAATGACATGTCTTAACTTTGGTACAGTCTTTTTGGTTAGAAGAGAGTCACTAGGGACAGCCTACACTCAAGGAGAGGATTTTAAAAGGATATAAACACAAGAAAGCAGGGATCAGGGCACCTGGGTGACTCATTTGGTTAAGTGTCTGCTTTCAGCCTAGGTCAAGATCCCAGGGTCCTGGGATTGAGGCTCACATCGGGCTCCCTGCTCAGCGAGGAGTTTGCTTCTCCCTCTGCTGCTCCCCCCACTCATGTGCATGCTCGCTTGCTCTCTCTCTCCCTCTCTCTCTCACACAAAAATAAATAAAATTTTTTTAAAAAAGAAAAAAGCAGGGATCGTTTGGGACTCTTTAGAGGCTCTTTATTACAGTCTTCATTATGTCCTCAATAACTCCTGTCCCTGGCATATACAAAATATACTCGTCTCCCCTCCCAAATCCCCCAAAGTCTCACCCAGTGTACAGCATTAGGTCACAGTTCACAACCTCATCATATAAAATCACATTCAGTTGTAGATGAGGGTCCTCAGGTATAGTTTCTTCAATACAACTCTTAGCAGTGCTTTTCCTTCTATAAAACTTTTCTCTACCCACACAAATGTAGAATAGTGAGGAAGGCATAGGATAACCACTACAGACACTTTTGTTCAAAAAGAGGGTATATGGGAGACACAAACAAGTCCTTGTTCCATTGCAATCCTGAAATCCAGTTGGGCCAAAGTTAGAAGTTCCTTGACTAGGTCTCAAGAACTAGGAATGATTCTTCATGGGTTTTGGGTCTGCTCTCTGGGCCTCTGGTTTTACCCTCAGAGTTGTTCTTTCTTTTTTAAGAAAAGTTACCACGTTAGTGTCCAGAAGGTGTTTCAGCCTCCCTTTTTTGTCAGTAGAATTTGAGGGAGTCTCTGGGCTTAAAAATTTTTTAAAAATATTTTATTATTTATTTTTTTTTTTTTTACTGTACTTTTCATTTGGTCCCTTTCAGTTCAAGCTGGCAGAGTTCTTGCTGATAAAATTCTTGAAAAAAATCTGTGGGCCCCCTGTGAATCTCATTAGGGTCCACTCCATTATATAAAAGTCACAACCAGAAAACTATTCTAGATGAGTCCTTCTTTATCTTAGGCTCCTAGAAGTCAGTAGGATAAAGCTCTTGAGCTTCTTAGAGACCCTATTGTTTGAGAGGATCTGTGAGGCACACCCTTAATCTTTTAAAAAAGGCCCTTTGTGTGACTTAGCATAGTACTTTGAAGGTAGCACCTTTTATCTTTCATAGCATAACAAGTTTTTAGTCATATCCTTGGTTTCACCTTTAGACCAGGGTTCCCCTGGCAGTGCTACTATATGAACTTTCCTTAGAAGTTATTTCTTAATGTTAGCATCTTTTAAATTTGGAGAGGCTGCATATTTTCAAAAAAATTATCAAGTTCTGAATTCCTTCAAAAAAAATTTTTTTTTAGTTCTAAAATACACTTTCTAAAATACACTTAGCAAAATACCATAGACTGGGTGGCTTAAACAGAAGAGATTTATCTTCTCACAGTTCTAGAGGCTGGAAATCCAAGATTAGGGTGCCTGCGTAGTTGGCTTCTAGTGAGCGTTGTCTTCCCTGGCTTGCAAACTTCCTGCCTCCTTGCTGCATCCTAACACCGCAGAAGAAAGAGCTCTGGTTTCTCTTCCTTTTCTTTTAAGAGTGCTAATTCTAACCAATCAGGGCTCTACTCTTATGACCTCGTTTAACCTTAATCACATCCTTAAAGGATTGACAATATGATTTATTTACAATAAAATCATATGGACAGTTAGGGCTTCAACATTGAATGGAGGGGGAATGACACAGTTAAGTCCCTGGTGACCATGTATCTGGGGGTTTCCTTCTGGACTCTTCATTCCATTGGTCTATATGCCTGTCTTCATGCCATTACCATACTGTTTTGTAGTAGCTTTGTAGTAAATTTTGAAATGGTTAGTGTGTATAATTGGTTATATAGCAATAGGTAACTAATATCATAATATTCTACTTTTCCAAAATATTTTTGGCTATTCTGGGCCCTATGAGGTTCCATATTGTAGGATTTTCCATACTTTTAGGATTGACTTTTTAAAAAATTTATGCAAAAAGTCATTGGGTTTTTGCTGGGGATTGCATTGAATCTGAAGATTGTTTTGGGTAGTATAACATCTTAACAGTGTCTTCTGATCCATGAGCATGGGTTATGTTTCCATTTTTTTAATGTCTTCTTTGATTTCTCAGGCTTTTTTAGAGGTAGTTGACATATAACATCACGTAAGTTTACAGTATACAGTGATGTGTGTATATGTTGTGTAGTGATAACCACAATAAGGTGGTAAACACACCCATCATCCTACATGGTTACCATTTTGAGTGTGTGTGTGTGTGTGTGTGTGTGTGTGTGTTTAATAAGAGCTTTTAAGATGTACTCTCTTAGCAACCTCTAAGGATACAGTACAGTACTGTGAACTATGTTCACCATGCTGTATTTAATTCCCGGGACTTATTCATCTCATAACTGGAAGTTTATTCCCTTTGACCACCTTCACCCATTTCCCCTGCTCCTGGCAACCACCAATCTGCTCTGTTTCTATGAGTTTGATTTTCTTAGATTCCACATACAAATGAGATCATACAGTATTTGTCTTTCTCTCTCTGACTTACTTCACTTAGCATAATGTCCTCAAAGTTCCTGTATGTTGTGTGCCAGGATTTTCTTCTTTTCAATGTATCAATGAATGAGTAATATTCTATAGTGCGTGCATGTGTGTGTGTGTATGTGTGTGTGCGCGCACATATACCACATTTTCTTTATTCTTTCATTTGTTCCTAGACACTTAGGTTGTTTCCATGTCTTGGCTACTGTAAATAATGCTGCAGTAAGCATTGGGGTGCATATATCTCTTCATGATAGTGATTTCATTTCCTTCAGATAAATACCCAGAAGTAGGATTGCAGGATCATATGGTAGTTCTATTTTTAATTTTTTGAGGAACCTCCTTACTATGATTTCCATAATAGCTGTACCAATTTACATTCCCAACAATGTGTGAGGGTTCCCTTGTCTCCACAGCCTTGCCAACATTTGTTATCTCTTGTCTTTTTGATAACAGCCATTCAACGGTGTGAAGTTTGTATTAACTTGATGGTTACTTAAGTACTGAAGTTCAAATCATTCTTAAAAAGACACACACAGGAAAAAAAAAACCTTTTCCCCCTTCTCTTCCCTTTTTAATCCTTCCTCCATGTATGAGATATATGTTGTTATATATCTTTTTATTAATAATTTTCTTATTTCTAATCATGGCCATTTTCTTTACACTAAAAGAAGTCCCTTTAACATTTATTGTAAGGCTGGTTTAGTGTGCTAAACTCCTTTATCTTTTGTTGGGGAAACTCTTTATCTTTCCTTCATATCTGAATGATAGCCTTGCTAGGTAGAGTATTCTTGTTTGTAGGTTTTTTACTTTTAGCACTTTGAATGTATCATGCCACTCTATTCTGGCCTGAAGAGTTGCTGCTGAAAATCAGTTCATAGTTTTATGGGCCTTCCCTTGTAGGTAACTTTTTCTTTGTCTCTTGTTTGTAATTCTGTGCTTCTTGGACTTGGGTGTCTTTTTCCTCCTCAAGGTTAGGAAAATTTCAGCTATTACTCCTTCAAATAAGTTTTCTATACCTTTCTCTCTTCCTCATTCTGGGACCATTATAATTATAGTGAATGTTTGTTGACTTGATATTTTCCAAGATATCTCTTAATCATTCTCATTTTTTAAAAATTCTGTTTTCTTTTTGCTGTTCAGCTTGTGTGCTTTCCATTACCTTGTCTTCCAGATCACTTATACCCTCTTCTTTTTTTTTCTTCAAGTTTAATGTATTCATTTGAGAGAGGGAGAGCACATGATAGGGGAGGGGAGGATGGGGAGAGGGAGAAGCAGACTCCCCACTGAGCATGGAGCCTGATGTGGGACTCGATCCCAGGACCCTGGATCATGACCTGAGCCTAAGGCAGACACTTAATATACTGAGCCACCCAGGCACCCCAGATACCTTCTTCTTTATTGAAGAGGATTCTTCTCATTATTGAAGGTCTCACTGAGTTCTTCCACTCTTTTCTCCATCCAGGTAACTATCTTTATTATCATTACTTAATTTCTTTTCTCTGTTTCATTTAGTTCTTTTTCTGATGTTTTTGCTATTCTTTCTTTTGAAGCATATTCTTCTATTTTGCTTGACTTTCTATGTTTCTATGGATTAGTGGAATGATTACTCCTCCTAAACTTAAAGGAATAGTCTTGTGTATGGTGTCCTCTATGTAGGTTGTGTATGCTTTGTGACTTTTGCTGGCTGACTAGAGTTGTGGCTCTATATGCTAATTACTCTTTTAAACTGTGGCATGTCTTCATCTCTCTTGTTGTTCTCTGTCTTTGGTTCAGAAGCTCTTCAGTCAGCCCTCAGTTCTTCAGGAAGAAGTGTTCTATAAATAGGTATAATTTGGTGTGTTCCATGGATGAAGTGAATTCAGGGTCTTTCTGTCTGTGTCCTGATGTTGGACCGGAACTTTGTCTTTGGATTTTGACAGTTTGATTACAGTATTTCTTGGTTTTGGCTTCTTTGAATTCATCCTACTTGGATATTAATTGCTTTCATCAAATTTCAGTCATTGTTTCTTCAGTGAATCTTCTCATAACTTTCTTCCCCTTTCTCTGTATTTTCTCCTTCTGGAACTTCTGTGATGTTTATGTTTTTCCACTTGATGGTGTCTCAAATGTACCTTAAGCCCAGTTCACTTTTCTTTAGTCTCTTTTCTTTCTGTTCATCAGAGTTGATAATTTCAATTATCCTTTCTTCAAGTTCACTAATTCTTTGTTCTGCCAGTTCTAATCTGCTTTCAAATCTCTCTAGTGGATTTTTTTCATTTCTGTTAATGTACTTTCCAGCCCACAATTTATTTTTGTTTGTTTTTATGTTATCTTTTTGTTCACTGGTATTTCCACTATGTTCATACATCATTTCCTTGGCTTTCACTATATCTTCCTGTAGATCTTTTAGCATCTTTAAGACAATTGTTATAAAATCTTTGGTTAGTCTGCCATCTGATCTTTATCAGAGATAGTTTCTGTTGATTCAATAGATAGTTCTATTGATTCAATTAAATAGATTTTCTTTGTTTCCTAAGGTTTGCTTTTTTTAAAAAAAAATTCCATTATAGGCTCTCTCTGTGCCAACAGTCAGCCTGGGGTATAAACTTAAGGTCAACTCAAGTCTTTTCTGAGCCTGTACCTTTCACTGTGTATTGTATAGTGACTTTCTAAATTCCCCTGTATATGTGGTTGCTTTTGCATATCATCGTCTTAAATGTATGACTTCAACAAGGGGAAAAAGAGAAAAATGAAGTAGGGGGGATGTGCACACACTTTAAATCTCCTACAAATGGCTTCAGTTGGAGGGAGTGAGCTTTCAGCAATGGCAGTGAGGATTCCAACACTGGCTGCCTATCCTTATGTCTGTATCTTTGCAGTCTGAAGCACCAATCAGTATGATTTCACTCATATGGAATTTAGGAAACAAAAATGAGCAAAGGTGGGGAAAGAGAAGAGAGAAGCAAACCAAGAAACAGACTCTTAACTACAGAGAATCAACTGATGATTATTAGGGGAAGTGGGTGGTGGGGATGGGTTAAATTGGTGGAGGGGATTAAGGAAGACACTTGTGTTGAGCTCCTGATGATATATGAAGTGTTGAATCACTATAATGTACCCCTGATATTAATATAACACTGTGTATTAACTAACTGGAATTCAAATAAAAACTTAAAAAAAAAAAAAGAAGAAGCAGCAATCAGTGATCATAGAGCCTCAGTATTTGGAGGACAGACACTAACCCTGGTTTTGTCAAGCTGCATGTAAGCTGCTCCTGGAACTGTACATGGATGCCTGTCACCCACCTAGGGAGTGGGCAATGGGTAATTGCTACCAAGCTAACATTTGACGTTGACCTAAATTAATTTATTGTCCAAGATTTCCCTGAGAAGTTGCAAACTTTTGAATAGACTTCAGAGTTCCAAAATTATTAGATTCTGCCTAACAAATAGGGAGATAAATTCCTGGTGCTTTCTGCTCCACCATCTTAATTCCTTAAATACTGATTCCTTTTTATTTAAACATTCTTCCTTTTACTTTATTATAAACAACAAGAAGAAAACAGTTACTCTAGCACTTTGTTTGGGAATCTTCAGCTAGATCACCCAGTTCTTTCAACATATATTCTGCTTTCTATGTTACTCAAGTCAGTAAATAGTGTTGCTAAACTTTCTGCCACTGTGTAACTAGGGTCTCCCTTCTACTTTCCACTAACATCTTCACTTCCTTTTGTGCCTTTAATGGCAGTGTCCTCAAAGTCCAGATTTCCATTTATTACTCTGTTCAGGGAGTTTAAAATGACCATTTTCTAAAATGCCCTTCAAAGTCCTTTCAGCTTCTGTCTGCTGCCTGGTTCAAAGCCAAGGCAGCACCCCACTTCTGGATATGAAAATCTGTATTAGTTGTCTATTGTTCTGTAACAAATTGTCCCAGATCTTAGTGCCTTCAAACAACAAACATATATCACAGTTTTTGTGGGTCAGGAATCAGGCATGGCTGAACTGGTCCTTGGGCTCTGAGTCTGACAAGGCTGCAAATTGTTGGCTGGCTTTAGACATCTTAAGGCTCAACTGTGGGAAAATCCACTTCCAAGCTCACTCACTCAGTGTTGGTTAGCCTCAGGTCTTCACTAGGTAATTGGCTAGAGATACCAGCTCTTGCCAAATGGGCCTCTCCCGAGATAGCTTACAGTGCAGCAGTTGGTGTCTCTCAGAGTTAGTAAGAGAAAAAGCAAGGAAGAGAGCAAGATGGAAGTTAGAGTCCTTTGTAAACTAAATCTTGAAAATAACATCTCATCACTTTTGCCATATTTTGTTGGTTAGAAGAGAGTCAGTAGGTCCAGCTCACATTCAAGGGGAGAGGATTACATAAAGCCATCAATACCAGGAAGCGGGGATTATTGGGAGCTATTTTAGAGCCTGTTTACCACAGTGGGGTATACCTTTTATTATTATTATTATTATTATTATTATTATTATTATTATACAGTACTTATTTTACTTTGGACTACTGCTTTTTTTGCCCTGAATGTCTGTTTCCTGCAGTCTTTACTAATAAGGTATATTAGCAAGCTATGGATGTAATATGTCAAGTTTTTAATTTCTTTTAAGAGATTTTGAATGTGTTTCCTATATTTGAAAGTCATTAGTAACTTATTTTCTGTGAAGGATCTTTCATATTTTGGGGCACTTTTCTCTTGTATTACTGGTTTTTAAATTTATTATTTTAGGGTTTGTTTTTTTTTTGTATTATATGAGGAAATTAGCCCCTTGTCTGTCATATGTGTGCTTAATATTTCTCTCATTCTTTTATCTTTTGATGGTTTTCACAATGTTTATGCCAACTAGACTTTTAAAAGTTTTCATGTTGTTACAGAAATCAAATCTGCATATTAACTGACATATACCCTTTGGTATCATTACACTGGTGGAATCATTCTTTGCTAATCCTTTGTTAGAAGTCAGTATCAGGCAGTTAGGGAATTAGAAGACTAGAAGGTTTGGATCAAGGAAATGATAACACTATCATAAAATTGAAGGAGGAAGAGGAGAAGAGCGAGAACAAGAGGTTAATGTTAGCTGAGATTATCATTGAAAAGCCACTTGTAATGAGCTAAGTCTGCTCTCTATGACTATGATATAGAGTCAGTCAAGAACCTTTTCAGGACCAGACAGGGATACGTGGCAAATGAACATCCCAGAAGAAGAAAATGAAAAGAGAATGGTATGAAATAAGGAAACACAGAAAAAGAGCAGGCTGGGCTGTAGTTTGTGGCAGTAATTTAATGAGGCTTAAAGCCTGTGATTGTTAAAATAAAACAGTCAAATACCAATGCAGGGGGTAAAGGGCAAAAGATACAGTCCTGGCAAAATGGACCCTGGGCTCCTATTTCAGGCACCTGGTTCCCATTAATCTCTCATCCTTATAGACTCTTACAGAGCCTCCTGCATCCTTAACCTTGTCTTGAGCTGGTATGTAAATTAAACCAGCAGCTTTAGTCTTTATAACATTATAGCAGAAGAAACAAAGATAGTAAAAGTTGTAGATGGAGCCAGAGTCCATAGGATGCAAATATGTAGTAGCAGAATGCCCCAAGTGGAGAACAGGGACAAGAGAAAGAACTACCATAAAACCAGATTATATTTCCTTCTTTGAACCCCTATCTTTCCTTTACCCCTTTATAAAATATGCATACATAGGTTGGGTTAAGAAAACCCTTTCCAGTTGGCCTTTTTCCAAGACAAGGGTACAGCTGGGCCGAAGGGCCACATGTTGAAGTTATTAATATGCCTATGCCCTTCTCCCCCACTGAGTTCACTGATCAAAGGCCCTGCCAGAGCAGCAATGGATAGCCTCGCATAATGGGAACTGAAATTCTACTTAAGAAACCAGCTTTGCCAAAACACACTACCTTTTTAAGTGAAACATTCCATGCACATATTAACCTGATTACAAAAAGGAAGGGAGATCTTTTTTCCTTCTGTACCCTGCTAATAATTTTCTGTCAAGTCTGATTTGGCTTTAGCTGCACTCCCAAGTTCTTGTGATGTGCCCCGATCACCAGTAAACTAAAAACAGAAGGTGTAGCACAAACTCTGACAGGATACTCTGTCCATGAATATAGACACTGCAGAATTCAGTTCCTAGCCAGCAGGGAAGTCCAGTGAATTTTCCAGTCTCTGACAACCAGCAGCCTGCCTCTGATTCACACAATCAGTGAGGGAAACACATGGAGAAAATGGTGGAAATAATTAAGGGTTCTTAGAGTTAGCAGAAGCATTGACTCTTCACAAGGCCCCTGCCTCAAAAGGGAGTAAATCAGTGCGCTTATTAGAAAACTTAAACAGTAACAAAGCATTTTGAAGTCCCAGTCAGTTCTAGCCCCAAGTTGGAGAGCCAGGTTGAAGACTTGGTTAGGTAAGAGGAAAAGGAAATAAACCAGACTTAAAAAAACAGTATCATTTTGCTCACAAAGAAAATTTTATGGTATATTTCACTGTATTCCAGGATAACTTGGTTCCTATATAGCTGACAAAATTTTGTCATCAGACAGGGTATCAAGATCTAGATAGTATGCAGTTGTCCAAATAGAATACCAGTTTATGAAGAGTCTGAATTTGATTGTCAGCTTTCCTCCTAGACACATCAGAGGGCAGTTTTCGTTGGAGGATAGATGTGCTATGTCTTCTTTGAGAGCCTCATGCACTGGGCTGTAGCACATTGCAAACTCTTTGTTAAGTTTTATAGTCTCTCAAATTCAAAGCCCCTTTGCCTATGATTATAAACAGAGCTGAGCAGTTGATATATCCCAGAAAAAGTCCAAAATGCCCCAAACAAAAAGTAAACAAAAGGGGCGCCTGGGTGGCTCAGTGGGTTAAGGCCTCTGCCTTCGGCTCAGGTCATGGTCTCAGGGTCCTGGGATCGAGCCCCGCATCAGGCTCTCTGCTCAGCGGGGAGCCTGCTTCCCCCTCTCTGCCTGCCTCTCTGCCTACTTGTGATCTCTGTCAAATAAATAAATAAAATCTTTAAAAAAAAAAAGTAAACAAAAGGCAGCAAGGTCTAAATAAGCCTTTTTCTGTTCGTATTTGACAATTATTAAAACTGCTTGTTGGGGCGCCTAGGTGGCTCAGTGGGTTAGGCCTCTGCCTTCGGCTCAGGTCATGATCTCATGGTCCTGGGATCGAGTCCCGCGTCAGGCTCTCTGTCGGCGGGAAGCCTGCTTCCCCTTTCTCTCTCTCTCTACCTCTCTACCTACTTGTAATCTCTGGTTGTCAAATAAATAAATAAAATCTTTTAAAAAACAAAACAAAAAATAAAAACTGCTTGTTAACAAGGACCAGGAAAGATTTTTTTTTCAAGTGATGTCCTGCAAGACTTCAGATAAGTGTCCTGTCAAAACACATTAAGAACTCAAAGAAGTTTTTACCTGAAGAAGGTAGGCAACTAGATAACTGCTAGCAAAGCTACCACGTAATTAGACACAATATTCCATTATCCTTAGTATATCTGCTGGCTTTTTTTTTTCTCTTTTTAAAAATACCTCTATTATGAGAGCTATCAGATTAACCCAGAGTGGATGTCCTAGATGTCCTGCATGGTACTCCTATTGTCATCCCTCCAGCTGTCTTTCCTAGACTAATCAAAGACTCATTGCTTTGCAGATTGGAATATCTTATTGACACTGGGGTTTACATTCTTGTCATCTTGGGTAATCAGAGGTGGTTATATTCTAGATTGACACTGTTTACAGTTTCTCATAGTTATGGTAAAGAAGATAAGGAAAGGTGGTTATTTACAGAAATACACTTGGCCTTTCAATCTTTCTTGTCACTAAATGAGGAATGACCATTGCTGGATTTACAACCATATCAGCCAAGAATCTTCAATGATTCACTGCTTGGCATTCAGTAAAGAAGACTGTGGCTTTAAAGTGCTGAGTCCAAACCTAAAACTGAATAAACTAGGATGCTTTGCTCTTGAGTGCTTACCTTTATAAACTTTAGTTGTAATGGCTGCATTTAGATATCAAAATGTAGGAAATAGTTTGTAAACTCTTGCCAGAGAATCATAATTTCTTGTGTATTAATATAGCCAGTCTTTATATCCAATGGACCTTTAAATTTTAAAAAAACTATGACATAAGTTATTCTTTAAAGTGAGGTTGCAGAAAATATTTCGTTCCCTGTAGTAAATGTCTTTTCATTATCTTTTCTGTACTGTTTATACTATGTTTTACCAAAAGAACGTTTCAGCAAGGTAAAGGAGGGTTAAGCAACGTGACTATTTTACATGAACATTCTGACTGTGAAAATACGTAGAAGAGGAAAAGATGTCCTGTAATTTCCTCAGTCTACTGTATGGAAGGACATTTATAATCAGTCTGTGGAAATGGGATCCCAAACCACATACATGAGGGAAGAAAGGAGTGAAGAAAGGGAGCGTGAGGGGAGAGAAGGAGAAGGAAAGAAAAAAGCAACCAAACAAGCTGAAGAGTATGTACATGTATCCTCATTCTAAAAAGGATTTGAGACAGCAAGCTGAAGAGTAAGTAGGTAGGCAAGACACTAGAACCTAGTGATGACCTAGTGATCAAAACAAAAGATACACAAATGGGCCTTAGGAAAGAGGATTCAGTGAAATATTCTTTGCTGAATGAGATTTAACTATTGCATATAATTTTCTTTTTGTGTTCTATTCCTAGCACTGAAATATTGCTGAAATTACCAAAATTTTGCAAAATTACAAAACACATTACTGAATAAAAGCTCTCTTTTCATTGTCTCGTTTTTTCCTCCTTGTGAGTATTATCATCCAGAAGGGGTTTTTTTTTTTTGTTTGTTTGTTTTTTTTTGAGTGTTTAAGAAGCACATGGTGATTTATTTACAGCCTCTCAAAAGAGCAGAACATTTCTAGAAAAATCTTAACACTGTTTGTTATATGCTAGCCACCTCATGATTCTGGGCATTTGTTTTAGTAGGTTTGTTTTGCCATTATATTCAAGTCATGTGGATAGGAGTAAATCTTCAGGTTGATGAGAGAGAAATGTCTTCATTCACAAGTGACACACATTTAAACCTTGTCAAGTTACCTGTTTCTTATTCCTAGAACCAAAGTGACTTTTTAATCACTAGTGTCTAAAACTGTACTGTGGTGGTACTGTATAAAAACACTTAAAACTAGGGATGTTTCGTCGTTCCAAACGTAACCCAAAGAGGTAAGCTGTGGGTATAGTAAGCAGCATTTGTTTTCTGGGTTTTGTTGTTGTTGTTGTTGTTATTTCTTTTAGACTTTTTAAAATTAACATATAATGTATTATTTGCCCCAGGGGTACAGGTCTGTGAATTGTCAGGCTTACACACTTCATAGCACTCACCATAGCACATACCCTCCCCAATGTCCATAAACCAACCACCTTCTCCCTACCCACCTTCCCCTGGCTACCCTCAGTTTCTATTGTAAGACTAAGAGTCTCTTATGGTTTGTCTCCTTCCTGATGCCATTTTGTTTCTTTTTTTTCTTCCCTACTCCCCAACCCCTCAACTTTGCCTCTCAATTCCTCATATCAGGGAGATCATATGATAATTGTCTTTCTCCGATGGACTTATTTCACTCAGCATAATACCCTCTAGTTCCATCCAAGTCGTTGCAAATGGCAAGATCTCATTTCTTTTGATGGCTGCATAGTATTCCATTGTGTGTGTGTGTGTGTGTGTGTGTGTATTTTATATATATATATATATATATATATATATATATATATATATATAGTGTATATATATTTATCACATCTTCTTTATCCATTCATCTGTTGATGGACATCTAGGTACTTTCCATAGTTTGGCTATTGTGGACATTGCTGCTATAAACATTTGAGTGCATTTGCCCCTTCGGATCACTACATTTGTATTTTTAGGCTAAATACCCAGTAGTGCGATTGCTGGGTTATAGGGTGGCTCTATTTTCAACTTTTTGAGGAACCTCCATGCTGTTTTCCAGAGTTGCTGCACCAGTTTGCATTCCCACCAACAGCATAGGAGGGTTCCCCTTTCTCCACATCCTCGCCAGCATTTGTCGTTTCCTGACTTGTTAATTTTAGCCATTCTGACTGGCATGAGGTGGTATCTCATTGTGGTTTTGACTTGTGTTTCCCTGATGCCAAGTGATGTGGAGCATTTTTTCATGTGTCTGTTGGCCATCTGGATGTCTTTGCAGAAATGTCTGTTCATGTCTTCTGCCCATTTCTTGATTGGATTATTTGTTCTTTGGGTGTTGAGTTTGAGAAGTTCTTTATAGATTTCGAATACTAGCCCTTTATCTGATATGTTGTTTGCAAATATCTTCTCCCATTCTGTCAGTTGTCTTTTGGTTTTGTTGACTGTTTCCTTTGCTGTGCAAAAGCTTTTGATCTTGATGAAGTCCAAATAGTTCATTTTTGCCCTTGCTTCCCTTGCCTTTGATGATGTTTCTAGGAAGAAGTTGCGGCTGAGGTCGAAGAGGTTGCTGCCTGTGTTCTCCTCAAGGATTTTGATGGATTCCTGTCTCACATTGAGGTCTTTCATCCACTTTGAGTCTATTTTGTGTGTGGTGTAAGAAAATGGTCCAGTTTCATTTTTCTGCATGTGGCTGTCCAATTTTCCCAACACCATTTTTGAAGAGACTGTCTCTTTTCCATTGGACATTTTTTCCTGCTTTGTTAAAGATTAGTTGGCCATAGAGTTGAGGGTCTATTTCTGAGCTCTCTATTCTGTTCCATTGATCTATGTGTCTGTTTTTGTGCCAGTATCATACTGTCTTGATGATGACAGCTTTGTAATAGAGCTTGAAATCTGGAATTGTGATGCCACCAACTTTGGCTTTCTTTTTCAACATTCCTCTGGCTATTCAAGGTCTTTTCTGGTTTCATATAAATTTTAGGATTATTTGTTCCATTTATTTGAAAAAAGTTGAGAGTATTTTGATAGAGATTGCATTAAACGTGTAGATTGCTTTAGGTAGCACAGACATTTTCACAATATTCGTTCTTCCAATCCATGAACATGGAACATTTTTCCATTTCTTTATCATCTTCCTCAATTTCTTTCATGAGTACTTTATAGTTTTCTGAGTACAGATTCTTTGCCTCTTTGGTTAGGTTTATTCCTAGGTATCTTATAGTTTTGGGTGCAATTGTAAATGGGATCAACTCCTTAATTTCTCTTTCTTCTATATTGTTGTTGGTGTATAGAAATGCAACTGATTTCTGTGCATTGATTTTATATCCTGACACTTTACTGAATTCCTGTACAAGTTCTAGCAGATTTGGAGTAGAGTCTTTTGGATTTTCCAAATAAAGTATCATATCATCTACAAAGAGTGATAGTTTGACGACTTCTTTGCTGATTTGGATGCCTTTAATATTTTTTGTTGTTGTTGTCTGATTGCTGAGGCTGGGACTTCTAGCACTATGTTGAATAGCAGTGGTGATAATGGACATCCCTGCCATGTTCCTGACCTTAGTAGAAAAGCTCTCAGTTTTTCTCCATTAAGAATGGAAACTGTGTTTTTTTAATAGATGGATTTGATGATATTGAGGTATGTACCATCTATCCATACATTTTGAAGAGTTTTGATCAAGAAAGCATGCTGTACTTTGTCAAATGCTTTTTCATCTTCTATTGAGAGTATCATATGGTGCTTGTTCTTTCTTTTATTAATGTATTGCATCACAGTGATTGATTTGCAGACGTTGAACCAACCTTACAGCCCTGGAATAAATCCCACTCAGTCGTGGTGAATAATCTTTTAATGTACTGTCGGGTCCTATCAGCTAGTATTTTGGTGAGAATTTTCATATCTGTGTTCATCAAGGATATTGGTTTGTAATTCTCCTTTTTGATGGGGTCTTTGTTTGGTTTTGGGATCAAGGTAATGCTGGTCTCATAAAATGAGTTTGGAAGTTTTCCCTCCATTTCTGTTTTGGAACAGTTTCAGGAGAATAGGTATTAATTTGTCCTTAAAAGGTAGAATTTCCTGGGAAGTTCTCTGGCCCTGGGCTGCTGTTTGTTGGGAGACTTTTGATGTCTGCTTCAATCTCCTTACTGGTTATGGGTCTGTTCAGGTTTTCTGTTTCTTCCTGGTGCAGTTTTGGTAGTTTATACATCTCTAGGAATGCATCCATTTCTTCCAGATTGTCAAATTTGCTGGCAAATAGTTGCTTGTAATATGTTCCTATAATTGTTTGTATTTCTTTGGTGTTGGTTGTGATCTCTCTTCTTTCATTCATGATTTTATTTGAGTCCTTTCTCTTTTCTTTTTGATAAGTCTGGCCGGTGGTTTATCAATCTTATTAATTCTTTCAAAGAACCAGCTCCTAGTTTCATTGATTTGTTCTACTATTTTTGTTTGTTTCTATTTCATTGATTTCTTCTCTGATCTTTATTATTTGTCTTCTCCTGCTGGGTTTAGGCTTTCTTTGCTGTTCTTTCTCCATCTCCTTTAGGTGTATGGTTAGATTGTGTACTTGAGACCTTTCTTGTTTTTTGAGAAAGGCTTTAATTGCTATATACTTTCCTCTCAGGACCACCTTTGCTGTGTTCTACAGATTTTGAGCAATTGTGTTTTCATTATCATTTGTTTCCATGAATTTTTTCAATTCTTCTTTAATATCCTGGTTGACCCATTCATTCTTTAGTAGGATGCTCTTTAGCCTCCATGTATTTGAGTTCTTTCCAACTTTCCTCTTGTGATTGAATTCTAGCTTCAGAGCTCTGTGGTCTGAAAATAGGGAAGCAGTATTTGTATCTAAATCTTTTCTTCTTTTGACAAATCTGAGATAGACACTCTTTTTTTTTTTTTGTCCCACTGTAATGTTAGGCTCATGTGGTATAACATGTAATTTTTGCTTACATCTTGTAAAAGTAATATACTTGGTATAAAGTTCAAACAGCAAAAAGGGAATATAATGAAAATTAAGTCTCACTTCCACCCTTGGCCCCCAGGTCTTCAAAAGGAACCACTGTTACTAGTGCCTTGTGAATCCATCAGACACACACACACACACACACACACACACATACATGTACACTTCTTTATAAATAAAACATATTTGTTATATATTTCTATATACAAATGCTAGCATACTATGCAACCTGTTCTACCTCTTATTATTTTTTATTGTGGCAATATTATTTTATTGTGGCAAACCCACATATACAGAAAAGAGCTTAAAAGTATAGTTTAACTAAGTCATATAAAGGAAATACAATCACCTATGTTAAGAAATAGAACCCCGCATCTCCAGAAGCACCTTCCTATATCCACATGCCCCTTTCTAATCACCATCCTTAGAGCAGAGGTAACCACTGTCCTGGCTTTTATGGAAATTAAATTCTTTTCTTTAAAGCTTCATTATGTAAGTATTTATTAATAATTATAGAAGTTTTCGGTTTGGGGCTTTTACAAAAAGTGCTGGTAGGAAGGGCATTTTTATATTGCATGCAAGTACCTGTTGCTGAATTTCTCTAGGGTATATAAGTAAGGGTAGTATTGCTGGGACATACAGCTTCACTGTATATTGCCCGAGTGTAGTTCTCATTTACATTCCCACCATTGGTTTACAAGAGTGCTTGCTGCTCTAAATCTATGGTAACACTTGGTATCATCAGATTTTTTAGCTAATTTGGTATATATGTAATAGTGTCACACTGAGCTTTTAATTTGTATTTCGTAATTTCTGATAAGATTGAGCATCTTTTCACATGTTAATTGGCATTTTGAATGTCTTCTTTTGTGATGTGCCTGTTCAAGTTTTTGCCCATTTATCTGCTTGCCTCTTGTTTTCTTAATGACTTGTAGGAGTTCTTTGAATATCCTGAACACTAGTGCTTTGCTTAGGTACATATGTTGCAAATGCTTTCTCCTACTCTGTGGCTTTCATTTCATATTCTTTCATTTCATTCTTCACATTCTGCTTTTGATGTGTTGAAATTCTTAATATAGTCACAGTTATCAGCAATTTCCTTTCTCAAAATGACTTTTTGTTTTAAAGATTTTATGTATTTGACAGAAAGAGGGAAAGCACATGCAGGGGGAGTGACAGAGGGAAAGGGAGAAGCAGATTCCCTGCTGTGCGGGGAGCCCCACACAGGGCTCGATCCCAGGACCCTAGGATCATGATCTGAACTGAAGGCAGATGTTTAACTGACTGAGCCACCCAGGTGCCCCCAAAGTAGCTTTTTTTTTTTTTTTAAAGATTTTATTTATTTATTTGACAGATGGAGATCACAAGTAGGCAGAGAGGCAGGCAGAGAAAGAGGGGGAAGCAGGCTCCCTGCTGAGCAGAGAGTCCGTTGCGGGGCTCGATCCCAGGACCCTGAGATTATGACCTGAGCTGAAGGCAGAGGCTTCAACCCACTGAGCCACCCAGGTGCCCCCCAAAGTAGCTTTTTAAGAATGAATTTCCCCCCACGAAACTGTTCTTTTGTCTTCTAAAATATTTATTGTTTTGCTAAGAGATTTTAGGTCTATAATCCACGTGAGACTGATGCTACATAAGGGTCCAGTTTCATACTTTTTCATATCTAGTTTCTCAGTTTTTCTAATACCTTTTACTGAAAGGACCATTCTTTCCCCACTGCTCTGAATTGCAATCTTTATCATAAAGTAATTATCCATATATATGTTGCATGCATTTCAGGGCTGTCTGTTGTGTCTCTATTCTATTTGTCCATCTCTGTATCTATTCACACTGTTTTAATTACTGTAGCCTTATATTGAGTCTTGATATCTGGTAGAATGTGATATTCCACCTTGTTTCTTTCTCAAGAACACTGTGGTTCTTCTTGATCTTTTGTATTTCCATATGTCTTAGTCAGTTAGGGCTTCTATCACAATATACTACAGACAGGGTAGCTTACAAACAGCAGGAATTTATCCCACTTCTGGATTCTAAAAATCTGAGATTAGGGTGCCAACATAGTTGTATGAGGGCTTTCTTCTGGATTTCAGACTTCTCACTGTACCCTCACATGGTGTGGGAGTGAGCTAGCTCTCTGGGGCCTCTTTTATAAGAACACAAGTCCTTAAGGGCTCTGCCCTTAAGACCTAATCACTTCCCAAAGGCCCCATCTCCTAATACCATCACCTTAGATATTAGGTTTTCAACACGTGAATTGGGGGGTGGGCACAAACATTTAGACCATAGCAACATACAAATTTTAGAATTAGCTTGTTGAGTGCTGCAGTAAAGCCTAATGAGTTTTTGGTTGTTAAGACACTGAATCTTCTACATCAAATTATAAGGAGTTGACAGTTTGGAAAAAAGAAGAACAAAGCTTAGGGGACTTGTAGTACCTGATTTCAACACTTACTCTGAAGCTACAGTAATCAAGGCAGTGTGGTGTTGATTTGGATAGATATAGAAATCAATGTTACAGAATAGCATGTCCAAAAATAGTACCACACACATATGGTCAATTGATTTTCAACAAAGATGCCAAGGTAATTCAATGGAGAAATGATAGTCTTTTCAACAAATGGTACTGGAACAATTGGACACCTATATGCCAAAAAATGAACCCTAGTCCCTGCTTCACATACTATACCAAAAAAAAAAAAAAAAAATCTCAAAATGAATCATAGACTTAACTGTGAAACCTGAAATTATAATACTTCTACAAGAAAAGATAGGAGAAAGTCTTTGTGACTTTAGATTAGCATAGATTTCCTAAGTCACAGAAAGTATATAACACAAAAGAATTCACAAATTTGACTTAAAATTTAAAGGTTCTGCTCTTCAATATAAAATCTTTTTTTAAAAATCTTCAAGTGTTTTTTAATCTTTTTTTTAAAGGGTTTATTTATTTATTTGACAGGCAGAGATCACAAGTAGTCAGAGAGGCAGGCGGGGCAGGGGGGTGGGGTGGGGAGCAGGCTCCCTGTTGAGCAGAGAGCCCAACATGGGGCTTGACACCAGGATCCTGAGATTATGACCTGAGCCGAAGGCAGAGACTTAACCTACTGAGCCACTCAGGCGCCCCAATATAAAATCTTTTGTTTTTAAAGATTGTACTTACTAGAGCACAAGGGTTGGTAGAAGATAGAGGAAGAGGAAGAAGCAGATCCCCAACTGAGCAGGGAGCCCAACGTGGGATTTGATCCCAGGACTCTGGGATCATGATCAGAGCTGAAGACAAATGCTTAACTGACAGAGCCACCCAAGGGCCCTCTTCAATATAAAATCTTAATGAAATGAAAATAGGCATAGCAAATAAGCACATGAATATATAGTCTAATTTATCAGTCACACGGGAAAACACAAAATCACAATGAAGTACCAGTAGACATATATTTTGATATTGTTAAAATTTATAAAAACTGACACTACCGAGTACAGTGGGTGCTCAAAGTAGCTGGAACTTTCATTTTGCTGCTGGAAATGTAAAATGGTATAATCATTTTAGAAAACAGTGTATTAGTTATCAAATGCTACAAACAAAGTATATACATTTAACAGCTAAAAACAGTACACATATATTATCTCAGTTTCTATGAGTCAGGATTCTGCGCAGGGCTTTCCTGGGTCCTCTTCTGTTCAGAGTCTGCAACAAAGTCTGCAGTCAATGTGTCAGTCATGATTGGAGTCACATATGAGGCTTAAATGGAGACAGATCTGTTTTTAAGCTCATGTCATTGTTGACAGAATGACAACGTTCCTTGTGGGCTATGAGATTGAGAGCCTCAGTTCATTGCTGGCTATTGTTTGTTCATACTTTCTTGCTAATGGACCATTCCATATGGCAATTTATTTTATCAAAATCAAGAAGGAAGAGAATATATAAAGTCTTCTAGCAAGACAAAAATTAAAATTTTATGTAACATTATCATGGAAGTGACATCCTTATCACCTTTGCTATTTAGCTATAAATTACTAAATACTTTAATACTTCAATTACTTTTAATTACTTTAAAGTAATAAATTCTTTACTATTTAGAGGCAGATTCTGCCCATACTTGAGGGAAGGAATATTATAAGATGGCATAGATACCAGGAGGCTGGGATAATTGAGGGCCACCTTAGAGTCTCTCCACCACATCTTTTTAACAAAGTTATATGTTAAATTTACCATATGACCCAGAAATCCCATGCCTAGATATTTGCTCAAGAGAAAAAATATGTGTCCACACTAAGATCTGTACACAGAAATTTATAGCAGCTTTATTAAAAATTGTCCCAAACTGGAAACAACCTAAATATGTATCAACTGGTGAATGGATAACTAAATTATGGTATATCCAGGCAATGGAACAGTATTCCAAAATAAAAAAGAACTACTGATAAAATAACTAATACTGATTAAAATAATCAATACTGATAAAATACTAATAACATGGATGAATCTCCAAAGCCTTAAGCTTAGTGGAAGGAGCCAGACATAAAGGACTGGCACAAAAGGAAGGTTACATACTGTATAATTCTATTTCTATTATATTCTATAAAAGGCAAAGCTATAAGGGAAGGAAAACAAATCGGTGGTGCCTTGGCTGGAGATTAGGAGAGGACTGACAAACAAAGAAGGGGGAGATTTTAGAAGGTAATAATATATAATTCTGTATATTGATTTTGGTGTTGTTTATACAATATATACATTTGTCAAAACTCCTAAGACTGTACACCTAAAAGGATGATTTTTTTTTCTGGGTGCATGATTACACCTCAGTAGGTCTGACTTAAAGATAAGTCTTTAGTACTCAAGAATTTTTTTTAAAAGCAGTAGAGTTTGCGGTTTAGATAGTAGATAAATTCTGTTTTGCTAATCTTGAAAGTTAAAAACTTAAATGTTTGTCTTTTTTATGGAATGCTGATTTCTTCTCTATGGCAGAAATGTCTGCTCAATTAATAGACCACGTACTGAACTGAGAGAATATTGAACTCAACATTTGACTTCTAATTTTGAGTATTGAATACAAATGTATAAGTGCATAAAACTTTAAAAAAGACTTTTAAACTGTCATTCTTAACATATAAAACCTAAATGGTAATCAGTACTTCTATTTCCTTCCTGGATAATACAAGATCTTTAAAAAGCTTTTAACTCTGTTTACTCTCTTCTAACCTGAATGCTAATGTTGAATATTTTAATTCCATATATTTTTTAAAACTTCACAACTATTGGGGCGCCTGGGTGGCTCAGTGGGTTAAAGCCTCTGCTTTCGGCTCAGGTCATGATCCCAAGGTTCTGGGATCGAGCCCCACATCGGGCTCTCTGCTCACGGGGAGCCTGCTTTCCTTCCTCTCTCTCTGCCTGCCTCTCTGCCTACTTGTGATCTGTCAAATAAATAAATAAAATCTTAAAAAAAATACTTCACAATTATTGTTTTATATATTTATGTATTTCTTTGTTATTTCTATTATTATTTGTATTTTATATATTTTTATTATTGAAATGTATTTGGCATGTAACACTATATTAGTTTTAGGTGTACAACTTAGTGATTGGGCATGTGATCTATTGTAAAATGTTTACCACAATAAATTTAGTTAAAACATTAATCACCACACAAGGTTATAATTTTTTTTCTTGTGAGGAGAACTTTTAGTATTTACTGTCTTGGCAACTTTCAAAAATACTTTGTTAACTATAACTGGAAGTTTGTATCTTTTGATCACTTTCACCCATATCCCAACCTCTGGCAGTCACAAGTCTGTTCTTTTTAAGCTTTTTGTTTGTTTTGTTTTGGAGTCCACATATAAGTGAGGTCATATAGTATTTGTCTTTCTCTGTCTTATTTCACTTAGCATAATGCCTTCAAGTTTCATTCATGTTGTCACAAATGGCCAGTTTTCCTTCATTTTAGGAATGAATACCTTTCCAGTGTGTGTGTATGTGTCCTTACACCAAAATAAATACTAAGTGATGAACATTTAGGTTGTTTCCATGTCTTGGCTCTTGTAAATATAGAATGCTTTGGGTAGTATGGACATTTTAAAAAATAATAATTCTTACAATCCGTGAGCATGGCTGCTATGAATATGGGGATGCATGTAACTCTTCAAGATAGTGGTTTTATTTCATTCAGATAAATACCCCAAAATGGAATTGCTGGACTAAATGGTTGTTCTGTTCTTAATTTTTTGGAGAAAACTTGATACTCTTTTTCATGGTGGCTGCATCAGTTTACATTCCTACCAACAGTACACAAGCTTTCCCTTTTCTCCACATCTTCTTATTTGTTGTCTTTTTGATATTAGCCGTTCTAACAGATAAGAGGTGACATCTCATTGTGATTTCAGTTTGCATTTCTTTGATGATCACTGATGTTGAGCATGTTTTCTTGTACCTGTTTGCCATCTTTGTCTTTGGAAAAATGTTCAGTTTCTCTGTCCACTTAAATCTGATTTATTTTTTTTCTTGAGTTTTATGTGTTCTTTATATATTTTAGATGTTAACCCTTTATCAGACATGCAGTTTGTAAATATTTTTTCCCATTTAGTGGGTTGCCTTTTTATTTTGTTGGTTTCCTTTGCTGTACTGAACCTTTTTAGTTTCATGTAATCCCACCTGTTTATTTTTGCTTTTTTGCCTTTGGTTTTTTGGGGTCCCATTAAATCAGATGGGATTTGGTGTCCCATTAAATCAAATGGGATTTTTAAAAGATCATTGCTAAGGTTGATGTCAAGGAGAGGAAGCTTATGCCCTATATTTTCTTGTAGGAGTTTTATGGTTTAAGGCCTTACACACAACTCTTTAATCCATTTTGAGTTCATTTTTGTAAATGATGTGAAATAGTGGTTTAGTTTCATTCCTTTACATGTAGCTGTCTAGTTTTCCCAGCACCATTTTTAAATACTATTCTTTCTCCATTCTATATTCTTGCCTCCTTTATTGTAAATTAGTTGACGATTATAAGCATGGGTTTATTTCTGGGCTCTCTGTTCTGTTCCATTGATCTGTGTGTCTCTTTTTCTGCCAATACCATATAGTTTTAATTACTATGTATTTGTAATATAGTTTGAAATTAGGGAGCATAGTGCCTCTAGCTTTCTTCTTCCTCAGGATTATTTTGACTCTTTGGGGTTTTTTTGGTGATTCTATACAAAGTTTATGATTGTTTGTGAAAATGCAATTGAAATTTTGATAGGGATTGCATTGAATCTATAGAATGCTTTGGGTAGTATGGATATTTTAACAATATTAATTCTTCTAATCCATGAGCATGGCATAGTTTCCATTTATTTGTGTCTTATTTGAGTCTTTCATCAGTATCTTATAGTTACCAGTGTACAGGTATTTCACCTTCTTGGTTCAATTTGTTCCTAGGTATTTTATTCTTTTTGGTAAGTTAAAAAATGGAATTTAAAAAATTTCTCCGATAGCTCATTATTAGCATATAGAAATGCAGAAGAGTTTTGTGTATTGATTTTGTGTCCTGCAACTTCATTGAATTGATTTATTCTAACAGTTTTTAGGTGGAGTCTTAAGGTTATTCCATGTATAACATGATACCATCTGCAATAGTTACAGTTTTATGTCTTTTATGTCTTTCCAATTTGCTTTTTATTTCTTCTTCTTCTTCTTCTTCTTCTTCTTCTTCTTCTTCTTCTTCTTCTTCTTCTATTGTTGAATAAAAGTGAGTGGGAATCCTTTTTTTTGTTTCTGATATTAGAGGAAAAGCTTTGTTTTTCACCATTCAGTATAATAGCTGTGGACCTGTCATATATGACCCTTATTATGTTGAGGTACATTCCCTCTCTACCGACTTTGTTGAGAATTTTTATTGTGAATGGATGTTGACTTTTGTTAAATGCTTTTTCTCTATCTACTGAGCTGGTCATGTAATTTTTTTTCCCTTTATTTTGTTAATAAGGTATATCATATTGATTGATTTGATGTTGAACCGTCCTTGTGTCCCTGAATACATTTCATTTCTCATGGTATATGATCCTTTTAATGTATTGTTGAGTTTAGTTTGCTAATATTTTGTTGAGCATTTTGCATCTGTGTTCATCAGCAGTATTGGCCTATAATTTTCTTTTCTGTGGTGTCTTTGTCTAAGACAGACAACGCTGGCCTTGTAAAATGAGTTTGGAAGTGTTCCTTCCTCCACTGTTTTTTTGGCAGAATTTGAGAAGGCTTGGTATTATTTCTTCTTTGAATGTTTGGTAGAATTCACCAGTGAAGCCATCTGGTCTTGGACTTTTGTTTGTTGAGAAGTTTTGGTTACTGATTCAATCTCTTAATTAGTAGTGTATCTGTTCATATTTTATATTTTCATGATTCAGTCTTAGTAGGTTGTATATTTTTAAGAATTTATCCATTTTTTTAGGTTGTCCAATTTTGGGTGTATAATTGTTTGTAGTAGTCTCATGATTCTTTATATTTTTGTGGTATCAGTAATATCTCCTCTTCATTTCTCATTTTATTTATCTTAGTCTTCTCTTTTCTTGGTGAGTCCAGCTAAAGGTTTGTCTTTTTTTTAAAAAACATACCTTATTTCATATATCTTTTCTGTTGCCTTTTTAGTCTCTATTTATTTACACTCTGATCTTTGTTAGAATCTTTCTTCTACTAAGTTTAGGTGTCATTTGTTCTTTTTCTAATTCATTGAGGCATAAAGTTAGGTTGTTTGAGATTTTTTTTATAAGATTTTTTATTTATTTGACAGAGAGATCACAAGTAGGAAGAGAGGCAAGCAGAGAGAGAGGGAGAAGCAGGCTCCCTGCTGCGCAGAGAGCGCAATGTGGGGCTCGATCCCAGGACCCTGAAACCAGGACCTGAGCCAAAGGCAGAGGCTTAACTCACTGAGCCACCCAGGTGCCTGTTTGAGATTTTTTTAAAAACTTTTTTTAAGATTTATTAATTTGAGAGAAAGTGTGTGTGTGCAAGCATGGAAAGAGGCAGAAGGAGAGGGAGACAGACTACCTGCTGAGTGGGGAGCCTGATGCAGGGCATGATCCCAGGACCCTGAGATCATGACTTGAGCCAAAATCGAGAGCGGGACACTCAACTGACTGAGCCACATGGGCACCCTAGATTGTTTGAGATTTTTCTTGTTTCTTCAAGTAGGCATATATTGCTGACAACTTCTCTCTTAGAACCGCTTTTGCTGCATAAGTTTTATAATTTTTTATATATTGCACTTCCATTTTCATGTGTCTCTAAGTATATTTTGATTTCTTCTTTGGCTGTGTGGGATAACTGTGGCTCTTACCAATCCAGAAAACCAAGTTTAAAGTTTTCGTGGGCTTCTTAGGGAATTTGAACCTAGACTAAGTCTGTGAGAGGTCTGTTCCACCTCTGGATTACCCAAACCCTAAAGCTGTAGTCTCTTGTGGTCTTAGTTTATTATAAACAGTGTCTCCCATTAGAATCTTCTTTTGGGAAGTCCTGATCTTTAATTTCTATACAAATTTCCCGTTAATGATGGTTTCTTAATATTATGAAATTTGTAGTCATGAACAAATTTCTAATTCTCTCAAATATCATAATTTAAAAAATAATATGGGGGCACCTGGGTGGCTCAGTGGGCTGAGCCTCTGCCTTCGGCTCAGGTCGTGATCTCAGGGTCCTGGGATCAAGCCCCGCATCTGGCTTTCTCCTCAGCGGGGATCCTGCTTCCCACCCACGCCCCCGCCTGCCTCTCTGCCTGCTTGTGATCTCTCTCTCTCTCTCTTTCTGTCAAACAAATAAATAAAATCTTTAAATAATAATAATATGAATGAGGGTCCACATAAATCCATGTTGCCACTTTGTTTTTAATGTATCTTTAGGTATCTTTAAATGCATAGATACTTTTGTTTCCAACTCCTTCACTCTCCGTGCAATTTATTTGATAAGGAACTGTTTGATCTAGAGAGATTCCCATAGTCTACTTTTTGTTTATTGCATCTCTGTGCTATAGTTTAGTGTGTAACTCTCTTCTCCGTATACCTTGTGCATTAGTTTGTGCAGGCTGTACCAAACACCACAGACTGGGGGACTTAAACAACAAATTTGTTTCTTCACAGTTATGGAGGCTAGAAGTCCAAGATCAAGATACTGGCAGGATTGGTTTCTTCTAGGGTCTCTCTTCCTGACATGTAGATGGCCCTCATTGTCCATTGTCTTTACCTGGTGTTCCTTCTGTATGTTTGTGTGTCCTAATCTCCTATTCTTATAAGGACACCAGTCATATTGGAATACGGCCCATCCCTATGACCTCATTTATCTTCAGTTTGGACTTCATCTCCAAATACAGTCACATTCTGAGGTGCTGGAGGTTAGGACTTCAATATAAGAATTGTAGGGGCACATGAGTAAGAACACTGGGAGAATTGGTTGCATCTAGAGACTTGATCATTTCTTTTCATTTTTAATCAAAGTAACTTCACGAATGATGTTATATTCTTCCATAAGTCGTCACAAAATGTTTGTTTTCTTGGTGGTATAGAATAGTAGGGAGTAAGGTAAATTGTATTTATATCTAGAAATGGGCATGCCTTTTCTCTCTTGGGGACTGAGTCGAAAGAAGAGTTGACCGGTACACCCTGAAGTTCAAATTCCTTTAATTGTATGCTGCTGTTGCCCTGTGTTTAGGTCAGTGCTGTGGGTTTCAGAGAGTTTTTACCAGTGTTTTATCTCTTCCCTTAGACTTTTAGCTGCTCCTGTATGTCTGCACCATAAAGAGAGTCTTTCTAGGGGCGCCTGGGTGGCTCAGTGGGTTAAGCCGCTGCCTTCGGCTCAGGTCATGATCTCAGGGTCCTGGGATCGAGTCCCGCATCGGGCTCTCTGCTCAGCAGGGAGCCTGCTTCCCTCTCTCTCTCTGCCTGCCTCTCTGTCTACTTGTGATCTCTGTCTGTCAAATCAATAAAAAATAAAAATCTTAAAAAAAAAAAAAGAGTCTTTCTAAAGAAAGACTCTGAATGTTGATCATCACTTGATGATAGGTTAATGGTGGGAGCAGTGAGGGATTTTCTGTTGTCTATGTTCAGCCTCAGTTTTAGGGAGTCCTTGCATATCTTGGAAGGGGCTTTTTCAGCAGTTTTACTCTTTCTTTTTCCTTTTGGCAGACAAACTCTGCCTTATCTTATATATTTGGCTCTGGGCAATTTTCTGCTCCCTCCTCAGTGATAGCATATATCTGCTTAATGTAGGATTCTAGGCCCAAGATGTACGATTTTTTCCTTTATACCTCCTTCTCCAGCCACCGAGTGTCTTTTACCTGTGACTTGGGGCAGAAGTCCTCTTTGATGCTTTTACTTTGGAGAAGAGAAGGGTTGGGGGAAGCAGGCAATGCTTAGTGCTTATTTCCCAGCAGCCCCTGATTACCTCCCACAGGTCTGTACTAGTTTCTTCAGAGCACCTGGTAGAGCCCTGTGTTAAGAGTTACAAGTGAATGCTGTCACTTGGCCATTAACATTCTGTTAAATTTGTAGTTGGTTTCTTTCTCCTGTGCTCTGCTTAATGTGAGAAACTCATGAGTCCTCTCTGTCCTTGGAAGGGCTTGTTCTCTTTGGAACCCAGATTACTTCATTATTATCTAACCTCAGCTCTCTAGTGTATTCAAGAAAAAGTATGTATGTGTATGTGTGTGTATATATATATATATATATATATTTTTTTTTTTTTAAGTGGGAGTGGGAATCTGCAGCTTTCTACATTTTAGTGAGAAGCAGAGGAAGAAACCCTCTTTATATCTTTTTAAATCTTAAAATTTTCTTTTTCAGTTTCTACTTTTCTTGAAGGATTTTTTTTTAAAGATTTTATTTATTTATTTGACAGACAGAGATCACAAGTAGGCAGAGAGGCAGGCAGAGAGAGGAGGAAGCAGGCTCCCTGCTGAGCAGAGAGCCCGATGCGGGACTCGATCCCAGGACCCTGGGATCATGACCTGAGCCGAAGGCAGAGGCTTTAACCCACTGAGCCACCCAGGCGCCCGAAGGATTTTTTTTTTACTATCCATTTTTAAGAATTTTATTTCTAATCTTATCCCAAGTTATCTGAATTCTGATTATTCTAATTCTAAACTTTTTTTAAAAAGATTTTATTTATTTGACAGAGAGGGGGAAGCAGTTTCCCTGCTGAGCAGAGAGCCCGATGCGGGGCTTGATCCCAGGACCCCGAGATCATGACCTGAGCCAAAGGCAGAGGCTTAACCCATCGAGCCACCCAGGTGCCCTGATTATTCTAATTCTAATGTTATTTTATATCTAATATCTTTTCAAAAGTTCCCTTTTGGCTCATTTTGAAACATTAAGCTACATAATGTTCATCTATTAATGGGTGTGTCCTGTTTTTTTTTTAATTACTTTTTATGGGATTCAACCACCATCCTATCCTGTTAATAATTTTTATGTGAAATTAGTTTTTCTGAACTTGTAGGAATAGATGAATTGGGATAACATTTTTAGTTTCCTGGATCTAGCGATCCCATTACATTATTTTCATGAAGTGTTCAAAAATATGGTCTCATACTAGGAGAATTCTTGGCGTCTTCTCCCTCCTCAATTTTATCTTGTGCTCCTGTTTGCTTGCATACTAGCTTTCTCACATGTCCTTTCTTTCTCCTTCTTCCCCTCCCCATCCTTTCCCCCTTCCTATTATCCCTGCCTTGCTAAATTTGAATTATCTTGATGTCAGTTTATCATCATTGGGGTATCTTGTCTAAAAGGGAACTGAAATTCTAATCATTTCAGATCTTACCTTGCCTTGCTCCCCATAATCACAGCATGTAGAACCTCTCCAAGTTTCAGCTATTCTCATGAGTACCTATTGGCTATTTTAGGGTTTCTCTTTACTCAAGCTCATCTGACACTTCTCAGACACTTGTTAATGCCATGCAGCACATGTAGCTTTGGTGGTTTTTTCCTTTCTACTCATATTTTGGGGTTTGTGAAGGTATCTTAACACCAATTTTTTTCTTTGATCTTGTTTGTGGATTTTGGTTTTGTTACTCTAGTCATTCTATTTTCCTGGGGACAATTATGAAAGATATTAAATGTTAACTTCTATTACAATTTCCCCAGAATGTCCTTAACCTCTCTTGAATGATAGTTTACCTGGATATAGAAATCTACATTAGTATTTCTTTTCTCTCTGCACCTCATGGCTATTAGTCTGTAGTCTCCCACATCTGTTCTTGCTGATTTAAAAAAAAAAAAAAATCTGCTCACTGGCTAATTTCTTTATCTTTGCCAAATATTAAATGTAAAAATTGTTAAAGCCACCAAGGAGAAAAATAGCTAACCCATTTCCTATAATGTTACTGGAGTGTGTCTCAGTGTGGAATTACTTAACTCATCCTCAATACTCAAATATTATATGTACTTTAAATCTGAAAAGTATTTTTCCATTCTGGAAAAATGACTGTCATTTTTTTTCTCTCTGATTATCACTTATTATTCAGTTTCTATATTTTCTTATATAGTACTTTTATTTTCTTTAGTTACACCTGTTTGCTTTTGTTTCATAATTAGTAGTTGTTAATGGATCACAGGCCATTAGATTTTAAGTAAATCCATCTACTGACTATTAAGTTCTTGGTTATCTCGGTAACATTTTTTCATGTGATTTGGAACTTCTATTCGGGGACTTTTTCCCCCCCTCATATCTCCCAATATTTACCTATCCCTCAGTAGTGGCTTTGCAGTTGCCTCAGCATTGGGCCTTAAAAGGTTTGGTGAAAGTTACTCATGAAATATTATGGGCATGCTGCTTTTGGGGGGACAGAAGGGGCTATTACTTACATAGCTCTTTGACAGCAACAAATGTTTCATTTTTTTTTTTTAAGATTTTATTTATTTATTTGACAGGCAGAGATCACAAGTAGGCGGAGAGGCAGGCAGAGAGAGAAGAGGTGAGCAGAGAGCCCGACACGGGGCTCAATCCCAGGACCCTGGGATCATGACCCGAGCGGAAGGCAGAGGCTTTAACCCACTGAGCCACCCAGGCGCCCCAGCAACAAATGTTTTAAAGTTACAGGGTATGCCCTGTAAGTCCGACCCATTTAAGCTGAGCTCTGAAAGTCTGCATCTTTTTTTCTGTACTTCATTCTATTGCATTTTTAGGTAACCTATGGAAATATCTTCATTGGTATGAGATTTTACAGACAGAAAATCATAAAAATATTCCACATATATTTTTTTTTAATGAGGCAACCAAAGAAACCAAGTGGTAAAAACTGAAGGCAAATTTCAGACTTAATAATTACTTAATTATCTCTATTAGGGGTTATATTCTGATGTCCATTCTAGGTTTGTTGTGAGGCCTGGCTTTCAAATGTTCTACAAACATTTCCATTTTGATTAGAAAAACATATCCATGTAGCTCTTTTCAAATAACTTATTAATACAGTCCTTCAATTTGGTGAAAGCTACAAAGGGTTTCAACTGATACCTCTAAATTCCTAGGCTGTTTTTTATTGCAATTATTTTTTATCCTAAAAAGCAGACTTTTGGCTTCTATAGTTTTTAATCCTGTCCCATTTGATTTTTTTTCATTGATTTCTATTTTCCTTTACTATCTGCTGAAAAACATTTTCCCTTACTTAGGGGTTTGGGACTGAAAATTTTTAATGTGTTTTATCCAACTTGTATATAATTTGATCTATACTCACTCATTTAAGACCTCTGTTCCTATTAAAAAGCATAAAAATGAATGTGACTGCCCTTTATTTATTCTTTGGTTTACTCGTTCAAACATTAAATATAAATGTAGGGGGGCGCCTGGGTGGCTCAGTGGGTTAAAGCCTCTGCCTTTGGCTCAGGTCGTGATCTCAGGGTCCTGGGATCAAGCCCCACGTCGGGCTCTCTGCTCAGCGGGGAGCCTGCTTCCCTCTCTCTGCCTGCCTCTCTGCCTACTTAGGATCTGTCTGTCAAATAAATAAATAAAATCTTTAAAAAAATATATATATAAATGTAGGATAGCAGGTGATCTAAGGATAAAACACAAACATGTATTATTGCCAAAAAGACATTATGTGTACTACAGTAAGGGGTCAGAAAAGGGCCTGGGAAAATGTGATGAGAGGTCATAGAATAAATGACATTTCTAAACCTTTAAATGTAAAGTACAGGGTATGTTTGGAAGGTAGGCTAGTTTTAGTGGAATAGATAATTTGCAGATTAAGTAGAGTGGGAAAGGTACCCTGGAACAAATCTTGAGTCTTGAAAGCAAGTAATTAGTTAACACCTTAAGAATGTCATGTATTATGGATGTATTATATGCCCAGTTTAATTAGAAATAAATGTTTGCCAAAATAATAAACATACAAAAACAAACAAACAAAAAACCCAAAACCCATGATTTGAGTTTAGCCAGAATAACTAGTTCAGTGTTGGGGCCTGATTTTTATTATTCCTCTGTATTAGTGCAGTAAGTTCATCTCTGAGTGTGAGGCACACTTCCAAATTAATGGATCTCCTTGAGCCACATGTAGGAGTCCTAGAAACTGATCTGAGTGAAGCAAGACAATGAAATGGAAGTGTTTTGTTTTGTTTTTATATTTAAGACTTAAATAACTTGATGAATAGTGATAGCCCTTACAGTTAAGGGGAAAGACCTAATACAGTGTTTTACCATCAGAAATACCTCTGATGCCATGGTCTGACTTTGAAACCTAAGAAATGGTTTTCCCATTCTACCTGGCATTATGGTATGGCAAAAAGTGGCTAGAAGAATTTTGCATTTACCTACCCTTCTTCCACCTGATTATTGTGACTAAGCAAAAGGATCAGTTAGTTACAATCTTTATCCAAAGAGTGAATCAGTACCATGTCATGTTCAGAGAAGTCTGCTCAGAAAAGACTTCTATGTTAATTCAGACCTTCTGGGAAATTTCCTCAGTGAAGGTAGCACTGTAGAAAGGTATATAAGACTTTACTTGCATATATCTAAAAACTAAATTTGACTTTTGCTTCCAGCTGAGGTGGAGTAACAGAGACCAGACTTAACCTTCCCAGCTGAAACAACTAACAAAACAAGAAAAAATACATGAAAGAATGGTTCTCCAGCCACTGAACATCACACAGTGAAAGACAGTGATTGCTGAGAGATGAGAAACAAGCAAGGTAAGCCCTACAACTATTCCATCTTACTTGCTGAGAGAGTTTCCAGGCCACAGGAACCTATGTGGAACCCAGCAGACTCTGTGATGTAAGGAGAAAAAGGTGAGTCTGGGGAAATCAAGGCAGCTGGAATTTGTAGGACACAGTACCAGAAAAGAGAGACCTCTGGAGATCTTTACAGAGTCCCCCCACAAGTAGTCATAAAAGTGCTGACCAGTGCTTGCATGTTAGGAAACTATGTGAGGCTGGGAAAGAACTAGCCCAAAGGATAAGAGGGAGCAGCATCTGATGTTCACACAGATTGGTAAAGTTCATGGGACATTTTTTTTTTTTTCCCATGAGACATTTGAGTAGAGTTCTCAGAAGGGTCCTTTGCAGTAGTAGGGGATAATTAACCCTTAACTAATTTAGTGTTTTCATCCTACCCAACAAAATTTAAAAAACAAGACCCACAGGGATCAAACTGTTTTCAGATCACTTAATAAGTTCATCATATAACAAATGGGGTATTTATAGGAATACAAAACTATCTATCCAACAAAGCAAATTCACAATTACTAGGATTTAATCAAAGATCACCAGACATCCAAAGAGGCAGGAAAACACAACTCATAATGAGAAAAATCACTTAATTGAACCACTGCAAAACTTATGTAGATATTAGAAGAGGCAGTTGGCAATTATTGTAACTATTTTTATGTTCAAAAGTTACATAGAGACATGGAAGATATAAAAAACTCTCAAACTTCTAGAGATGAAAAATATATGAGACGAAAAAATACACTCGATGAGATTCACAGCACATAAGAAGAAAAGATAAGTGGTCTTAAAGGCACAGCATTGGAAACTATGGAAAATGAAGCCCACAGAGAAAGGATTAACCCCCTGCCCTCTCCCCAGCTCCCTCCTCCAATGAAACCAGAGCATCAGCAAGCTACAGGTTAACCTCAAATGGCCTAACACATATATAATTGGGAGTCCCTGCAAAGGGGGGCGGCGGGAAGGAGGGGAGAGAGAAAAATATATTTGAAGAAACAATGGCTGAAGAATTTCCATTTTTGATGAAAAGTAATATCCCAGAGATCTAAGATGTTCAACAAACCCCAAGCATAAGAAACAGAAGTAAAACTACTGCAAGGTACATTATAATCAAAACATGATGTGATAAAACTAGTGATAAAGGACTGAATCTTAAAAGCAACTAGAGGGCAAAAAAATTAAAAAATAAAGATGACAGCAAATTTCTTATTGCGAACAATTCAGATGAGGCATCAGTGCAACAACAGCTTTACAGTTTTGAAAAAAAAAACAAATCAATTCAGTTAAATACAAATCAGATTTTGGAAATTATTCACTGTCAAACTTAGAACCATATAACCAAATGTAGACACCCCATGATGAAATCCTATCTATAGGCAATATGTCAAACTACATTTATTGGTTATTATCTTCAGAGACAAGGAAAAATCACCCACTAGTCATCCTCCATAGCTTTTACTAGTCCTCTCACACCAGTGTCTGCACTCTTATTTCCAGTACCATCACTGTTTTTAAAATGGGGAAAATTCACACTATAGCCACCTAAAGCTTATATCACAGATGCGTTCTAATATGCTGAGGCAATCATGGAAACATTCTATTCAAACCTTTTCTCTGTGCTAATTTTTTTTTCACTTGTTCCCATGCCTCTTCCAGATGTTTATTTTGTAGGTTACAAGAATAATAGTAAAAGAAATATTTGGCATTACACAGAGGCAGAGAATATTCACTGAGGCCTTCTTCAGTTGCTACTCTCAGCTGCTGCTTAGTACTCATTTCTTAGCCTGAAGAATTTGGCCCAAGAGTAAAACTGTTGATCTGAAAGTTCTTATTCCCATGTTAAGGGATTCATAAATTGGATTACATAGTCTTTTTGTTCCATATAGGATAAGAAATGAAACAGTCATAAGGGATCAAGAACAAATTTATTTTTGCACCTATAATTTAAACACTCAAGAAGATAGACTGAGAGGAACCTAAACTAATTGGCTAAGACATCTTAAAAATATGTGCCTTTAATTTTGAAAAGGGATTAAAGAAAGAGGAAAGGAGGTAAGAAGGGAGAAAGGAAAGAAGGAAAGAAAATACCCACCTTTGCTGTGAAGTAAAAAGTAATGGAAAGCTGCCTCTACTTTAATGGCCTTGAGAGCACTAATTTCTTTACAAGTTTTGCCACAGCCTTGGCTGGTCCACCCCCAGCAGTAATGTACAGAGACTGAGTGAGCACGTGTCCTGCTGTAATTAAGGCTGCAGAGCAGAGCAGCAGGTGCAAACTTCTCATCCTTCAACTTGACTCTTAAACTGCTTGTGTTGTTGTAACTTAAAGTCTAAACTTGTTAAAAGCGAGGTTTGGAAGATCATGAGTCTAGAACAGGAGGTAGGCACTACAGACATTTCTTTAAAGCAAAATTAGAAACAGCTACCTAAAACGTATCAGCCGTTTTAAGATGTTGCCATTTCACATTTTCCAGGGGGGAAAAACTATTAATTCCAAGGAGATTAGTATCCACATGAGCATGATATTGAAGCCAGATTGGAAGCTGCCTTCTCCCCCAAAGAAAAAGCTTTTCTAGTAACAGAGTCCCTTGCCCAACCCTCTTTCAGTGTAATTCAGGCGCTTAGAGATTTTCTGATACAAAGGGCTCAACCATCACTGAGGTTTGGTCTTATTTTCTTGTTAAAAATTTATCTGTAGAAGAATTTGAATTGTAGTCACCTTCCTCTAAAGAGCTGAGGCAGCAAAACCTCTCTGCAAAATAGTTCCATTTAAAATGTTTCAGTGTGATCCTGCCATATCCTAAAATAATTATAGCTTAGAAAGGCAGACATGGCTTTGGGTCTGAACAATTTCTATCCTGTACCTTTTCGTGGGATCAGAAGAAAGATTAGTGACATAACTCTTTGCCAAGAAAACATACTGACATGGAACCCATGTGCTTCTGTGAGAACACCCAAAAGAAAGGTACAGTGCTTGCAGAAAACAAGGGTTTTATTAGGGTTAGTATTAAGAACACTACTTGTTTGGCATAGAGGTTCTAGTATTGGCAAGGGAACCAGTGTTTCCTTTCTAAGCACTAGCGGTTCCTGTGCCAGTTGTAGAATTCTTTGAAATTTTTAGCTAACAGGGTCACTGCTTCTTCTTGAATGCCTGGTCCAGGAACTAAGAAGACTTAGTTGACAATGGCTGTCAGAACCAATAGAAGAGGATTTCATAACTTAACTCTGAGTAGTAAAGACCCCTGTAGGCCAAGGGCAGATCTCACAGACCTTGCAGGGACACAGCTAGCCTGCAATGCTGTCCAAGGCCATCTCCTAGAGTTTTGTAAATTATTTATCAGCTGTGGCTATAAATTAGAGATGAATGGAAGGCCTTTGGGCCTGATCTTGGATGTACTCCTTATTAATGAATTTCAGGGATTTTGTGCTGTAAGACTTTTTTATGAGGACTGAGTATTCTCTTATATGTAGTCATGCCTGATGCTGTTACTATTTTGCAGACTGTTCTTATCTCAAATTCTGCTCTTAAAGGGGTTTAGAAAAGTCCTTTGGTAGGAAAGGTAAATGTAGCGAATCACCCACTTAATTCAACTTACCTTTTATATCCTTCTGCCATAAAGAGTGGATCCAATTCCCATCTCAGGAAAGTTTAACTTACCTCTCTTCCGGCTATCAGCAAAACTTACTTGCTCATGGTTGTGCCAAGTGTCCACAATTCTCATGGAAACATTTGGAGGAAAAAAAAAAATACAGGTACTATTAGGGCTCTTGAGGGTCAAATATTATCCAAGTTGTCAGGCTTACCCTTCTAAAAGAAATAAGCTAGTCAGCACCGTAATGAAAACTTGTTGCACTTTCATGAACGCCAAGAGATGGGAAATACATGGACACTTAGAAATACTGTAAGAGCCGGGTACCCTGGAATAAGTACATGCAACCTCAAGATATTGTTCAAATTTAAACTTTTCCAGGCATTAATCTTTTTCTCTCTCACACATGCACACACACAAAATCTGATGGCATAAGACAAGAACTTTTGCTCATATTTTTTTAATGTATCACAATGAGCAGGAAACATACTTGATGAAATATTTTCAAAGGAGTATATTCAATTACCATCTACAATCAACTTAACTATGACAACAAAGTTTTGTGACAAATTTTTTTTTTTTTTCAGTTTGAAAGTTCCATGTGGTTCTGTTTGTTAGTCTCCATGTATTTTGGTACAGTTCGAGATCAGCATTGTTACAGTAACAAAAAAGCTAACAAGACTACATTATAGAAAAACACCAAGAACATCATTTTTGGTTTCACTTGCTCTATTTTTTTTTGTGTTTTTTTTGTTTTTTGTTTTTTTGTTTTTTGTTTTTTGTACATTGCAAAGGCTGTTCATATACCTCTTCACCTCAGGGTCACGTTCATTTATGCTTTCTTTCCTACCCAAACTTGCCCCCCTCCCCCCAAGCCCAAGAAAGTAAACAAACCAAAAAAAAAAAAACTAGTCAAAGCTTTGTTTCACAGTGGGCAGTATCTCAGCGCCAACAAACAACCAACTCAATTTATGCTTCTATTTAAAATGTTTTAATTTAATTTATTTAAAAAAAATATATGTCCATGAACATCAAGTGCACTGGCTTGGGTCACTGCCTCTCTCTCCTGCAACTTCCTGCCATGCCTGATAAACTCAGGTTTAAACACATGCCGTCTGTTTTACTTTATTTTCAATCATGTAAAACTTTGGCCACATTCATCTCTTTAAATAGCTTTTAATTAAAAAAAAAAAAAACTTCCTAGATTTATTAAACTTTTCCGTGTGTGTGTGTGTGTGTGTGTGTGTGTTTCCTTCTTAAGTTTTTGTTTGGAAGGATGGAGGAAGGATGGTTGAAATAAGTTCCATTTGGTGGGTTCATATGGTGCCATGACTGACCGGTGTCAAGCGCCAACCCACACTTTGGAGTATTTGAAAAAACAAAAACAAAAAACCAACAACAACCAATCAAAATATGAAGTGTCAATAGAGGTGAAGAACTAATTTAAAAAGTGAGTTGAGATATTCTATTCAGCTTCTTACTATGCAAGACAGGACTTAAATTCTAGTGAGACCAATCTAAACAGTTGAGCACTGTAGTGAATTCATGCTTTGTAAAGGATACCAGTCATAGCCATAGTGGATGTCAACCCACAACCATCTAACTAGCTCATGTTTGACCTCTAATTGTCACCATCACTGACTGCTTTGCTACTTCTGAGTTAATGCTGAGAATTTTCTTTTTTGAATGAACATATATGTGGGTGGTAGAGCTGCAGAGGAAAGCATCAAATGTGCAACCCACTCCAGGATGAAACAATCACATAACCCCTCTGAGAAACACTGGTGGGTGGAAGCATGCTTAGCCAATCTACCCAGCCACCTTGCTGTTGCCAAATACACCCACAGGCCAAGGCATGGCATAACAAAACACTGACAGTCACTCTGCCTCACAGAGGGAGGATGGCATAGTAGCTCAAAACCAACCAACCAACAAACAAAAAACACCATTGTGGAGGGGGTGGCTAAATTACAAGGAAATGAACTTAAAGTTGAGGGAGGGAGGGAAAGGGATAGAAATTGCACTATTACCAAGCAATATCATTTTTTAAAACAAAGTTTTCAGAAAAAACCTAGCAGAATTTGATAGGTAAAGCTAGTGTTAAATTGTTAATTGGTATCACATAGAGAACCAAAAACAAAAACTTTTTTTTTTCTATATGGTACAGACACAGAGTAACATACAACAGTTAAATGGCAAAAAATATATATATATTTCATAGAGTTACAAACAAGATAAAATAATGGAAAACAAAAAAAACTGTACAACTTTAAAATTTAAAAATGTTCATCTCAAACACAGGGAGAAATACAAGAATTCTTGTTAAAAGAAAATAGCTTGTTAAAACAGCAAATGTTTTTGTGTACTCGTTTTTGACACCTTATGCTACAACTGGATACTGGTATGAATAGTTAGATGGTACTCTTTAGTATTTCTACTTAAAAAAATTTAAAAAAGGAATTTGCACTGTGCATCAGCCTAGTTAGAAATATATACAACAGTTCAGGATCTACTCTTTCATTAAACCAAAAACAAATTCATAAAAATAAAACAGTCCCGGCTAAAAAAGAAGAGGAAAAAAAGAAAAAAAGAAATCCATTTTCAGATCTTGGAATGCTCCAGTCTTTTGCAAAGTCGTTGAGTGGCTTCAGCACTGGGGAAAGAAGCCCGAAAGATGACCAATGGAACCTGCATTCACAGTCTTCAAAGTTCCCTTTTGAAACATAAGGAAGAGAATGAAAGGGAGAAGGATTTCACACTTTTGGGGCAAGGGGAGATTGTTTCTGTTGATGTTTGGCTATGAAAAGTGAAACAGCAAAGCATCTACTTGTCTCCAAAATCTACGTTTTAGCAGCACAAAGTTTTCCTTTCAAAGTTCAGACCGTTGTTTTAAGATGAGAAAGGGAGTATGTTGCATTGTGTTACGTGGTACAGGAATACAGATATTAACATAAATACAAGTGCCTCACATACGGTTCCTTTTTTGCTCTCTGTCCATTGCTACCTGCTTCTCTGTTGGCCGTGCTCTGGATCACTCGCCGCTCAGACTGCCTAACACAAGGACAAAACTTTGAAGTAAAAAATGTGTCTTTTGGTATATGGAATTGTCATTAACAGTTGCCTCTCTGCTTGCAGAAGAAGCACATAACAACCTGGGAATCTTTTGTTTATTCTTTCTTTTATTAAACTAAGTCTTGTTTGTTTAAATCAGAAACAAATTCTCAAGTAACAAGAACCCTTTCCCTTTTTTCTGCATCAGCAGTGAAAGGGTGTGTCTTTGGATTTTATTTAAAGCATGAAATTTCTTTTTCTGAGAGGAAAGAAAACAAAAACAAAACCCCTAACCAAAAACTTTTTTAGAAAGAAAAGCACACAGTCCAATTACACAAACCGAAACAAATGCTTTAGTTTAGGAAAAGAATATTTGAAGCATCCACCAAACAAGGAAGAAAAGAAGGGGAAAAAAAAAGTTAAAGGAAAGATAAATAAAAATTAAACGGCACAAGGCTTACAGACATAGGTAACTAGAATTATATGCCTTTAAAAAGTTTCAACTCCCCAACCAAAAATAATCTGTGAGGATCCTAATGACCCCTAGAACCTTTTGAAATTCTTTCTTTAGTTTTATAAAATAATTCTGCAGCTACCCTCTAAGAAATGAAGGCAGCTACCTTAAGTGGGAGATTATAGGGTGGGAGGAGGAAGGAGAAAGTGGAATTAAGGGACAAAGGGGAGAAAAGCTTAGGCGAATCAACGGATTGCAATCTATTTGCTAGGAATGAACAAGACAACATCAAATGAGGAGCTGTCAGCTGGACCATACAAAAAGCTAAATGTACACAAAAGGTTTTTTTTTTTTCCTTTAAATCTACCATACTGCTTCAGTTCATTTCCAATGCAACAATCTACTCAACACCAAAAATGGTCATATCTATCATAAATACAGAAAGTCAGTTTTTAAAACTTATTTTTTTTTAAGCTACAAGTCCTCAACACTCTGTGTGTGGGTTTTTCTTTTTTTTTTTTTTTTCTGAAAGTGGGAGTGCTTAACTTTTCCCCTTGAAATTGGCTTCAGCAGAAAAGCTATCCCTTAAATCCCCAGAAAGCTAAAGCAGTTCACATTGTTTTTCTCGAATACTTTCTGCCCGTTTTTTAAATTAATGAAACAAAAATTCTTTTCTGGAACAAAAAAAAAACAAAAAAAACAAAAAAAAACCTGAAAATATATTATAAAACAATGATTCTGAAAACAGAACAAAGTGTGAGCGATTGACCTGAGAATAAAAAGACATTACATTTCTTTTTTTCTTTTAGCAAGCCATTGGTATCTGAATGCTAAGATAGCAAGAAATTTAAAACTGTAACAAGGTGGACTGCTTTCCCATACAGTGCATGCCGGGCTCCTGTGTGCTATCAACGTGGGGTGTTTATTGAAAAGGGGCAAATATACAAGGGGTTTAAGCTCCAAAGACATTAGGGAGGCCCTGCGGACTTCTGTTTCCCAGACCAATAGTACCTTCAAAAGGACACAATGTAACAGGGTTAAGGTTTTTTTTTTTCTTTTTTAATATTAAAAGAAAAAAAGAAAAGACGAGAATGTAAAATCACCGGCATAGATAGGTATATGGGAAAACAACCCACGCTTTTTCTGTTTTTTTTTTTTCCTTTTTTTCTTTTTTTTTTCTTTTTTCTTTTTTTTTTTTTTTTTTTTTGGTTAGAAGCTTTGGAATTGCAGTTAGTCTATTTTTGAAATTGGTTTGTTATTAATCTTTTTATTTAAATTCATTTGTTTGTATTGTTCATCTTCAAAGCTTACAATCTGAAGGTGTCCGTTCCTACACTGGTCAGACCACTGTCCTTGGGGCAGCTGGGGTCTTTGGGACCCTCCACCGGGCTCGCCGGTCCGTCGGACTTTTGGCTGAGATCCGTGTCAGACTCCTCCGAATAGTCGTCTGTTGGCATCGAGGGCTGAACCCCTGAGGTGCTGCATGAACTTGAGGTAACCGTTGAAGATGAGGAGAGAGGAGGAAAAGAAGGGGGCTTCCCGGCTGAAGCCCGGGAGACCACTTGCGGCCAAGACTTCCTGGAGGCGTGGGGGGAAGCGGAGGACGAGGAGGGGGCGGCGGCCGACGGGGGAGGGGGGCTGTCGTTTGAGTGAGCGGCAGACTGCGAGGTAGATGCGGTGCTAGGATCGGGGAAGCAGGCAGAGTGAGGTAATAAACTAGGGTGCTCTTTGGCGTTTCTTGCTGCTCTCGTGATTGTTCTGTGTTTGTGCAAGGCCGACTCGAGATGTTGACTCAGAGCTTCCTCCCCACAGAGCGCGCTCTCGCACGCCAGGCAGTGGTACGAGCCGCCGCCACTACCGCCGCTGCTGCCGCCGCCGCCGCCGCCACTGCCGCCGCCGCCCGTGGGGACGTGAAGCACCATCTCTTGCAGGTTCACCACAGACTGGCCGAAGAAGCAGAGGGACTTCAGGTGGCTCCTCGCTGCCTCCTCGTCACCGAAGCCCGCCTGGCACTTGCGGCAGACCAACTTGTACTGCACCTTTGGAACAATGAAGGGGTCGTAGAGGGAGTCCGCACTTTTGCTTTCCGCTTCTGGCTCTTCGGGGGGTTTCGGCAGGAGGGGGGACACCTCACGGGGTGCGTTTTTCTGCTCTTCTGGTTTGGGGGATTCTTTGGCAGGGTCTTTGTCTGGGGAAGCAGCCCCCTGGGGGACTGGGGTTTGGCTTACTTTGGGCTGCTGCTGCACTTTTTGCTGCTGCTGCTGTAGTTGCCGCTGCTGCTGCTGCTGGATCGCCTCCTGCAGACTCTGCTGGTATTGCTGGTACTGCTGCAGTAGGGAGCCTGGGGACAGCCCCATCAGGGCCTGCGACAGCGCAGGGCTGTAGGGGAACAGGCCTTCCATGCCATACATAGGCTGCAGGTACCCGCTCTGCAGGGCGCCAGGGATCTGGGGGGCATAATAAGGAGAGAAGCCTGGTACAAAGTAAGGAAGGAACTGGCTCGTGAGCAACGCCGTGGGGTCTGAAGTCAAGGCTGCCTGCAGGGCCTGCAGCTGTGCAGGGTCCACTGCGTACTCCATGGCAGGCAGCGGGGCCGAGATCGTGGCTGTGGCCGCTGCGGGGGCCTCTCCTTTCTCCTTCTTGGGGACAGGGAGGGGCTCCCCTTTCCCTTTGTGTGCCTTTTCCTTCTCCTTTACCTTCTCGCTGTCTTTGTCCTTGCGTTGCTGTTGCTGCTGTTGTGGTGGGAGCTGTGGCGTCGGGGGTGGCTGAGTTGTGGGCGGCGGCGGCTGCACCTGTGGCTGCTGCTGCTGGGGTTGGGGTGGTTGCTGAGGGGCCATCGCCATGGTGGCTTGTGCTGGGGTTGGGGAGCTCAGCGATGCTGAGGACGGTTTATTTGGTAATCCAGATGTGGGGAGGCCAGGGGAAGGAACTGTTGTGCTGGGCAGACCCATCAAGTTCGGTTTAGGAGATGTTAAAGCTGAAAAAAATGAAGACAGAGAGAAAGAACCATAGGTCAGTCTGGGGTGGTGAGGCCGAAGCTCAAGATGTTTGACTTGTGTCACTGGCATTTAGTCTGAGATCTCAAGGTTTAAAGTTCAAAGACCCTCTCAAAACCACCATTTTCAATAGCAGGTTCTCACCAGGCTCAGGGTTGGATAGCCTTGTATTCTAACCAGTGCCCAATCCTGGGGCAGCTCCCCTACTTCTCCTTTCAGTTAAACAACTGTTAACCTTCCTGCCACACATGCCACACCCACTGATTCATATGTTCTTTGCCCAGTTCCCTAACCTAGCTGTTCCAGCTGGGACATTTGAACCAAAGGCCTTCATCAAAGCTCCACAGAAAGAGTGTAGCTAAGAGGCCCCACCAGAAGTTGTAGAAGAGTGAGGTGACAGGAGACAAGAGCAAAAATGCAAGAAACCTGGCCCAGCCCCAAGATTGTATGAACAAACAAATGTGCCTCTCTGGCCTCCACTGCTACGACTGAATGGATGTGTTAAGAGGGCAGAGAGGAGGAGGAGCAATGGGAAGAAACCCAAACAATCCATTCAGGGAAAACTGTCCCGTTGCTTGGCTCAGCCGATCTGTTTTAACCAATCTGCTGAAAACTGTAACCATCTAGGAAGACGACTGTGAACTTTACTGGCGAAATGAGCATTTTCTCTTCCTACACATTTGAATGACATACAGAAAGGCTGCAGTTGCTTGATAAAGCACCCCCAGGACGAGGAGAAGAGCGGTATCAGAAGTGTTGGTACCACCGCTTTCTAAGACTTCGAAATCTACTCATACTTATGGGTAGCAGCTGTCTTTGACCAAGTTACTGGGTCCACATGGGGTACAACCCCATCTGCAGTCACACTCTGCCTATAAGGCCTTCACCTAGTCCAGAGCCCAACATCCTATTTCTTTCCTGGTTTGAGTCTTTTGTTCCAGGGTGATGGAAGACAGCATTGCTCCTTATACATCAGGCTGCAGGTGCATTAAGACTAGCAAGGGGGTGGTGGTGGTGGAGGACAGCAGAGTGGGGCAAGGAGAAAAGATGTGCTAAGTGATGAGATGCTGAGAATTCCACAGGCAGCAGACCTCGGATCATTCCATTCACCACACGTAAGACACTAGACCATATTCATCCCTTCTCTTCAAAGGGCACCAAAACGTAAAATAAAAAATCCCACAGCTCACTATTTCATCTGGACCACCTTCTGCCAGAAAGCTGGGGATGAGGGGGTTCTAGAACATTGATGCTGTCCTTGTGAGGAAAAAACGGAGAAGCCCAGACCTGGGGGAAGACAAGGCTGGCTTCATACTGGTGCAGCATGTAAAAACCTTCAACCTTCAGATGAAGAGAATAAGGTTGCCTCGAGGTGCCAATCCCAGAAAAATATCCACTAATGTTTGGAAAGCCAAGGAGGATGCTTTCCTTGGCTTTATATAGCAGCATTAATTTGCTCTTTCAAAACAGCACACAGGGACCACTGAGATGAAGTCATCCAATTTCCTCAGTGCACAGAAGGAACTGAAACCAGAAAGAAGTATCTGACTCTGAAAAATGCCAGTAAAGGTTCACTGGTTAAACTGGCATGCACAAGATGGAGGGTGAATGGATGAGGAATTCGACAACTTAGGACATGGTTCTTTCTGCCTACTTCTAGGCAGCAGGCCTGCTCCAAGTTGCAGGTTGGAGCCAGAGCCAAAAGATCAGCGAGGCAAAGGAAAAACATCTAGTGATTTCTCCATCTCTGTGGCATCAGGCTTTCAGGAGAAAGATCTGGGTCAGGAGGTCTTAAACTGACTTCTGTATCTTGAATAGAAGAGAAAGAAATTTCAAGGATCATTTACAGAATCCTAGCTGTATTTACCAAGCTCTGTATTAACCATGTTTGACGTAGTAGCTCAGTATATTCTCAAAATAATTCTGTGGCCTCAGTTTTCTCATCAGCAAGATTAGAACCAAGTAAGGCATTTCATCGCCCTGATACCGGTCATGCACCTCTGGAGTCAGACTGAGGCAGTGTGGACTGCGTTTGACACACAGCTGCTATGTGGCCTTAGGGCCACTGACTGCATGGAACCTCAACTTTCTACGATACATGGTTGTAGTGACTAAAGGAAAGGTCATATGGAAAGAGCTTACCATTGGACCTAACATACTTAATACAAGTTCCTTCCCCCATTCCAGATCCAGTGTTCCTGTGAGCTGTGGTATAGTCAGGTGGTGGTAACTGGGACACACTGGTAACCCTGGTTGCCTCTAATAATTAAGAGCATACCTTTCTATCTTGAGTCCACTCTTAGTGGTCAGAACCTGAGTAGCACTAAACATATACCTGTTGACTGACTGGCTCATATTGGGTGTTGTGGAAGGAGCACATAGCACTGGGAGCCTGGAGGCCTGGGTGGGAGCTCTGGCTCCTACCCTAGCTTGCTGAATGGTCTTGACCTCTCTGGCCCTCAGTTTTCTCATCTGTAAAACAAGGGGAATAGATCAGACATTCTGTTTTGGTTTTTTTTTTTTTTTTTTCACATTATTATGAAATTTGGGGCCATCCCAAGCCCTTCTGTCAAGGTCCTGGGCTGCAAGGGTAATTCAGGGCCTAGACACTTTCCATAGCTTGATTCTTGGCTTTTGTCTAGTTGGCTTTAGCATGATTCTGTGACCTTACTTGCCAACAACTATAAGCAATGACTTATATATCTCAATGCCTTTACCACTTCAATCCCTGGGAACAGAGACCCATTTTGAAGGCAAGGAAGCACTCTGAAGGGCTCTCCTTTGGTAAAGGTACACTGGTCAGTGCAGGCCTGGGGTGGGACTGGGTTGGTTGGGGGGATCTTGCTGACTTGCACCTCAATTTCACAGGATCCTGGAGGTTCAATTTAGGAAAGACAGCTGGCTGTGGAGAAGACAGGTGAGGGCAGAGGAGGAGGAACAAGAAAGGGATACAGGAAGAACTATCAAACTCCCTATTAATAATAGAAAAATAAGAGTACCAAGTATATGACTGAATTAGGGGACTGGGGGGATCAGAGAGAGAGAGAGATGGGTGAAAGGAAATGAAGGGGTGATGAAGACTCCTAAAAATGAGCATTAATATTTTTTGTCTGCAGACTCAGAACTGTACTGCCCAACACAAGAGTCCTGGTCAGTGCATTCAAGTACAAAGGTAGTCTCAATATAATGGAATTAGTATAACCGCTGTTGTTCTGTCTAGGTAAGAAGCCCAGGAGTAAGGATCCATTTATGAGAGCTTCTTCTCGATAGCAGTTCTGCCAGAACAGCTCTCTAAAAAAACACAGGGGGTAACAACAGGTAAGGACAAAGACTTACTTGATTTAAGTTCTCTGGAACCAGTTTCCATAAAGCACAATCCAGAATTAGCTACAATAATCAAAGGTCTTCTATTTTCAACAACTATCTAGATGGGACTGGCAATCTCACAAAGACTGACTGGAAGGATCTATGCTGGAAACCTTTTTCTTGAAAATAATCCAGGACTTAGGATGCCAGGACCCTCAAGTTCTTCCCTGTAGCATACACCCTGGTAGTGTTACTGCACACAGGGCAAGAGAATCATTTCAGAGCAGACTGTTCAAACCAGAGGGCCCCATCCCTGAGACTGGGAAGTCATAGAACCACAGCACTAGGGAGACTTAGTGGAAGGCACCGGAAGTTCTGCTGCTATTAGAAAGCTAGAAAGGGAAGCTTCTGCTTATCTGTCCAACATTCAGAGGGCCTGGGTAGTAGCCCCAGAACAAAGTGCTGTTTGGGCAACTATTTAATGCTGTAAGCACCACCTTGAGCAGAACCCACCTGTGTTGGATGGAGTAAAGCCCGGCAAGGAAGGGCTGTTGAGGCCAGGGAGCAACACAGGAGGAATGCCCTGGAGCGCCGGATATGCTGTAGGAAGGTTAAGAGCCTGAAGAGGGGCATTGTCAAACATCCCTTGCTGCTGAGCTGCCAGTCCGAGGACCTCATTGGCCTTTTTAATCCGGTCCAACTCTTGTTGAGCCATCAACTGACGTACAGTGGCTGGGTCAAAGTATTCTTTCTCCTTGTCCAACTGGCTTCCAATGGTGTCCTTAACTTTGGAGATATGCTGCTGGGAAAAGATATGGTCACGTACAGACAGCCGAGCGCTGTACTTGATGCCACACAAAGTGCACTCTGTTTTCGGTCCCTCGTAACTTGTTTGGTTTATACCAAAATGCTTGGCCATGCTTAACTTGGACTTCTTTTCTTTTGCCCGGGCATTCTGGAACCAGACCTGAACAACTCTCTTTGGCAGTCCAATATCATTGCCCAGGACCTCACACTCTAGCATGGTGGGCGTCCTATAGTCATTAAAGCATGACTTGAGGACTTTCAGCTGCAGATTGGTCATTTGAGTGCGAAAACGTTTCTGCCCTGGCCGATCCCCACTGTCTCCAGATTTGCCTGCTGACCCACTTGCACCAGGACTCGGGGAGCAGGGGTCTGCAAGGCTCGAGGTTTCACTGTAGTCCACTGTACCTTCATTGTCATATTCCTTGCTGTAAAAGCTTGGGGCTGGGCTGACCAGACCAGATGACAACCGATCTTCATACTCAGACATTGCCATCATGGCTGCTTTGGTCAACCCTTCACTGGGTGCAGAAGAGGATTTGGTTTCAGTTGCTATTCCCGTCGCACTGTCATTATCTGCATTGCCCTCATCTCCAGTAGTGGTATCTGTGATTGCTGTGTTGACAGAGGAACAGTCATCATTGTCCAGCTTAGTTTGGTCAAAGTTCAGATTAACTGAGGACATGGAGGGGCTTTCAAAGTCTTCAATCCCTTCCACCTTGATGGAAGAAGGACTAAGAAGAGTTCGGGGAGACAACTCCATGGTTTTACTCACAGGTGAGAGGGGGACACCTTGGCCATCACTACTGCTTGGGGGTAGGTGGGAAAAGCTGGCTCCATCAAAAATGTCCCCTTTCATCTGGAGTCCCCCATCGCAGTCTAAGAGCATTGCAGACAGAGTTAGGTTGTAGCCTGCTCTCTTGGCTTCATGCCAATGACGGGACCGGATATGAGCCTCAAGGGCAGTCTTGGCTTTGAAGAGTGCTCTGCAAAAAGGGCATCTTCTGTGGGCCTGCGCTGGGCCCACAGCCCGGAACTGTCCTTTCCGTTCCCGGGCTCGGGTATTCTGAAACCAGACTTGTACCACACGTTTCTTCAAGCCCACCTCGTGCGCAATATGATCCAACATCTTTCGAGTTGGATTGGAGTCTAATAGATACTTTTGGTACAGAATCTCTAGCTGTTCTGGTGTAATGGTTGTCCGCAAACGCTTGTCTCTCTGAGGTTCTTCTCCTCCCGTGCCACTGTCATTTTCTCCAGGGCTTGCACTGGCCTTTTCCTCCAGCTTCCTCTTCAGAGTGTTCATTGTGGAGGTTGGAGTCGAAGGAGACGTGGCCGAGCTGGCTGGAATCTGAGGTATAGCCCCAGAGAGCAGCTGGCTCGCCAGGAGTGGGTTACTAGGGTCAAAGAGCATGAAAGGCATATCCAGTGACCTGTCCAAAAACTGGGGGTGGATGAACTGGTTCTGTGCACTCAGGAAATGAAGCTGCTGATGCTCCTGCCAGTGCTCAAATGACGGAAATGCCAACTTACACTGATCACACTGGTAGGGGATTAGCTGAGGAGGTAGGTTTGCCAACTGTTGAGGAGTTGACGTGTGGAGGGGCTTGAGGGGCAGGTGGGAGAGCTGGGAAGGACTGGGGCTCGACTGGGGTAAGGGGCACTGAGGCGGGGGTGCTTGTGGAGGAGGCTGTGGTAACGAAGTGGGGGAGGTGAGCTGTGGCAGCTTTTGCTGGGCCGCGTTTGTCTTCTGCTCAGGCTGGTCTTGCTGCAGCTCTGCCTTTGGTTGTCCTTGCTTTTCTTGGGTTTGGTTTGGCTGTGCACTGGGAGGTTCAGCCTGCTTTGGTTTCTCATCACTTGCCTCTGTTTTTGAACTGAAAGTGGCCAGTTCGTCGGCCTCTGCTGTGAGCTGCAAGAAGGCGGAGGAAGCGGTGTTGGCTGATGGTGCTGGGGCGCTGTAAGCCTGTGCGGGCATTGGGGTGCTGCAGGAGGAGCTGGTGGGGGTCAGGATTTCCATGGCATCCATGGAATCCTCATTTTGGCTGTCATCCTGCCCCTCCTCATCCTCATCCTTGTAACACAGCTTCTTCTGATGCTTGATGAGATCAAAGATGCGCTGAAACACCAGGCTACATTTTTTGCACTGGTAGTTCAGGTTGCTCGTTCGAATATACCTGTCATTTGTAAGCTCACGCCGCTCTCCATCTTTACCCTCCCCCTGATTCTCATAATTTTTCCTGGCCTTCTGTCGGGCATTTTGAAACCACACCACTATGACTCGAGTTGGAAGGTTGAGTAAATTAGAGAGTTGCTCAAATTCGTCATCCTTTGGATAAGCATTGGCATCAAAGAAGTCCTGTAGGACCCTCAGCTGGTAGTCAGTAAACCTTGTTCTCGAAGACCTCTTGCTTCCCCAGTACTCCTGCTTCTGAGGTTCCGGCGAAGGGGGCCGGGAGTCGAGCTTGAGCTCCTCCAGGCTGGTGATAGGAGGATTGCTGAAGTTGTAAGGGGAATCCTTGTTCCGCTGACGCTCTTTGAAGAGGGTGTTTCTGAACCAGTGCTTGATCACTTTCTGGGGCAACCCGGACTTGTCTGCCATTTCTTTGATCTGCTCTTCACTGGGGGAGTTGTTAATGTCAAAATACTGCCGCAGGACCCGGAGCTGGTCGTCGGTGATCCTGGTGCGAGGCCTCTTGTTCTGCTGTTGGAGCAGGCTGGGATTGAGCTGATGCTGGTACAGTTGGGCCAGGTCCGCAGGCAGAGGCTCCACAGGTCCAAGCTGAGGGGGCAGCTGAGCCGGCAAGGTCTGCAGTGGCATCGTCTGCATCATCAGTGGTGAGAAGATGGGCAGCTCCATGGGCATGGAGAGTTGGGTGAGTGGCACGGATGGCTGGGTGGGTGCGATCGTCGGTGAGGTGATGGGTGGGGCTGACGCAGGGATGGCTGGTGTGGAAGCGGGCTGAGGCGGTGCTGCAGGAAGAGGGGGTGGAGGAGGTGGTGGGGGAGGTGGTGGCGGTGGCTCTGGGGTCTGGGGCCTCAGGGGGTACAGTTTGTCGTAGTGCTCTCGGTACTGTTTGGCAAATCTCTCTAGCTGTTTAAAGGGAAAATAGTTTTGATGAACATGCTCTTGATGACTCTTTAAAATCAAGATGTTAGAAAACAACTTGCCACAGGAGTCACACTCAAGCTTTTCCAGATTCTCTCCCTGCTCAGTCTTCCCATTCTTCTTCTGCACCTTCTGCTTATTCTCATTGTACTGAATGACCAGCTCAAAGCCAAAGTTCTCCAGCAGGGCCTTGGTGGCGTTCCCTCTTGCGTCTGAGGCAATGCGTGGAGGGAGCATGGAAGGCTCAGAACTAGCTGCTGGTGCCAGCTCTTTCTTCTCTTTAGCCTTCAAGGCATCTGGCAGCGATTCCTTGGGTCCCGGGTTGCCCTCTCCCACCTCGGCACTGTCCCTCTCTCTCTGGCTTTCTTTTTCCTTTTCTTTGATGATCGGTTTGTTTTTCTTTTCGGAGTGCTGGCTGGGTTGTAGCAGGGCAGAGTGAGTCTGGGACAGAGAGAGCTGGCTTTGCTGTTGCTGCTGCAGGATCTGCTGGTGGCTCTGTGGTGGGATCTGAACCTGAGCCTTCAGATCGTCTAGCAGGCCCGCGCCTGTCCCCGTCAGTGTCAGCGCCCCGCTGGTCACTGGCAAGCTCACCTCCGGGTTGAGCTGGAACTCGGCACTGGGGATGTAGAAGGGGAAGAGGAGATGCTGCTGTTGCTGCAGTTGCAGCAGGGTCTCTGTGGTCATGGGGAAGTGAGGAAGCAGGGTGGGGTTAAACAGCTGGGACTGGATCAGGGCAGCCTGCTGCTGCAGCTCCTGCTGCAAGTGAGCTTGAACTTGAGCCTGGGCCTGGGCCAGTGTCTGTGCTTGCTGCTGCTGCTGCTGCTGCTGCTGCTGTTGCTGCTGCTGCTGCTGCTGCCTGGATGCAATCATATCCGCCAGCTTCTTCCGATTGGCCTCCTTGGGCTCTGAAGGGGAAGTGATGTTGGCACTGATGGGATTCCCCAGGGGCGGCATCCCTACACTTTCAGTGGTCACTTGGCTCAGTAAATTGGAGCTCGGAGTGATGCCAGCGCTGCTTGGATTGGTGGTGGTAAAGGTGTTACTGCCACTGGTGCTCACAGGACTTGGGGTGGAAGAGCTCAGGGAGATACTGCTGTTGTTCCCCGTCCCATTGCTACCGCCACTTGCAGCTTCCAGCTTGGCTGCTCGGGCCTTGGTTTGATGCAACACAGACCGCATGTGGATCTCCAAAGTGGAACTCTGGCTATAGGCCACGTTACAAGTGTTACACTTGAAAGGTTTGTTGTCTGGGCTGCTGGTGGGTTCTGGCTGACCAGTTGCCGATTCCTGAAGGGCTCTCTTTAACTTATGCAGGTGGGAGACAGAATTGTAGTGCACTAGTAGGATGTTCTTTTGAGTGAAAGATTCCTTGCAGACTGTACACTTGTACGGGCGAGAAGGGTCTAGAAATTTTTCCATGGTGAAGTTGGGGCCTTTTCTGAAAGGTAGAGCTCTCTTTGGCTCTGAGCCTGAATCTTCTTGTACTGACCCAGAGTCGCTGCCCGTTGGGCTCTGTTTGTCTTCTAAGTCACTCTCTTCCTCCTTGTCTTCCTCAACAATTATGGTGTGGTCCTCTGCCAGGGTAGGGTCTCCCATAGCCAGGAGGTCCCCATTGGCCAGAAGGCCTCCATAAAGTTGCTGGATGTCAGCCTCACTCAGCTCCAGGTGGCTTGTCTCAAGGTGTTTTTTCAGAGCCTGAAAAGTTCGGAAACTACGCTGACAAAGACAGCACATTGTGGCAGCTCTGATCACGTGGTACTGAGAATGGAGCTGCAGCTTTTCAATGGTCTTGAAAGCCAGGCTGCACTGATTACAGCGATACTTGTACACATGGCGATCTGACACAGGCAGCTGAGGCCTCTTGGCATGAACCTCATTGAAGTGCGTCTGAAGAGTGGCAGAAGTTTTGAAAACCTGATTGCACCCCTTCTTCCAGCATAGGAAGCCGGAATCTTCTCTCACAGAGCCTGGGTCAGCAGAAGAGGGCTTCAGATCTCCACTGTGCTCTGCGCTTACAGAGGGCAAGATGTTCTTTCCCAGATCCTCTGAGGTTTCTGTAATTAAAAAAGAAAAAGAAAAAAAAAAAAAAGAAAAAAAAAGCCAAGCCCAGTGATAAAGAAGGCTTTGTTTCAAGGATGGCACCCACAGCTATCTACCTAGCGAGTCCTTGTGAACACTGAATCTTATAGTAAGGGAAATACCCAACTGGAACACAGAGTCTCTCCACACAGCCCCTGAAAAAAGTATATACTAGAAGCAAGTGCACATGAACAGAGGGGACTAAAAGGAAATAAAAAAGTTGCATTCATAATAGGTCTGTATCCTATCTTGGATCTGTTTTTACACGTCATTCAGTTGCTTGACTCAGAATCTTGAGTTTCTCAAGAACTGGTTTGAAGGTTACTGATCTTAGACTGGATTCCCCTTTTGCGTGGACCTGAACTAAAAAATATGTGAATTAATGCTATCCTAAATTGTGGGGATTTTAAGATAACTGTTGTCCATTGTAATATAAGAAATTTTGGAATATGTTTTTTAGCATAATTTGTTATAACTTTTGACTGTCCTCTCTGTTCCATAAGAAATGAACATTCAACTGGCCATTAAATTATATAAAAATTATTTTCTACAGTGATGCCATCACACCCATATTCTGACCCTTTTAAAGTCAGCTGTTTACCTTCTAATATGGAAAATTTATAGGGTGGAGTTGGGGCAGTAGTGGGGCTGAAGTCTTCCCAACTGAAATCTTAGCTGCTGACAAAAGGTCAAAGATGGAGGACAGCCTCCTCTAAGTGGAGGTCTAATGACCCATCTAACTAGGAACTACTGTGGGGCACCAGCACATGTCTAAAACAATGTTCTTTCTAAATGTACCTCTCTGTAAAGTCCTAAGGCAATCCCAGAAGACTCAAAGAAGAACTCTGTGCAGAGGAAAGTTAGAGAGACAGCTAACCCAGTGCTCTGAATTCCTTCGCACGCTCCAAACGTCCCTAATAATTAAGTCCTAAGAGATTGTTTAACAGCTGAGAATGGGGAGTCACGGGTCTACTGACAATCTCTGGTTCTTCACTCCCTAAAAGTATAATCTCAGGGGAAATGTGTCCACCAAAATCCCACTGGTTCTCACCGTATTTTCTTTCCACTTTAAACCATATGAATGGTATATAAATACATGCCAAGAGCCAGAGTATAAGGCAGGTGACAAAAGTGCCCCCACATCTCTTGATCAGTTACATTCACCTTGGGAGGACTCTAAGAATTCTTGGCACTACTGCTCAGTGAAAATTTTGGCCCAATATTTCACTTCGTTCCCATGTGTAGGGATCAAGAATGACACTAACCAGGCTGCTTTCCTGCCTCCTCCAAAGTGGAGTTCCCATCTCGGTCTGGAACAGCTGCTGGCAGGAACATACTGCTGGGCATCACCATCTCAGGGGTGGTCACCTGAGGAGTAAGAGGCAGAGAAATGAGGAGAGTCAAATGGACAGGAAAGAGACACGAAATAGGGAAGTGTGTAAAAATTATTTAATAAGCAAAATTAGCCTTCACCAGTGTAAAGCTGGAAGTGTCACTTTTCATAGCTCAGTGAAGATTCATGTTTATTAGACAAAGCTCACATCAGTCAAAAGTGTTTCTACGGTTACATTCTGGACATAATTAGCAGTGCACACTTGAAGAATAATCTTATTATTAATATTTTTCCTTTATGCAGAATTTTGACTTTGATCACTGACAATGTTTTGTCATGGGCTGTGAAACTTCTTGTGCAACCAATTAGGTAGATAAGTTGAAAGGCCCACCTTAAGCTGCTGAAAACATAATAAGGGCCCTAATTAAATCATACCTAGTAAAGTACACTGTAATCTTGAAGCAGGGAGCATTGTAGTACTGTTTTCAAAATGTATTCAGGCAAGAAGAGGAGGGGAATAAGAGCGAAGGAAAGGGTAAGAAGAAAAGAAGAGAACAAAGAGAAGGCCTCAGCCTCCACAGACGCACTGGCAGATTCTCCAGGAAACAACATTTTGTAACCCTTTAGAAGCTAGATCAAGTGCAAACGAGCATTTCTTACGACTCACTTCAGCCAGGATTTCTGCTAGAGTCTTTGCTTCAGATGCCCACCATCAGAGGGAGCATCTGGCCAGTGTCCCAACCACACAGGGTAGGTACCCTACACAGCATTCTACACCAGGATAGCCTCACCTTGACCATGGCTATTTTTGCTAATATCGCAATTATAGCAATTCCAGAATCAGCCTGGATCAAGTTAGATCCTCAGACATTTTTCTCCAGGCTTCTCTGACATCTGGCCAGAAGTTTGCCTGAAGAAGTTATCATTTGCCCCACATTAACATGATAAACAGCCCTCAAATTCAACAGAACGATAAAAGGTTGTTCATTTAAAAAGAAGTAACATTCCTTTGCCTGCTATAGGGTAGAAAGGCAGTAGGTGATGATCTTGCGAAATGAATTAGAAATGGTCTCCTGTTTGATGACAGCCTGAGAAATGAACTGAACAGGAAGTACAGTCACAACACTAACCTTTCTACATGGCTTCCAGCCGTACCTGAAGGAATTTTTTCCCATGAAACTCAGGTATAATATCTGTACTTGCTGGTACGGAGACTGGAACACCTACTTTACTGTTCAAAATTAAATAGTTTAAATAAATTACTATTAATTTTTAATGTTTTTAAGATCCTGGACTTGTTTAGAATAGCTGAGGACACGGTCCCTAGAAACACTGGTTGGCAGGCTGCATTGCTAGGGGAAACCCAGACAACTGTCCCCGTAAACACCAAAGCGGTAACTCCTCAATACTTTTAGGGGTATTCGAATCATCTCAGCAACTCACAGGCTTAGAGGTGTAAAAATTAAGCAACAGGCACTACGGAGAAGGATTCTGCGAAAGCTAATGTTTATGAAGAGCAGGTGCAGGGCAGGTGAATGTGCGTGACACAGAACTGCTGCTCAGAGACAACTGCACCCTCACACAAAGCTCGTCAGCAGCTGGTTAAGGCTAGCTGTTGATGAATCGTTAGGAATGGAGCAGAGATTGCCAAACTCATTCCATCCATTTTCTTTTTAATAGAAAGCATTTCTGACCAGTATGGTTGGGGAGTCCAGCGGGAATCCAAGAAGTGAAAGGTCACCGATTAATTTATAGTCCTCAGCCAAGGGGGAGCACGAGGTTGGGGGCAAGAGGGGGAGAAAGGGAAAGGAAAAAAGACTCCCCCCCACCTCCTTTCTCGGTTGTAGCTGCAGGATCAGTCCTTTCCAGGGATCTTTAGGAATTATGAAAAATGAATCATGAAAAATAAAAAAAAAACCCTACAGAGTAAAAAAGAATAAAATTATCTAACACCTCAGCTGCACATCATTATAGAAAACTGTGGGCTTTTTATACGCATTACAGTAAGGCAGACATCCCCTCTAACAGACTCAGTACGACGGATCAGTAATTGTTTTCATACACTTTAATTAGAAAAACTCAGATGGCTATGAATAATAATGGAAAAGAGAGACTTTTGCACTTGAAAGGTTGAAGTCAATCAAGTGTGAATGACGGCAAAAAAGAAAAAAAAAAGACACCAATTCATCAGCCCTCTGTTGTCTCGCCGCGACTTTAATCATAATTCCTGATTGGGATTCAAGAAGGCAGTAAGCAGAGGTTCTTTGTCTGCCTTCACCTTCCATCAATTAACTCTTCCCGAAATATAATCATCAACCTCACATGCTCCTCTGCATCTTAATCTGGGCCTCCAAACCTGTAAGTCTTGCCCCATATATGTTTAAGTAATTACTTTTATCTACCTGCATCCTCTCATCTGTAGTGTACCCAAATTCTCTCTGGAGGGAAAGAAAAGGTTTGGTATATAAAATTTTGGTGTGCACGAAACTCTCAGGAGGCAAAGAGGAAGATCCGGAAAGGGCACCGTGAGGATCTAGATATTCTGGTGGGGCCAACCTGCGCTGGCTCTCAACAGAGAGGGGTTGAGAACAGAAGCCTCTTTCCCGCACAGGCTACTGGAGGGCCCCACAGCGGCTCTCAGACACTAAAGTTCTCGTGCCCGTGTCCATTCCTCCCTCTCCTAACTAGCTTTCACGGGATCTCACTCAAACTTTGGATATTTTGTAAAGAGCCATATAGTCCTACCAACAGCTCATGAAGGGGGGTCCCTCGTGAGGAAAAGGAGAGTTGGCCAGCATTCCTTCAACACTGGCCTTGGCATCCCCCTTGTTTTCCAGTCCTATCTGGCTACCAGATGGTGTGGAAGGTTCAGACTGTTTTAGCCACAGCATCTGATGGATAGCTCAAAGTCATGGGAGTGGCAGTCACTCAGGTGTGCTGAGCACAAGTTCTGTGAAGACCTTCCCTTTCCCTGGGTGCACTGCAGCGTCCAGGCTATGAAAGGACATGGCCTGACTGCAGCATAACCAGCGCCATCCCAGATGCACCCAAACCTCAGCAGCCCTCAAACACCTGGATGGCACCGCCTCCCCTGCAGAGAAAAAACACGCATGCAAACAGTCTTTCCTCCCTCCCGCCTCTCTCCCTCTTCCCACTTCTCCATCCCAGGCTCAGAAACCAAAGAGAAAGTTACAGGTTTGGAGAGGTGGCAGTACACAGTCAATAAAACAGGTACACTTTCTACATTTCACTATACCACCCTATAGATTTCTTCTAATAATCTGTACACCCACGGACATTCAGTATGTTAAATTTATGTCCCCAGTACTCGGTGTATAGAGGGGACCCAAGACTGTTAAAACAGACTTTTGGGGCACCTGCCTGGCACAGCCGGTTGTACAACTGACTTTTGGTTTGGGCTCAGGTCACGATTTCAGGGTCATGGGATTGAGTCTCGCGTTGGGCTCAGTGCACAGTCTGCTTGGGATTCTCTCTCCCTCTCCCATGCCCCCGCCCCGCCTACGTGCACACACACTCTCTCTCTCAAATCTTTAAAAACAAAAATAGACTTTTAACCTATCGTATAAAAAAGCTTGCTCTAGTAAGAAAATTCAATTGATTAGAGCCGTTATTTCCTCGGAATTTGGGTCTTCCAAGATTGGCCTTGGCAGTCAAAGGGCAATTCTGTGATAATCTTCTAGATAACCACATATGACTCCCCCCCGAGTATGCAGGGCTGATGGGCACGTAGGAAAAAACATTCATCTGATCTGGGGTGCTGAGAGTCAGGGAACAGTAGCTCTGCTATCTTCCTAACAAGTAAAGAGATCTCGTATATACAAGAAAAATGTGAAGTTCTGTTCTGATGCTAGAAATCTTCAAGTTTAAGCAGTTCTCATAAATAACAATAGAAATAAAACGTTCCACACTGCTACTGAAGGTCTTAAAGCTTAAGCAATTTCAAAATAACTTCGTGCTGAGAAGGGTGGGCCTCAAGTGACTCTGCTCACCCATCCATTTGACCACCATTCGCTATATATCGTACGGGATCCCTGTACTGCACACTTGCACGATACAGTGAGACACAGTCCTTCTGCCCAAGAAGCTCACACGACAGAATATTAACCTTTCAGAGATTATAGCCTCAGAAAATCTGATGAAGGCTTCAGATGCCTAAAGAAATAGTTTCACACAAAGACTACTGCAGAGAATTTCAGGAAATCACAAGCTCCCCTGGGGGAAATCCATGGACTCAAGTTAACTATCTTTAGATAGTCACCCAGAGGTGACCTGGGTTCATAAACACTTAGGTTCCTACCTCTGTTGGGTTCACCATTGTTCTGGATTATGATTCGTTGCCTTTAAAGCGTCTATCAGGTGAGCTGGGCCCGAAAGCCCTAAGGACACGCCTTATAAACCCAGAGGCTTGGATGTGGGTCTGGTCCCTATGATGATATTTGGGAGGGGCTACTGGTATTTATTCTTTCTTGGTGAAAGAAGCTGGAGTTACTAGGAGCCTTCCTCACTTCTTGCTTGCTGCAGGTCACAGATGTGGAATGGTCAAATACAGCGCCTCGAGCAGCCAAGGGGTATATCCTGTTAAGTTCTCATGGGACTGTCCATGCAAATTCACCTCTCAAAGCCACCTTGTCTGAGGTTAGACTGATACAACCAATGTGTTCCACATGCTGGAAAACAAAGACATTTTCTTAGAATATGTGTTGAATCTAGTTTCCCTGAGGCCCTCATCCCTACAGCCTTAGTTGGCACCGCTCACCTAACTAGGGTACCTTTCTGAAAGGCTCCTTATTACAAGTGAAAAAATACATTCACCCAAAACCTAGACTCCCAAGGAAGGCTCAAATCCTTCACTTTTCAATGAAAATCAATAGAATGAAGAACCTCAAGTGGAAGGAAAAAGAGGAAAAGCCTCAGACACAGGTCTTCCCGATGCAGATCTGGCCAGTCTCTACATCCTTGTGAATAAGGAAGTGGTTAGGTTCAAAAAATGAAGTTAAAACCCACTGCTTCCAAAGCTAAGCATTTGGGCTAGTGGTGCATCTGAAGGCTACAGCGGAAGTCGGGTTGCTCCCTTCTGCACCTAGTCAGCCACTAGGCCTGTCAGCGGGTCTCTGGACTTCTGCAGCCAGCAAACCAGATGACCTCTTGGCAGCAGGGCCTCGGCCATTTTCTCTTGCTTTACTACCTTCCAAATGTGCCAGGCTGGGCACTGGACCACAAGAGGTTAGATGGCCTAGTTCCTCGCTCTTGTTTCCTTCCTAAAATCCTTTTTTCTTTCTTTCTTTCTTTTTTAAATGTAAAACTCATGAGGAAAAACTTCAGGGCCACGTTCACATTCTTATGAGCCAGAAACCAACATATTCCTAACTTGAGTTTAAAAACTAAGAATGAGAAAGACCCAAGAAAGGAGGTGAGTGAGAGAATGGGAAACACAAAAACAGTTCACACACACACACACACACACACACACACACACACACAGGGCAACAGCAAAGAGAGTGGGGAAGTAGAATGGATTGGAGAGAAAAGCTTCATTAGACTCAGAGAGGCAAGCAGTGGCAGTATACCAAGGTCACTTCTAATTTAGACCATCTAATTGGCAAACAGGCTCCAAATGGCTATCATCTCACAGGGTTTGGAATTAATGAAGCCCGATTATTTTCATTACCTTCCTCTGAGATAGAGACAAAGTGAGAGAGCTGGTACCCACGCAGGTGCAAAAGCCCCAGGGCTGGTGGTCACCCGCTGCCCCAGTTAGGGGGGGGCCAGCCAGCCAGCCTGTCCCAGAAACTCAGAGATGCAGAAGCACAGGAGCAAAGGGAGACACAGACAATGACAGAAAGAAATCACAGGAGACCAACTATTGCTTCTGAGTGGGGGCAGGGCAAGGGAGAGAGAAGGATGGAGAGAGGGAGAAGAAAGCCGCAGCCAGTGCAGGGTGCAGGGCCAAGAGCAGAGAAGGGAAATCTGTGCATGTACAGCAAATAAGGGATAATTAAGAACTACCAAAGGCAGAAAAGATGAAGGGCTAGAGAAAAAGGTGTTCCTGGGCTGCTGAGGACCCCACCTCCATCTCCAGTATGAGGTTATATTTTGTTAAGTGACCGAGGAACAAAAACAATTTCCTCATATTAATGCTCCAAGAGCCCAGTGGTGTGTCCTGTCACTTAGAAGGACAGTGATCAATTAGAATAATTTAAGAGTATTGAAATGCATGGTAGGTGGCCCTTCCCATTCTCATGTAGAGGCCAGAAACCACCACCCCCCCACCGCTACCCACCCTTACCCCTTCTTCCCCACAAGAGTGGGAATATGAAGGCACAGAAAAGCAGCTCCTACATCCCTACCACCAGCTTAAAATCTGTTAACTTCTCTGTAACTAGGCAAGAGTTCTATGGAGCCGACACTGGGGGCAGCCTGCTCGGGCAGGTCTGGAGGGGCACTTGTCTTAGGCTTTATAGATTTCCTTCTTTCATATGACGTGTATAAAGACACTCTTTGGAGGTCTGTTTCCAATAGGCCAAGCAGAATGAAGTGCTGCGGGTGCAGTTTCCACAGTGGAGGACCAGAGCTGCAATTGTTCCCAGTGGAGAATATTTTTCAAGCCCCTTCATCGGTAAAGAGAAGGGGGCCCATGGAAGACACAGATATGAGATGCAGAGCATAAGCAAGCAGCTGTTACCATAGCAACAGACATATTAGACACTGCAGGTTCCTGAAAGCTGTCTGATAAGGTATTATTAAATGAAGCCTCCTCAAAACACTCTCCATTTACAACTGAACGGAAAGACATTGTGTAGAAAGTAATCTATTTCCATTTATCAGGGCGAAATTTACTTTTAGAAGGACTGAAACCCAATTCAAGCCAAATCCTGCGACCTTGGACCCAGACAGCAGCAAATGTTTATCAGAATTTATAGCTTTCAATACCCTGGACATATCCGACGTCTACCAAGAATTGTCTATTGGGTGGATTTTGCTGGCTTTTCCGATTCTGCAGCCAACCGCAGCTGACAGTCAAACCATTTGGCAAGGAAGGAGAGTCACTCCTCTCACTGCCATTCATCCTGGCCACTCAGGGATGAAGCAGATGCAACTTTCTCCTCTTGGAGGATGAATGACCGTACACTGGCTATTCCTTAATGATGTGTTTTTAAAAATGGAGCTCTGATTTGAGGGGCATTTTGCATCATGCAGTTTTCAGAGTTTCCTGCTCCAGTTAACCAGGAACAAACAGATATATAGTCAGAAAGCCCAACCAATATTTTCCTATGGCCAATTTTCTAATAAAATTATACTTAAAATATCCTCCAGGGGCATGATTTTTAACCACAGGATTACTATAATCACTTAGTTGTAAAACAATTGGAAATTCCATTTTAACACCAAACTTTCCAAAAGAACATTGGCATCTGTTTTGATTCACAGGGCAAACGCCAACCCTAAGCTACAGCCACAAATTCCCCTCCAACCCTGGTTGCTCATCTTTTCCCGCTGAACTAAAGGATCAAAGTGGAAATGTTTCATCATCTCAAGGCAAACTGTCCTCATAGCTTGAAAAACCAATTCAATACTGACAGCCATGCAGTAACTCCCATCTTCTCACGTACAGAGTACCAAATCATCCCTACATATACTTTTAAGTAAAGAGTGAAACCCTTATATGATTACATTTCTCATAACTTTCAACTTTGTTTCTCAATCCATTAACTTCCTCTTGTTGCTAGCAAAGTGACTTCCAATACTCAATACATTTCCCACAATTTGCCCACTTTTCAGAAACACCTACATTTCTAATTACGAAAGCAATCCCATTTACAATTGCACCAAAAATAATTAAGTACCCAAGAAATAAACTTAACCACAGAGGTGAAAGGCCTGTACTCAGAAAACTATAAAACACTGATAGGACGCCTGGGTGGCTCAGTCGATTAAGCATCTGCCTTTGGCTTGAGTCATGATCCCAGGGTCCCGGGATCATGGTCCCAGGGAGCCCCACATTGGGCTCCTTGCTCAGCAGGGAGCCTGCTTTTTCCTGCGTCTGCTGCTCTCCCTGCTTGTATTCTCTAACAAATAAATAAACAAAAATCTTTAAAAAAAAAACCAAAAACCACTGATAAAAGAATTGAAGACAACACAAAGAAATGAAAAGACATTCCATGCTCATGAAATGGAAGAACAAAACTTTTAAAATATCTACATGACTCAAAGCTACCTACACATTTAATGCAATCCCTATCAAAATACCAACAGAATTTTCCACAAAACTAGAAACAAAAAATCCTAAAATTTGTATGGAACCATAGAAAACCCTGAATTGTCAAAGCAATTTTGAAAAATAAGTACTAGAGGTATCTTAATTCCAGACTTCAAGTTATACAACAAAGCTATAGTAATCAAAACAGTATGGTACTGGCACACACAAAAAAAGACACATCAATGAGAAAGAACAGAAAACCCAGAAATGAACCCATGATTATATGGTCAATTAATCTTTGACAAAGCAAGGAAGAATACATAAAGGGAAAAAGACAGTTTTCAACAAATGGTGTTGGGAAAACTGGAGAGCAATATGCAAAAGAATGAACCTAGACCACTTCCTTATATCATACACAAAAATAAAGTCAAAAGAGATGAAAAACCTAAGTGTGAGACCCGAAATCATAAAAATCCTATAAAACAGGGGCACCTGGGTGGCTAAGCTGATTAAGTGTCCAAAACTGGATTTCGGCTTGGGTCTTGATCTCAGGGTCATGGCTCAAGCCCCATGCTCAGTGGGGAGTCTGCTTGAGATTCTCTCCCTCCATCTCTCTCTGCCCCTCCCCACCTGTGCTCTCTCTCGCTCTAAAATCAATCTTTTTTTTTTTTTTAAATCCTGTAAGAGAGCACAGGCAGTAATTTCTCTGACATTGGGTATAACATTTTTCTAGATATGTCTCCTGAGGCAAGGGAAATAAAAGAAAAAATAAACTATTAGGATTACATCAAAATAAAAAGCTTCTAACATAGCAAACAATCAGCAAAAGACAACCTACTGAATAGGAGAAGATATCTGCAAATGATATATCCAATAAAGGGTTAGTATCCAAAGTATATAAAGAACTCAAATCCCCTCCCCCCCAAAAATAAGTCAGTTAAAAAATGGGCAGTTCATGTCTTCTGCCCATTTTTTGACTTGATTATTTGTTTTTTGGGTATTGAGTTTGAGTTCTTTATAGATCTTGGATACCAGCCCTTTATATGTAGGGTCATTTGCAATTATCTTCTCCCATTCTGTGGGTTGCCTCTTTGTTTTGTTGACTGTTTCCTTTGCTGTGCAGAAGCTTTTTATCTTGAGAAAGACCCAAAAGTTCATTTCTGCTTTTCTTTCCCTTGCCTTTGGAGACGTGTCTTGAAAGAAGTTGCTGTGGCCAGGTTACTGCCTATGTTCTCCTCTAGGATTTTGATGGATTCCTGTCTCACACTGAGGTCTTTCATCCATTTAGAGTTTATTTTTTTGTATGGTGTTAAGAGAATGGTCGAGTTTCATTCTTCTGTATATTAGGTGTCCAATTTTCCCAGCACCATTTATTGAAGAGACTGTCTTTTTTCCACTGGATATTGTTTTTCCTGATTTGTTGAAGATTAGTTGACCACAGAGTTGAGGATCCATATCTGGGCTCTCTATTCTGTTCCATTGATCTATATGTTTTTGTGCCAGTACCATGCTGTCTTGGTGATCACAGCTTTGTAATATAGCTTGAAATCAGGAAACGTGAAGCCCTCAGCTTTTTCTTTTTCAACATTTCCTTGGCGATTTGGGGTCTTTTCTGGTTCCATACAAATTTTGGGACTTCTGCTCCAGCACTTTGAAAAATGCCATTGGTACTTTGATCAGGATGGCGCTGAAAGTATAGATTGCTCTGGGCAGCAGAGACATCTTAACAATATTTATTCTTCTGATCCATAAGCATGGAATGTTTTTCCATCTTTTTGTGTCTTCTTCAATTTCTTTCTTAAGTGTTCTGTAGTTTCTAGAATATAGATCCTTTACCTCTTTGGTTAGGTTTATTCAAAGGTATCTTAAGGTTTTGGGTGCTCTTTTAAATTAAATTGATTTCCTAATTTCTCTTTATACAGTTACATTGTTAGTGTATAGGAAAGCAATTGATTTTGTATCCCGCCACATTACTGAATTGTTGTATAATTTCTAGTAATTTGGGGGTGGAGTCTTGTGGGTTTTCCACATAAAGTATCATGTCATCTGTGAAGAGAGTTTGACCTCTTCTTTGCCAATTTGAATACTTTTTATTTCTTTTTCTTGTCTGATTGCTGTTGCTAGGACTTCTAGTACTATGCTGAACAACAGTGGCGAGAGTGGGCATCCTTGCTGTGTTCCAGACACTTCTCCAAAGAAGACATACAAATAAATGGCTAATAGACACATGAAAAAATGTTCATCATTAGCCATCAGGGAAATTCAAATCAAAACCACACTGAGATACCATACCTTATACCAGTTAGAATGGCAAAAATTGACCAGGCAAGAAACAACAAATGTTGGAGAGGTTGTGGAGAAAGGGGGACCCTCTTACACTGGTGGTAGGAATGCAAGTTGGTACAGCCACTTTGGAAAACAGCGTAGAGATTCCTCAAAAAGTTAAAAATAGAGATACCCTATGACCCAGCAATTGCACCACTGGGTATTTACCACAAAGATACAGAGGTAGTGAAAAGAAGGGCCACACACACCCCAATGTTCATACCAGCGGTGTCCATGTCAGCCAAACTGTGGAAGGAGCCAAGATGCCCTTCAACAGACAAATGGATAAAGATGTGGTTCATATATACAAGGGAATATTACCCAGCCATCAGAAAGGACAAATACCCAACATTTGCTTCAATATGGATGGAAATGGAGGAGATTATGCTGAGTGAAATAAGTAAGCAGAGAAAGACAATTATCATATGGTTTCACTTATTTGTGGAACATAAGGAATAGCAGGGAGGACATTAGGAGAAGGAAGGGAAAAATGAAGGGGGAAAAATCATGAGTGGGAGACAAACCATGAAAGACTAGGGACTCTGGGAAACACACTGGGGTTTTAGAGGTGAGAGTGGTGGGGGTTTGTGTTACCCTGGTGATGGGTATTAAGGAGGGCATGTATTGCATGGAGCACTGGGTGTTACAAGCAAACAATGAATCATGGAACGCTGCATCAAAAACTAATGATGTACTGTATGGTGACTAACATAATAAAATTTTTTTTTTAATCTTTAAAAATAAAAAGTGGGCAGAAGGCCTAAACAGACATTTCTCCAAAGACATACAGATGGCCAACAGACATATGAAAAGATGCTCAACATCACTCATCATCAGGAAAACGTGAATCAGAACCACAATGAGATACCACCTCACACTTGTCAGTCACCAAAAACACAAGAAAAAGCAAGGGTTTGTGAGGATGTGAAGAAAAGGAACCCTTGTGCACTGTTGGTGGGAATGCAAACTGGTGCAGCCAAAGTGGAAAACAGTACGGAGGTTCCTCAAAAATACAACTACCCTACGATCCAGCAATCCCACTACTAGGTGTTTGCCCAAAGAGTACAAAAACGCCAATTTGAAAGTCTACATATACGCACCCCTCTGTTTACTGCAGCATTATTCAGAATAGTCAGACTATGGAAGCAGCCCAAGCATCCATCAATAGACGAATGGATAAAGATGATGTGGTAGGGCATAGATACACAACGGAGTGTTATTCAGCCAAAAAAAAAAAGAAAAAAAAAAAGGATGAAATCTTGCCACTTGCAGCAACATGGATGGATCTGGACAGTGTAATGCTTAAGTGAAATAAGTCAGAGAAAGACAAATACCATATGATTTCACACATATGTGGAATTTAAGAAACAGAACAGATGAACAAAGGCGGGAAAAAGAGAGGGATGCAAACCAAGAAAAAGACCCTTAACTACAGAGACCAAAATAATGGTTACCAGAGGGGAGGTGGTGGAGGGATGGAGGAAATAGGTGGAGGGGACCAGGAATACACTTCTCATGATGAGCACCAAGTAACTTATAGAATTGTTGGACTGCTATATTGTACACCTGAAACTGATATAACACTGTTAACTCTACCGGAATTAAAATTAAAAACTTTTCAAAAAAAGATTTCCATTTCTGTAGACAACATCTCCATTATCTGCTCTGGGTATATCAGGGGCACAGGATTTTCAGTACAAGATGCCAAGTGCAACCCCTTTAGGGATCTCATTCCCCCTGCCTAATTATGTTGTCAGGAAGAGGGTTTATTACCCTGGTTTCATTTATGAATTTTCCAGTCTTCTTATGCTCCCTGGCACTGTACACAGTTTTGTATGCGCAGAATCCTCAGTGGTAATCTTAACAGTGGGTGTCCTACTGTGCATAGAATAACCCAGTAAGGCTATGGAATCACTTTCATCTGAGTCTGCAAAAAGGTTAAGAATCGCTGCTTGAAAAGATGCTAGTGAGTGACATCCAGAAATATCTTAGGGATTGGTTCCCCAGAAGCATAGTAGTACCATCTTGTCCTTTAAGATTCTGTTGGTAAATGAAGATTCATAATGACCACCTGATTCACTACGTGAAATGTACCTTACTTTTGCTGCTCTAAAAACATGACAAACAATGGATATTTGAAATATAATTTATATTCGAGTCCCTAGTGATATATAAATGAAACCTACTGTTTAATGTAAACTGGTCATACAGATTACTATAGCTCACATTTCGTAAACCAGATTTGTCTTATTAAACAGGAGAAATAACCAGCTGAACAAAAGAAAATGTCTTAAAAATGTTTCCCACATCTCCTTCTGTTCCTTCAGGCTCCTATGGTTCCAGGCCATCAGTGGGAAGGGTGATGAGGCCTGAGAAATTCCCCTTGTTATTTCCAAGGTTGGTAAGAATGCCAATATCTGTAACACAGAAACCCACCCATTCCAAGAAGATGGGTCTTTTCACGATGTTCACCAGTTTATCTGAAAGTACCCATGGAAAGTGAATTTATACTTGAAAGATCTCTGAAATGAAACTTATGCTAGGTCACCTTCAGGTTCCCTATTGCCTGCTAAAGTTCTCTTGATGCATTACCAATTATACGTTCCTCACGACTAAACATCACTTAGAACGTTATGCATCCACCTTGCATAACCAAATGGGATAGGAAATGCCGAGAGGTTATATGCCTGTGACCTGCACATTATAACGTCAAATTCTCTAGGAAGAATACCTCTCTGGGACTCTTCAGACAGAAAGGCAATCAAATTAACTTCTTATTCCTCCACTACTGAAATATGTTAGAGGTGAGAATAATTCTCTTTGGTTTTTCCTCTAGTGATCGGGAAAGGGCTCGCACAGCAGTCCCACCACAGAGAGAAAAGCAGGATATTAGTATGATCTGTAGTATTTTGAAAAATTTTCACATTACAATTGGATTTAAATCTTTACACTAAACTTTTGGGCCATGTTACAGTAGGTCACTCAGAGCCAGGCTTTTAACCCTGTAGGTGCAGCAACACCACGTTCAAAATGCAAAGCTCTCGTCCATGAATCAACACGTGGCCATCTTCCTGTTCTGAGCATCAAAGCAGCCACTTGAGAAACTCCCACATCACAGGGTCACATTTGTAGCGTTGGAAAATACGGGCTCAAGTTCCAACTCCGCCACTTACAAGTGGCATCAAGTCGGCTAACTTTTCTGAGTTTCCTGTGCTGTTAACGTAAACACGTCAGACTCTTATTCTTTGGAACAAGGCTGCTGTGAGGGTGAAATGAGCCAAAGAGCAATCTAGAACATGACCGACTTACTAAAGGTTTGGAGAGTCATAAGAACAATTTCTTCATGGGAACGGTTAATTCACCTAGACCTCTGCACCAGCCCGGGAGGGGCGCTGACAAGGGAAGGCGGAGAACACAAACACCTTCAGTGCTCTGGGCCACAGTCACCCCGTGGTCACACCGAGCCGCAGGCAGGGACAGGAGAACCAAGGTCGCAGAATTAGGATCATTTTTGACATTTCCAACTCTACGCTGGCTTTCTCATCCAACAACACGGAATCTTGTCCAAGTTCCTACATCACCTTTGCCCTCTGGGGAAAGTGACGCCCCAGGTCTCGCTGCCTTCTGCCTTACCGTCATAATGAGCTTCTCCACGCAGTCAGGCGCCACGCTGTGGAGGTGGGTGAGGTGCAGCTGGAGGTGGATCTTGTTGTTGAGCATGTCCTGGCACAGGGGGCAGCGCAGCATGGGCTGCACGGAGTGCTGCGTCATGGCGTGCACCCGGAGCCGGTTGACGTCGGCGTTGCTGTACTTGCAGTAGGGGCACTGGTACATCTGTGGGGGAACACGCCCACCCCTCTGGCTGAATATCCGGTTCCCAGCAGTGCCTGGGTCTGCCCCAAGCCCGCCCACCCGAGAGTGTGCTCCCCCGCTGGTGTCTACAACGCACCCCCCACCCCCCGCAGAGCCCCTTCCGGTCTCACCTGCTCTGGTTTGGTCTCCTCTGATGTTTTAGGTCGCTTTGAAGAGAGAGGAGATTCCGAGCTACCTGTGAAGGAGATGCGTTTGGAGGTTGCAGGAGAATCCGTCAGCTCCTTCTCTGCTTGGCTGGACGACGCTGGAAGAAAAAGCAGAAGACACGATATAGCAGCCAGACCAGGCCAGCTCCCAGAGGGTTGGTGCTGGGTGAAAATCAACATTCATTTATAGCACAGGATTTTCTCGAAACACCAAAATTCAAGTAGGATGAGCATCCGGATTGACTTATCAAGCACGCTGGAAAAGAAGCAAGTGTTCCTTTTTCCCCCATGAATTTCTGTCACTACTTTAACAACTGAACACTAAGGAAAAAAGATAAAGAAGTGGACTGAAATGCTTGGAAGTGGATTAAGCTAAATTCAGAGTACTGACTTCCCCCAATCAGGACACACTCAGCTGGCCGATGGGGGCCTAAGTGGGTGGGAGAGTCTGACCAGTTGCTTTGCCAACTACCACACAACTCCAGAACCGACACATTCTGCTTCCACAGATGTAATCAACTCTGTGCTCCCAACCTGACTGTCCCAGGGCTTGGAATCACAGCACAGCATGTCACAGGAGACAAAATAAGTGTGACCTGAGAAAGGTTCACGTGGATCTGCATACAAATCCTTGGGGAAAAAGTCAAGTTTGGGTTTAGCAACCTGCTTTCGGGGAAAAAGTAATTGAAGAGTGGAGTTAGGGCATGAATCCAACTTAAAATCTAGCCAATGCTCCAGGCATAAGCATTTATTCAGAGTGGGCGGTAAGGAGGAAAGTCCCTTATCTGCTTGCCCAAACCACACCCCATTCTACCAAAAAAACCTCAACAAAAACAAAAACAAAAAAAACCCAACCAACCAACAAACAAAAAAGAAACGTAATGAGGAGAGTCACATGAGACTTAAGTAGTGAAGAGTGTGGGTAGAAGGAGTCCTCTGAAGCATGGAAAAGGATCTGGAAGATTTTGTCAAGAAAACCACTGGGTTAAGGGTTTAATGGCGGGTGGTGGCGGTGGCGGGGGGGGGGGGGGCGCGGGGATCTCTCCATTGTAAACACAAATCCCAACATGGTTGGATTTGGTCATTCCAAAACCTGGTCAGTATTCAAAGGTTGGTTCTCTCGCGTGTTTTGGACACACAACTTCATTTTTCATAATTTTGCTAAAAATGATTACTAAAATCCGGAAGATGGTAGTGAGAAATCCATGCCTATCCCCTCGATGAAAAATAATTTGACAAGGTACTGAGGTCACTGGTTTAGAAAGCTTTAGAAAGCCTAATTTTTGCTCTTTCATAAAACTGCTGCCTGTCTTACCTGGTCTAGTTACCTAGACTGTGTTTCCACTTTACGCTCAGCTTTGAAATCTGTTCTGACATGGATACCACGATGCTGTCATTATAGATGTGTGCTTTAATAAACAATTTTAGAAAATCAATTTTATTCGTTAAAATCATAAGGCCACAAATAATTTTGAAAAAAAAATTGCTAAATGCAGGAAATATTCCAGGAAGTTGATGCTCTTCCCAGAATGCACATATTGTGACCTTTACACCCCAGTATCTTGGTAACCTGGTCTACATAAGTTTGAAGGGCATCTATTATTTAAAAAGTACAAGGACAAGCATTTTATACACAGACCCCTCCTCCTCCCAACACACACATTCATAACAGTACTTTAATCTGTCTCGAATCGACTTCAAACCCATTTTGCTCTTAATGGGAGTTATTCATTTTCACTTGAAAGGTAATACATGACGGCTGGATATTTAATGTGATGGACTCGCCGCCGATTAACTTGGTGCTGTAGCGTTCCAGACCGGTTCCCCCATGGCCCACTTCCCATCTCCCGGCCCCTCAAGGAACCCCGTGTCACAGGTTTCCGACCGCCCAGTGTGACGGGCTCCTACCTGAACACTCCCCCAACAGGAGTCCTCAACTAATGGCTCAGGGTCTCAAGTGCCTCCCGACTCTTTATTCTCCATCATTTTCCATTTCTGCTTCCTGGTTACCCTCTCTGTATTAACAGTTCACATGCATTCTGCAGATGGGGTGAGTGGAGGCACGACGTGATACTTACAGATGCTTACTTGGTATGGCCATCCCTTCCCCATTCCCACCTCCGACCTGCCGGCGCTGGTTGGGTTCTGTGCTTAGTTAGGAAAGAGCCACTATCTGCTCCTCCTTCCGCTAGAGGCAAACCAAGACGCAGATGCCACTGCAAACACCCATTCCCCGTCTTTTTGTTAGTCCGCCTGACCTGAAAACAACACTCTTTTCCACGACCACGCACTCTCTTGGAAACGCTCTCAGTCTGCCACTAACCCCCCTTGTAGAAAGGTTGTCAGTTGAGCCACTGAACAGCCGCGTGAGGGGATGAGCACACAGGGCAAGACCACCCGACTCGTCTCTCTCACTGGGAACCGAGAGGCAAACACAAAGTAGCCCATGAGGCGTTAGCGTCGTCTGACTAGAGTCCTCCCTCTCCCTTCAGGGCGGAACACATGGTGAATTGTAACGAGGTTGCAGAGGTGACAATTCTGGTTTCAGAAGCCACTATTCTCTCCCTTTGCATGGAGCAGGGAACTTTTATTACTACCCACCCCCCCCCCAAACAAACTGCTCTGGAATTCTAAAGCTTCCTTTGTGAGCTCAAGCTAAGGAGTCCTATAAAGTGTTTTGTTTTGTTTTTTAAATAAAATCAGCATGTTCTCCCTTGTTCCTCTTTCTCCCCAGTAACACAGCAGCCCTGCTCTAATATGAAATAGTGCACCCGCTGTTGTAAAAAAAACTTCGGGAGCTCATCTCCCTTTTATCCCGGACAGCCTGCATGTTTATTAGACCTGATCTGGTTAGAAGTGGACATTAGCCACCTGCAGCTCACGAGCTCGTTCCCTGAAGATAAAGCTGTGCCATTCTCGTAACAGACTCTATTAACACCAAGTTACAATCCCATTGTGTTTCCCAGGGTGATGTGGGGACGGCTCCTGAGAGTGAGGTTCAGTAGGCCGACAGCCCCCTCCTAGCTTGACCCCAGTCATTACAATGTCAATCTCTATCAAGACATGGCAACGAGGTCTTTATATAATTTCTGTGGACATGCAAACAGTTTTGCAAGTTCTCTGTCAGCATGCTGGAAGAGGGCTGACTACAGGCCACAGAGAGTCTGAGGTTTCCCCAAGCTGCTTCTCTCTGAACGACGTCAAAAGGGCCAGAGTCTCAAAATCAATTTCTATTTCAGTTCTGTCCCAGCACACATTGGAGGCCTAAGTAAATGAGGCTGTACGAATACAAAGAGAAAGTACCTTGGGTTTCTGCTTTGAAGACTTTTCTAAACTTTAAGGAGAGATGTCACAGTCTAGGAAACATTATTTAAAAAATCAATTACTGGTCACTTTAAGGCCACTATGACATCACAGTAATTAATTGGAAATACATGCACTTCAGAGACGAGCCTTAGTTTAAACAGTGCCTGGAAACTTTGGTTTATGCCGGCAACAAAAAGCCAAACAACTTGAAGGGTTACTACCTGTAGTGGGTTTTATACTAATGACAAAATGAACTGGAAACAATCTAGGTCTCTTCCAACAGGGGATGGTCAAGTAAGGAATGGTATTAAAGGACATTACAAATGAAAGCTGTGAATCAATGTAGAAAGTTCTTGAGAATGCTAAGAAGAAAAATATGTACTACACCATGATACTACTACGGACAAAAATAGATACTAGAAAAGAAGACTAGGGCGCCTGGGTGGTTCACTCAGTTGAGCCTTTGGCTCAGGTCATGGTCCCAGGGCCCTCGGATCAAGTCCTGCATCAGGCTCCCTGCTCAGTGGGAAACCTGCTTCTCCCTCTTTGCCTCTCTCTGTGTCTCTCATGAATAAATAAATAAAAATCTTTTAAAAAAAGAAAACTAGAAGAAAATGTTATATTTTGGTAATGGAATCATGGACCACTTTCCCATTTTCTAAGATTATCAAGTAGTTGTATTATTTTTAATGTTACAATTTAAATAGCTCAGCATTTAAATTCAACTGTCCATGAAAATGTTGATATTTGGATCCATACTGTGCAAAACATCAGGTGTTTTTTGGTTTTTTGTCTTTTTTTTTTTTTTTTTTACTTTGCTGGTTAAAGCAATTTTCTCTTTTTGGCAGCTATGTCATATAAAAATATGTGTTAAATCTCAGTGAATCTTCTACAGGCAACATGCTGGGCTCCTGGCACTTGGAAGGGGATAGAAATGTGGCAAGCACCCACGTGAGTGCATGCGCTACAGATTACATACTCTCTCGAGCTAGGCAGATGGAATAGTGACAATGGGATGGTGGGTCCCAAGCCCTACCAGAGACTGACAGGATGTAAGCTGTGCATTCCTTGCCACACAGACTTTCTAAGGAGTGAAAAAGCACTTGCTCGTCAGGAGTTAAGGTTGTCCTACCCAACCTGTCCCTGTCCTTCTTATAGGGTATGAAAAATTCCAAGTTGCCTTTCTGGGCCAATAGCCATGCCACCGTTTCCTCCCTTAAACTGTGATGGGTTGGTCACCACAACCAAAAAAGACAAATACTAAGAAAGGCAGACCTGATTCATGACTCTCTGTCTTATTCTCTACCCAGAAGGCAAAATAATTTTATCCCAAAAGGAAACATAGCAGTCAACACATGGCTTCCATGGGCGGGGGGGGGGGGGGGGGGGGGA